>NC_081788.1:14460744-15060744 GCF_963082965.1 Carassius carassius | reverse complement strand
CTCTCTTCACAGCAGTTCAGTCAGTGTACTGTTTGAGTAAATGAATTACTCCGGGATATTGGTTTGTTTGAACTCAGAGGGAGTGTCAGCCACATTAAAAAAGTTAACAGCTTAAGTCATTTGTGGATTAATGCTTACTGGAGACGCGAACCGTTTAAAACGATTCAGTTCGATTTGGTGAACTGGTTCAAAAAGATCCGGTTACATCGAATGATTCGTTAGCGAACCGGATATGACAAACTGCTTTGTTTTGAACAGACTTACAACAGACCTGGAAGAGAAGACAATGCTGAATAAAGTCGTTGTTTTTGCTATTTTTGGACCAAAATGTATTTTCGATGCTACAAAAAATTCTAACTGACCCTCTGATGTCACATGGACTACTTTGAAGATATTTTTCTTACCTTTCTGGACATGGACAGTATACCGTACACACATTTTCAATGGAGGGACAGAAAGCTCTCGGACTAAATCTAAAATATCTTAAACTGTGTTCCGAAGATAAATGGATAAATGGTCTTACTGGTTTGGAACGACATGAGGGTGAGTTATTAATGACATAATTTTCATTTTTGGGTGAACTATCCCTTTAAGTAATGTTTACACATTTAACCTTTTTCTGAAGTGTTAGCAAAATCATATTAGCATTCTTTAATAACAGATTTGCTCATTTATTCCGCAGTGGCAGCATTTACAGCACAGCCTATTTTTCTAGTGTGGGAGTTCATTGTAGAATCAGCCCCTCTTGGTGTGGTGGCCCCAGCACTTGTGTGTGTGTATTAGCGTGTGTGTGACGTGTGTGTGTGTGTGTGTGTGTGTGTGTGTGCGTGCCTGTTTGACAGGACCGCCTGGAACACATTAACCCGCTCCGCACACAATCGCTTTCACAGCTGACGTTCCATTGGTGGCTTGTGTGTGACATCATCTGGTCTCTGTTTTGTCAGCCCTGACCTCCGCTTGGCATAGGGTTTCCTTCTGGTGTGTGTGTGTGTGCAGGGCTGAACGTGTGCGTTTGAGGATGTGAGTGTGTGTGGTTTTAGGGCTGCTGAAACATTTGTGGGACTGTGATTTCCACGCTATCTAATTCATTTCATTGGCCTGAGGAAAAATACTAAACAAAGAAGAGATGAGCAGTGAGAAGATGATAGAAAGGGTGTAAATGATTTAATGCTAAACAACATTTTTCACTTTCTTTCTTCCGTCCTGTTTGTCCTCAGGCTGTTCAGCAGAGTGTGTCAGTAAATTCGTCTCAGAAAGTTCTCACGTTCACCACCACCACCCTGGAAGACATCCTTAAGTCCTTCTCTGAAGTCAGTGTGATCCGTATCGCCAGTGGCTACCTCCTAATGGTAAACTAACTCCTACATCTCCAGCTATTTTTTTTTCATGTTAAAGCACAGCCTCATTAACTATACTGTGCTTTACTCTTTTTATGGATATGGATCATTTCGTTAACATTATGTTAAGGTCCATTCACACCAAAACTGTCACGACAAAGTAACACAGAGAAAAAAAAACCCTCCAAATCTTAAAGCAGGTTGTTCAACCCAAAAATTTTAATTCTGTCGTCATGTACTCACCCACAAGTAGATCCAAACCTGAATGAGTTCCTTTCTTCTGTTGAACACAAGATATTTCGAAGAATGTTGGTAACCAAACAGTTTATGGTAGCCATTGATGTGAATTTGGAACAACCTGCGGGTGAGTGAATGACGACTGGATGAAATGTCCCTTTATTTAGCATGCTTATATTTTATCTATTAGATTGCTTGGATGGTAAAACCATTATGTAAAGGTTAAATTTATTAATTTCACTTATTAGTTTCATACCCTTTCGACCGACACTGCTTTAGTCATTCACATTCAGACAGACTTACTTGGTCATTATATCGCTTTTTAGTTCCACCACAGCCGTTGTTTTTAAGACACCGTTCCTTGTTGAATAGAAGTGCACTGTAGCGTAGCATTTAAAAAGAGTACTTATAACCAGGGAACTACACTAACTTTATCCACTGGTGGCACTTGCACTTGCACACTTTTTCAGTTACTGGCGCAAAACATGATTTGGTCGCACAAATTATTTATAGTATAGTAATTACTGGATAATAATGAACAATAATGAAACTGTATTGCATACAGATGTGCTTTTTATTTTACTTGCCATCTTTTAAACCACATGCCTTGTTCTATTTCTTACAGTACACACAGTGCATTGCTCCGTCTTGTAGCTGGGGTTAGAGGGGCCCCGGTGGAGGTTGTACAGTTGGCCCTGTTTAAAATTGTTTAATTTGTACTGTTTGTTCATTCTATTTATTTATTTGTGCTATTTACACAATGTTTAAATTTTTTAAGTTTGTTTTTGTTCATTTAAAATAGCACTGCATAGTCTTCACTGTAAAATAAAATACACAATTAAACCGAAATGTACATTATCACAGTTTATTTGCTGTAGTTTAGAAATTGGTAATAAAATAGGACAATAACTCAGGGTTAAACTGTGTCAGAACAAATTCATCTTGATAATGTCGGATAACTTTGATAAATAGAGATGTAATGGAATCAACCAAAACTTCAGACAACTGTCAGTATGACAATATTTACACAAATATCCATACTTTGTTGAATAGTTACAAAGCAAGCAATGCTTAATTTTGTTCAGTCTGTGGTGTGAAAAGGTTAGCAATTAAAGAAAGAAACACTTAAGCAAAACATGGTCAGGTCCCTAATTATTATTATTTTTTTTTTATCAATTTCACTGGTAGTCTACAGTATGAAGAATTTTTGGGTATAATATTTCACAGATCACTATTTTGCCATACTCACTTACATAAATGAACTAGTGTCCTGCACCCACTAGTAAAACAATATAATCAATTATATCTTATTTTTGGATTGACTTTGGTTAAATTCTTGTTAAAACTACAAAGAAATTCAATCAAGAGCAGTGAGTGATTTACTTTCATTTTCATACATTAAAGACACTGACAGCAGAGCTAGTAAATTAGGCGCGGTCACTTTAAGAGACAGTGCATCCATTATAATGATACACATCCGATTTCTTTCTCAACTCTTTACTTTCACTTAAGACATAACCACAGACTTTTTTGAACACACTTTCGAAGATGGGTATTTTGACATATTTTGTATGTATTTGTTGTCGGTACAAAAGCAAGAAGACTTTGAGACTTTGAGACTTTGAGACCCTGAACACCAGAACACCGCGCAGTGTAGTTCCCTGTTATTACTGAAAAAAAATACGCTTGCATTTGCAATTAAATGCTAATGTTTTATTGTTTAAATTGAAATTGATCATATTAAATGTCGCTAGTTAAACTTAAGTGGTTTTTACCCACTAAGGTAGGGCTTAAGTACCTCTTTATATGTAGTTTCTTCTATTGTCCTTTTACACATTTGCAATGAAGCTGCAATTTAGTAAATGTAAACTTAATTCACTTTAAATTAAATATCAAATAACAAACTTAAATATAACAAAATTATATTTTACACATCCATTATTTTGTTAATCAATGCATCAAAATAAATGTGTCTCGAAAGCTTTAACTCCATGCAACTCCATGTAGTTATTTTTTACGTAAACGGCCTCAAGAAATCTGTCCTGTTGGGGTCAGATGCGCCTGGGACCTTTGCGACTGATAAATCAGCTGGTCAAAGCTGTGATTTACGTTACGATTACGTGTTGTTCTGTTAATGTGAGTGTTGCAAGTTAGAATTTTCTGTCAAGTCAAAAAGGCTTGTAGGACCATAAAATGTAACAACAATTGACCTAGTCCCAGAATCAAGCAATCGACTGATCACTGCAGTATGATATATTGTGTTCGTAGGGATAGATGTTTTTCATTTTAAAATCTTGTTTTTCGTGCTGAAAATTCAGACTTGGTGTGTATAGGCCTTTAGTGTTATGTTACATGCAGCCTGCCAGTGCATGCCTGACCCTGCTGTGCTGTGACCGCACTCATGAGAACAGCACTGCGGTAACGTGATAATGTCAGATTAACGCTATAGCTATGTTATCTGTGTGCAGCTTGTCTATGCGTGTCTGACCATGCTGCGGTGGGACTGCGCCAAGTCTCAGGGGGCGGTCGGGCTGGCCGGGGTGTTGCTGGTCACTCTTTCTGTCGCCGCTGGACTGGGACTCTGCTCGCTTTTAGGCATCTCCTTTAACGCCGCGACCACACAGGTACATCACACGTGTATGAGCAAACCATCGGTATTGTAGCATCATTCATGCGTAACGTCCTCTTCTGTTTTCATGTGCTTAAAGGTGTTGCCGTTCCTAGCCCTTGGCGTAGGGGTGGACGATGTCTTTCTCCTGGCTCACGCTTTCAGTGAGACTGGCCAGAACAAGAGGATTCCATTTGAGGTGTGTTATCCCATCCCGAACATCCTGAAAAGCAGGGAAACCCAACTAAAAAAACAAGCATTTTCTCAAACCACAAAATCTCAGAAACGCAAATTTGACTACACATCCAAAGATCGAGTGTCGAGACAAGGCAGTCCGTTTAGAAATGAGGGAGCTAGCATGTTATCAGGAGGAAGGGGGTATATCAATGCATACTCTCATCTTATCACTTACATAAAGGAATGTGTGTGTACCTGCCCCGGCCTGTGATGTAACTTCAAAACACTGGCATACTTTGATCTGCTGAGAGTAACTGTATGATGCGTGACTCAAGACGTTTCTAAATAAAACAGATGATAAAATGTTCCATAGTACTACCTTTGTTTTGTTTTGATTTTAGATATGGTACTATGTTAGTACCATTGTTTCCTATGACACACTTGAAATTAACAAATAAATAACATAGTATACTTACACTAGACAATCTTGGCAAATTTACAGACGTTCAATTCAGTACTTGCGCATTCTCTGTGAGACCTCTTTCTTTGAGCTCACATCCAAAGCATGCGCACATAGAGCCGCATCTGTGAGTGCTCGACTACCGCATGGAGTTGTGTTGCACTTTATTGCTCATAAACTATGGAATTACATTTGTTTCAATAATAATGAACAAAACTTTATAAAACTGAACGTAACTTTTTCTGAAAATATAAAAAATATGCCATTACAAAAGAAGAAAAAAACAATGAAAACGAAAAAAATTAACTCAGTCGCACAAATTTAACAGGCTCTATACTTCATTCTTTGTTAATGTTTTTCAAAGATTCGTTTTCGCTAATCGTGGATTCTGAATTCATTGCCACAGATTTCGCTTACGTTTCGCAGTTTTTCGTTTGGTGTTTTGACACAAACCTCTCGTGGGGGCGGGGTTAACAGTGATCTACTCTGATTGGATAGTTAGCTTTTGATGGACAGGTGCTCTCTGACCGGGAAGTACAGACGCTACCCAGTGGCGCGCATATTGGAAATCTCTCGTGATTGTGATTTGTATCACTAAATATGTAAATAATATTTGACCTTCGATCGTCTCAGTCTGTAAAGATGAGATCTTGTCCTTCAAGGCAGACTGAAGTAAGCTTGTGTTACTGAATGACAATAATAACCTGCAATAAACTGTAGCACACTGTAACATGAAAAACTTGTATCGATGTTATTGGTTACTTCAGTAACACAAGCTTATTTCAAGCTGCCTTGAAGGACAAGCGGAGGAGGAAGATGATGCCGCTCCGTGTCTCTGTCTCCTGAAAGCTCATCTTTACTGAGACGATCGAAGGTCAAATATTATTTATATATTTAGTAACACAAGACACGACGTATTGCATACAAATCACTACGAGAGCTTTTTTTTTCTTTTTCTATTTTTAGTAATGCAAAACATACAAAGGTATAAACATACATCACATAATATCCACCACAAAAAAAAATTAAACAAGGAGATCAAAGGCAGAGCAAATCTAACAGTCCTTATAGCTTTCTTATTAGACACTGAGATTACATTCAAATAGTTTTCCATTTCTTTTATGAAAACAGAGAAGACAGGTTTACAGTTGGAGAATTTGCATTTGTGAATGTGAAATTTGTTTAGGAATTTTTTTTAATTAATAACAAAACTGTTATTTTCGTTTGTGGGGTCAGAGTCATAATACCCAAATATAATGTTTTTCATATGTACTGAGAAGCCTGGCAAAATCTTACACTTGACAAACACCAATATCATCCCAAAGTTTCTGAGTGTAGTGACATGACCAAAATAAGTGTACAGTTTCTTCAGAACTCGAACAAAAACAGCATGTAAGATCAATGACATATTTAAATCTTTGTATACACTTCTTTACAGGGTAGAACCTGTGTATGAGCTTAAAATAAATGTCTTTCACTTTGACTGTGAAAAATATTTTTTTTGCGGTAGAGACCAGATTTAATCACCGCGAGAGCTTTCCAATATGCGTGCCACTGAGTGGCGTCTGTGCTTCCCGGTCAGAGAGCACCTGTCCCATCAAAAGCTCACTATCCAATCAGAGTAGATCACTGTTAAACCCGCCCCCACGAGAGGTTTGTGTCAAAACACCAAACGAAAAACTGCGAAACGTAAGCGAAATCTGTGGCAATGAATTTAGAATCGACGATTAGCGAAAATAAATCTTTGAAAAACATTAACAAAGAATGAAGCATATTTGAAGAGCCTGTTAAATTTGTGCGACTGAATTTTTCATTTTCATAGTGTTTTTCTTCTTTTGTAATGGCATGTTTTTGATAGTTTCTGAAAAGTTATGTTCAGTTTTATAAAGTTTCGTTCATTATTATTGAAACAAATGTAATTCCATATTAAACGGCCAAATACATACAAAATGATGTCAAAATGTCCGCCTTGGTGAGTATGCATGTAATCAGTTTATTTATACCAAACATTTTCAGTATATAGTAGTGCTGGACGATTAATCGAAAAATAATCAAAACCGAAATTCATAACCTCTAACCGACGTAATTTTCCCATGTCGGTTATTTCGGTTTTTTAATCCTGTTAACACTTCCCCCTTAAAAGCATACTAGCTTAAAAGCTAGCATAAAAGCATACGTGTGTAGTCACATGACTCTGCCCCGTCCAGTCAGTGGCATAAAAGCAAAGCGGTATGAGCGGTGAGCCTTGCGTCTTCACTAAACTTTGTCATTTGTATTTGTTTTATGGTTTGGACATTCAAGCGATTAGATGAACGGATGTGTATTATTATATCGAGCTACCATTTCGCGCAGCTGCATTGTGGCACGAACCCTCATATAAACAGTAGATGTGAAGATCGCGTGCACAGAGGAACACAAAGTAACTTGTCAGCGCTGTCCTGTGATTTATCACTAAAATAGCTTAGAATCTCAAACTTCTTTATAGCATGTTTGTGTGCAGCGCACATGAAGCACAAGCGCGTGCACAGAGAGCAGCGGTCGGCGGTCGTGCTGGGTTCCTGGTTTGTGTCCATTCTCGGACTGTTCTGTGTATTTTAACTGTAGAAAAGGTTGTTCCGAGTCGAAACTACGATACAGAAAACTAACGTTACATCAGTATATCATCATAAACTGAGCCGTTTTTGTCTTACGTGAACATAAACAGATGAGAAAGAAAACGCACATGTGCAGTATTTTTGCTTAAAGAGACAACAGCCTAATAAATGTACTGCCTGTCATTAATGTTAATCAAAGAACAAAAGAAAATCATTCACTGATCTTGACTGAATATATTTAATAACTTTACTTGATTAATCTTTATTTTATTTACAAAAAGAAAACTATGCAGTGTTTTTAAAGTTTTAATTACAGTTTCTGTACCTGAAATTTAGTTTAGTTGTATTTATTTATGATATTGCTAATTGATTTGTTTGATCCTTTCTAATTACTGACCTATCTTATTACTTGTCTTTAACACTTTAATATTTGAAATTTATATAAATCTAGTTGTTTTTGCTATGGTATTTTTTTTTATCACAGGCAAAATTCCTCTTGCAGAATTTTGTAGGCTGCTGATTTTTGCTCATGTTATTCAGCTGCAACAGAATGCTTTGTAAAAATGTTTGACATCTAAATGTTTGACTTAATTTTTTTTATATTGGATTTATCTTATTGGAATCGAAACTAGGAATCGATAAGAATCGGAATCGATAAAATTCAAACGATACCCAACCCTAGTAAGAAATTTTAAGAACATAGATAAAATAACTGCTGATAGTCAATCATATTTACAGTACAAACCTTGTCAGTGAACTATGAGGGCAAAAAAAAAAATAACCGAAAACAAAATAATCATTCAATAATCGCAATCGAGGCAAAATGTTCAATTAATCGAGGTTTTGATTTAAGGCCATAATCGTCCAGCCCTAGTATATAGGCTATTAAATTAATGTAAACAGTTGAGAAACCAAACTTATGTGTTACAGATCCATTCATGATGTCTTAAAGAGACAGCAACCTAAATAAACCTGCTGCTGTCTGTCATTAATGTTTATTCATACATTGAAGACTAACCAGTGTTATTTTAAAGTTAAATAGATTATTCCGTTTCTGTACCTGAATATTACTGTTATACCCACCTGAAAAACTTCAAGCACAGTTAACTTTTATTGCATCTTGTTATTGTATTCATTTGTGCCATTGCTTTATCTATTCTTATTTTATTACTGACTGTTTACTTGTCTTTTTTAGTTCAAATATATTCAATTCAGAGTTTGAAATCAAAGTTCTTTTCAAGTATCTTCCTCACTGTTGAAATATCAGCAACATTATAAATTGTGAAACACTTTTAAGTTGTTAGTTTTACTTGTGAGATCTCATGTGTATACATTTCCGTTGATACATCTGTCAAGGGTATCTTTGTTTAGTTTTCTCGTGCGTTTATGTGTGGTCGTGTATGAGAGGTGATTTTTAGATGACTCTTATACAGACGGGCTGAGTTCAGGCATGTATTTGCTTGTGTTTATGTGAGATTGCACAGCGTGCAGCGACACTTTTGTGTGGAAAGTAAACAGTTCCCCTGATGAAGGAGGGAGAGAGAGCGCAGAGCCCTCTTGTCTTAAAGCTCTCTGTGTGTGTGGTCCTGCACGTCCCTCTTTCATTCCTTCTCCTCATCTCTACCTCTGTGTGTATGGAGGTGGGGTTTGGAACTGTTTCTCATGCGTCTTGAACCCTGAATGGCTTTGAAATGAGGAGAGAGAGTTTATCCTAACAAGACAGCGAGCCAATCGTGTTTCTGCACCCCGGGCTGCTTTGTTTAAAAGGATGTATCCTGCCTTTGATGGAAAATATTTCTGTGTGAGTGAGGGATAAGGAGAAGGAAGGGAAATGAATCTCTTTTTTTTGTGTGTTTTTCCTCTCTCTAAAAATCCACATAATAGCGGGCGAGAAAGGAAAGCTTTTCATCAGAAGTTGAGCTCATTAAGTTGTCATGGCTGGTTGTGTGATAACCAGCTCTCTTCGATGAAAACATCAGTGAGCTTAACACAAGTTACACCTTCACAAAAATTGTAATGTGTCTAGCAATGATTGAAATCATTTTTGTCAGATTAATTTTCTGTTCTACTGAAGTCTGTATAATTATTTACAGAAGTAATCTAGGCTTGCTGAGAGTGAAAATCGTTTTTTTTATAAATTTTGTCTTACACTTAAAACTTTTAGAACTACACCTACCCAATATTTGGTAATAACAAAATAAAAATAATCATTTGTATTAATTATAAATGAATCATTGTTTATCATCATTTCCAGTTACTCAATTATTATTGTTTTCCAAAAACTGCAAGTGCGATTGAGATAAGAATATAATGGTACAAAGCACCACATTCAGATGAAAAAGAATAGGTGTGTGTTGTTTTATATCATAGTTTTGAATGAGTTACACTGAACATAAAAAAGGTAAACAATTAATCGTTCTGCTGAGCTTTCCAGTACTCCAAGGAAAAAATGACAAATGCCTATCCCTAGTAGTGAACATTGCTACTCATTTCACATGTGAACAGGTTAGCCAATCATACCAGAGTCATGTATGAACAATAGCAATAGCAAAAACAGCCAGTTTAGTTCTCTAAGAGTCTGAGAGAAGGTGGAAAATGGACTTGAAAAGCTAATCTGTTTGGTGCAAGAAACCTTCACTAACATTATAAGTGGACTCTGGTGGTAAGAATAATATTCTTGCTGTTGATTTGATGACATTGTGGTGTTTTTTTCTTCTTCTTCAGGACCGCACTGGTGAATGTTTAAAGAGGACTGGGGCTAGTGTAGCTTTGACTTCCATCAGTAATGTGACGGCATTTTTCATGGCTGCTCTTATTCCAATCCCAGCACTCCGAGCTTTCTCCTTACAGGTTTGTGTGTTTCGTTTTCATATTTTTGAACAGGAATGCAGTTCAGATTGCTTCTCTGTAGCAATTGTGTGCTTGTTTGTATTACTAATGGATGTTTGCTGAAATTTCCCATGTCCATACCAGCTCTTTCTTTGTTCTTTGTGCGTGCGTGTTCCATACCTTCATTGACTCCAGATTTGTACACGACTTTTATTGATTTCATTCATCAAACTGAGCATGTGACAGGTTGAACAAGCTGGCGTGGCCCATAACCCCCACTTTGGCATGTGATTAGTGGTATGGCCCCCTAAATGTGCAGATTGTGGGCATGTAACTCTATCTGGGAGTGGGGGTGGGTTGTATGGGTTGTTGTTGTTCCACACATCTGTGGTTTATCTATGACTGCAAGGCTGTGGAAGTGACATAGGAAAGAGCCTGAGCAAGAGATCTGTCCGCAACCTATTCCAGACTTCAATCAGGTTAAAGGGAGAGCTGAATTAAAAATCTGTCATCATTCATTCTCATGTTGTTTCAAACCTGTATGACTTTTTCTTCTGTTGGACACAAAAGTAACTAGAGCTTTCGAGCTTCATTAAGAAAGTTTGAAGTTTAGTTTTAGTCTTTTTTTTAGTGACTCAAATAAATGAAATTCACTAGTCATGAATGGAGATAAATGGAGAGTTCTAGTCAATAAATACTTTACATTTTTGTCTTTGCTCTCACAAATCTATTGTAAGCCTGCAGAAGACCTTAGATAATAGAACATTGAGTCATATGGACTACTATTACAATTACATTTATTAATTTGCCTTTTATGTAAACCGACTTACAGTTGAGGAATACAACAAGTGATGTATCAAAAGATGTCAATAAACCCAGGAAGTGCCTCTACTACAAGGTTTCAGTCATCATTCAAAAGTAAATAGTAAAAACCTAGGACACTTCTGGTACTTTCACAAACTTTGTGAAGATTAAGAACTCCATTTCCCCTTCATTGTAATGGCATGGATGATTTTCTACAACAACAAAAAAGTAACTCTTTTCACCATTAGATATCTGAAGCCTCATCACCCTCACATGAAACACACACACACACAGACTCAGCACTTAGGCTGCTAAATCTTTGAACTTTAGGTAAAGAAACCTCGCCATCATCATCCACATAACCTGCACAACTGCACGGAGGCAGACGCAGAGATTTACACACTGATGCCTTGTTCTGTTCAACAAACACGTTCACTCAAATCTCAGCTTAAACCCTACAGATACCTCAATTTTTGCAGGACACTTTGATCCTAAAAGCAGAATTGCTTTATATATCTGCAAGTGTATAGTGTTTGTGTCTGTTTGATGATTGCATATTTTCAGAAAAATAATGTGCGGGATGAGCCTGCCGACCACACGCAAGATGTGGCTCACACCTAAACATGCACTTGTACAGCGTTGTAGATCTAGTATTAGGATGTGTGGATTGATGTCTCACACACATCTGTCTGACACACTCACTGTTTTTCGTCGCAGAGCAATCCAATTGGCACCTGTTCAATAGTGCCTGAAAACACTCATCTTCAAAACCGCTGAGAACACACGCACACACACACAGCAAAGAGATACTACTTTTGTAAACGGTGTTATTTTTTTGCTATAACAGTGTCTGTTTTCAGCTTTAGTGTCCAAATGTGTTTACTCCAGCTGTTGTGTACAATTGTGTTTACTTTAACATTTGTGTCCAAAGATGTTTACTTAAGCTTTTGTCAATTCTTTTTGTCTCAACCTCTCCAATTTGAGGAAAATGCTTAAAAATGGCAGTGCCTGCTATTTAAAGTACCTCAAATATTACAGTTGCAGGACAAAATAAATAGTCAAACTTACTAATTTATTCTAACTTTCAAAAGTTTTGGGACATTAAGATTGTTTTAAATAAAAGAATACTTGAATTCATTCATGGATTCATTAAATTGATCCAAACTGACATGGAAGACATTTATGATGTTACATATATATTCAATTTCAAAGAAATGCTGTTCTTTTAAAATTGCTATTCATCAAATAATCCTTAAAAAATATTGTGTAACGGCGGTGCAACATATCATTTGTAAATTGCAGTGTAACATAATTGGTGCTCATTATTCCCAAATAAAAAAAAAGTTTGTCTTTATTTAAATATAGTAAATTACCCACTTTGATAACATTTAATTTTGATTTATTTATTTTTTATTTACATTACAGAAGTAAATGGGTTGTGATAGGGCTGGGCGATATATCTAGTCAGAAAATCTGGTTCCGTGATTACCGCTAAATTGCCATTACCTGCTTACAAATGGAGCGGCATTTAATAGACAGAGCCGTAGATCACTGACAAGCTACGCAATATCGCGTTCATATTGCGTATTCATCAAAGGCGATAACAAATGCGATATTGCGTAGCTTGTCAGTGATCTACGGCTCTGTCTATTAAATGCCGATCAATTTGAAAGCAGGTGATGGCGATTTAGCGGTAATCACGGAACCAAATTTTCTGACTAGATGCGCAGGATCATATCATTACATATATCGCCCAGCCCTAGGTTGTGATTACTATTTCAGGTTGGTGCTATTTCTCTGTTTTAACCCTGTTATGGTTCAGATTGTGTTTCGATTCTTCTGTCTCTATTTAGCACTGTTTTTGGCACCTCCCTCTCTTTCAGTCTTTTTATCTGTTTTTTTGGCAGCTTAAAAGCGGGTGCACATGTCAGCCCTAACAGATCTCACTGCAGTCTCTCATGCACATTCTCTCATATGTTCTCTCTCTGTTCCTCTCATGGGTTGATAGATTTGATATTGTGCTGTCTAATGCAGTGACATTCACACTTTTTTAAGTGTGGACAAAGTGTCCAAATACTTTTTGGAGTTGCTTTTCTATACATGAGTGTCTCTCATTGTGTCTTAGCTCTGTCAGGCTGAGCTGCTCTCTGGGTGGTCTGGCAGTCTGACATAGTTCAAACCACCACCCATAAAAAATACACCCTAACTAGAGCAGGCATGCTCCAATCTGCCCTCTCCTTCTGTCTTTCTCAGTTTCTTACTTTCATCGTCATGTCACTTTTCTTTATCCAGTTACTCTTCTCACATGAGATATTCTGCAAGCTTAAACTGAATAAATCAGAGTGAAATGTTTCAAATCACTCGTTTTCTTTCTCCACACTATTAGGAGCTTTTGGCGTGGTGAAGTCTTTTTAGTAGCTTGTGATATATAGGCTCTGAAAGAAAGTGGCTGTTTCCCAAGGTCAAGAGAGCTAGCTGAACAGAATCTAGCTGAACTCTAAAAATTTATTTTTTTCCCCAGTTTTTCATATGTAAGGGTGTGGATTGAATTATGAATTCGATAGCAATGTGATTAACATTTGGAAATTTAGGTGGGCTTCACCTAAAGTGGAGGAGCCCAAGTTTAATTTTGGGATGGCATGAGTTGTGTTTTTTATTTGTTTGTCATTCGTCTCTTCTGAAGAAGATAATAGTCTAAAATTGAATTTGTTGGGATCATTGCGGTTTTGGCATAGACCTTCTGCAGATGTGTGGGTGTCACTGTGTGTGCGTGTGTGAATATGTGCTTGACATCTTAATTTTGTCTCTCAGGCAGCAGTGGTCGTGGTTTTTAACTTTGCTATGGTGCTGCTCATCTTTCCTGCCATCCTCAGCATGGATCTGTACCGCCGTGAGGACCGCCGCTTTGACATTTTCTGCTGCTTTGTCAGGTAGCATACATTTAACTGGCTAAAAGAAGATGCATCATAAATATGTTGCAAAGGGGTGGAACATTTCTGGTACATTTTGGAAACTGAAAATTTGGGAAATTTTAGAAGAAAAGTATGATTTAATGAATTTATTAACCATTTCCACATTGAAGTCCTCAAGTGTCCTTATGGGGATGTTTTTGTCCCTTAAGTATTGTAAAAAAAAAAAAAAAAAAAAAACAATAATAATATGTACACTACTGTTCAAAAGTTAAGTTCAAAAGTTAAGTTAAGATTTTTACATATTTTTGAAAAAAGTCTCTCATGTTCAACAGGGTTGGATTTATTATATGGATCTATCCAAATATAGTAAAACAATATTATTGTGAAATATTAGTACTATTTAAAATAGATGTTTTGTTTTAATGTATTCCTGTGATGCAAAGCTGAATTTTCAGCAGCCATTACTCCAGTCCTCAGAGTCACATGATCCTTCAGAAATCAGTCTAAAATGCTGATTTGCTGAGCAAGAAACATTTCTTTATATTATCAATGTTAAAATAGTAGTTGTGCTACTTACACAATGTACTGTACACATTCCCACTGCCATACAAGTATCCATCTTTTTCTGAGGTCAGGGTGTGATATGATTTTGTGATCTTTCCAAACAACTTCATTCATTAATATATACAACAGCCTGTTATGATACTGAGTGCAGTATAAACATCACAATTAAGATTCAACCTGCCCTAACATCTATACTTTGTGTGCATATGTGTGCGTGTTGATGTTTATCTCTGTCTGAGGCCCCGGGCTCTCAAATAAGACATGCTGTTGCCTCTCCCGCTTGCTGCAACATTCTTGGTGTCTGATGAGAGAGCAATAGAAAGCAAGTGGGCTATAGGCACATACTTTACCTTCTTAGTCATGCCCCCAAACTCTTGCAGGAAATTAAACCTGAAGCCTAAACTCTCACCATGGTTGAAACATTTGCTTTCTAGTCACTGACACTCACTTGCTTCTCAGCTGTAACTGCTCTCGACTGGAAAGCTGATTGCGGTTGTATTTACACGCATTTGCATGAGCGCTCAAGCGTAACGAGTTGCCACATCTAAAGGGCGTTCACAAACTCACTCACTAACTCTCCATCCATTTAAAAATCAGAGACAAGCTCTGTTACAAAACCTAGGAAGCATGCTTACCGTCACTGACCCAGAACCACAAACGGCGCCCCACACAGGAAACTCAACTTTCATTTGATTTCAGTAGAGGCTGATGTTAGTATGTTGCTTAGCTAAGAGCATGATAATATGATAATTATAAAAATGCACGGCACATGCAAATGAGGGGTAAAATGCTTTATTATGCAAACACATGGGGAGAGTTCATTGTAAGAATGACCCACGACTGGCAGTCAATGTGCTGCTTCTTCATAAATAAACTGAAATATGCAGTGTATATGAATTACTTAACAGTGACAAAATGACTGACTGGCCAGTTTACGAAAACAGAATGCATGTTAACTGTTAAAGACAAAATTATGACGTTATAGTATGTCCCAAAACATGCATAATCTTCTTTGACACTCAGAAGTATCTAATTTCTTCACATAGCAAGTTCATCTTTTTTGTTCATAATAAAACTAGGCAAATTGGGACGCCTCACAACTGACCATCTCACATACATTATGGGGTTGGATCCTTTGTTAAGGATACATATGATTCTTAAAATTGGGCCCGATCAAGGTATCTTAGCTGAAAGAATTCTTAAGTTAAACTTTTTCCAGCTCCTCTGGATCATTTCCTGTGTTGTTGCGATATAAATTGATATTGCAGGTAATTCCACACATAATCGACTGTTACATGGTGCTTTTGTGTTACTGAAATGCTCTTTGTCTTTTTCTTGCTTTCCTTTAGTCCTTGCGCTAACCGGGTAATCCAGTTGGAGCCGCAGGCGGCGTATGCTGACTCCTCTGCTGAATCCAGCCGCTACAGCCCTCCGCCCTCCTACAGCAGCCGCAGCTTTGCCCAGCACACCCAAATCACCATGCAGTCCACCGTACAGCTGCGCACAGAGTACGACCCCAGAACACAGGCCTACTACACTACAGCCGAGCCCCATTCTCATATCTCCGTTCAACCCTACGCCCCCAATCCCAACCCCAACCACAACAACAACAACAATAACCACAACAACAGCAGCAGTGCAGGGCCAGGACTGACTTCTGATACAGCATCAAACCAGAGTCCCGACGGTGCAAGCTCCACACGAGACTTGCTATCTCAATTTGGGGAGTCGAGTTTACGCTGTCTGGAGCCGCCATGCTCACGATGGACATTTGCATCGTTTGCTGAGAAGCACTATGCGCCATTTTTGCTGCAGCCTACAACAAAGGTGAGGATAGAATGTTGTTTTGCAACTTTACACATTGTCCAATTGGAAGTGGGATTTCGTATTCCAGTGATGAGCTAATCTTCTGGCGTTTAATGAGCACCAGTGTATCTTTTTGAGCTGTGTAAGTGTCATTTTGTGAGTCAAAGCCTTCGGAAAACCACAAACACCTCAAACAGGGCAGAACTTCGTCATAAGATACTAAAACAGCAGTAACTTCAGATATAGCCAAACCCTGACTCATATCTGTCTTTTTGTGTGTTTCCTATCAGGTGGTGGTGATTTTGCTCTTTTTGGCACTGCTCGGGGTCAGTCTGTATGGCACAACATGTGTCCGGGATGGTTTAGAGCTGACTGACATTGTGCCACGAGAGACGGGCGAATACGACTTCATCCGTGCCCAATTCCGCTACTTTTCCTTCTACAACATGTACGTGGTGACCCAGAAAGCTGACTATGCACAGATCCAGCCTCAGCTCTATGAGCTGCACCAACGCTTCAGCACTGTGAAGTACGTCCTGCGGGAGGACAACGGCCAGCTCCCACACATGTGGCTGCATTACTTCAGAGACTGGCTGCAAGGTAATACGCTCAGATGTTCAATCAATCAGTCCAGACCAATTGGTGGAGGACAAACCCAAGGGCCAAGCCTTTAACTAAACTGCAGAAGGTCTGGTCATATTGATTATAGCTCCTATTTTGGTCCAACCAGCTGGGATTCGAACTCGGGACACCTGAAGCGCAATGGTGCTATATGTCAACGTGCTGCCCACAAGACTATCACGCCAAATGTAGAATGCATTTTTTTTTTTAAATAAAAAAACATTGTAAATTCTAATAATATTTCACCTATATTATGGTTTTTACTGTATATTTGATCAAATAATTTAAAAGAAAGTCCAATAAATTAAAAGGAATAAGTGACTTATTTTAAAAACAGCAACAAAAATCCCAACATCTCTTTTGGCAATACACAATAACATTTTTTCCAAAAGCATTTGAGTTGAACAAAATGCTTCATTTTTACAGACTGTATTGATTTCCAGACAGTGACTCGCTTTGTTGGAGATGAGTTTTACTTCAATTTTACCACCATCAGATCATCTGTTTCTCACAAACATCAATCACGCTTCTAAACCTCCAAATCTGTAACACATTTAGTGTCTTAAGACGGATTATGAGCCGAGAGTGAGACTTAAATGGAGAGATTAAAAACAGAGAGTGAAAATATGGAAAAAAGAAAGACCGAAACAGTTGAAAAAATACAGTTGAGGTGAGAGTGAAAAAAAAAACGAAAACAAGATTGGGAGATACAGGGCATGTCCCTGCAACATCTTTTTCCTTGTGGCCCCCTCGACAGAGGCTTCTTTCAGAATGCTGATCTAATCCCAGGCGGGCCATATTCAAAAGCAAACCTTGTTTTGCCCACTTTCTCTCTCACAGCTCCTCTTTAAAAAGGCATTCCTTGTCTCCAAACGGCTTCTGTCCAGATGGAGTTTGGGTGGCATGTACAGACTTGCTTTGTCGCTTTCAGCTCAGCCAACCAGAACCTCAAACATCATTGGCGTTTTCCAATGACTTTCTTTATTTAATCCTTTCAGCACTCTCAGTGGACCATGTGTTTTACTTTTCAGTGCAGGGGCAGCAAATCTATGTGTGCGTTCACTTTGTGTATGTATGTGCGTAAAGGCTTCAGTAAAGGCTGCTCCAGAGAGGGTGGAGAGAGAGAGCTGTCTTTAATATTGTGGTTTGAAATGGCTCGACAAATTGGTCACAGACAGTGAGGCGAGGGAGAGAGAAAACAATGTGAAAGAAACGGACCACTGGCGTTGAGGGGAGAGAGGTGGAGCTGAGGGATGACTGAGAGGAGAAGTTAACATGGTTTATGTATATATTGAACAAGATCCTCAAAATAATGTGTGTTTCTGGGCAGGTCTGCAGGAGGCATTCGATAAGGATTGGCAGACTGGTAGGATCACTCAGGGGAACTACAGGAATGGCTCTGATGATGGCATCCTGGCCTACAAACTCCTGGTGCAGACCGGCCGCAGAGAAAAGCCAGTCAACATGAACCTGGTAAGAAACCAACTAGACATGAGTAGGATCACATATATTTCAATGCAACTCCAGTTTTTATAGATCGAATCTGTGAAAGTGTCTTGGCGAAGTATGGTGTCCCATACTCGGAATCTGTGCTCTGCATTTAACCCATCCAAGTGCACACACACACACACACACACCCGGAGCAGTGGGCAGTCATTTTTGTTGCGGCCAAAAGGGTCTCACCTCAGTCGTTGTATTGAGGGTGGAAGAGAGCGCTGTTTATTCACTCCCCTACCTACCTGAAACTCGAATTTGCGACCTTTGGGTTACAAGTCCAACTCTCTAACCATGATGCCACGACTGCACAACTGTATATTCTGTTACTGAATATTTTCACCCAGTAATGTTACATATATGTTTTTTGACACAAAATCTTTGAAAAGAATGTTATTTTTATATCTAATATATAATTGTTGATGATTATTATAGATATAATAACAATAATGGCTTCTTAATTATTATTGTGTAATATTTCGCTAATATTTATTATTAATATAATTTTTTTTAAGTTATTGTCATTTTTATATTATAATTTATTTTTGATTCTACTACTAATAATAATGACTAAATTATGAGTGTGAAATATTATTACATTAGTATGTATTATTAATGTTATATTAATTTGGATATTATTTTGATAATGATAATAATAATATATTAAATTATCTCTGGTTGTGTGTGGCGATGACGAAGGGGTGCTTGGGTAAATATGTCTTTAGCATCGGTGTCAGGGTTTATAACCATGTTATAATGTCCATCTATGTCTGTCCTCATTCTCTCTCTCTCTCTTTCTCTCTATGATTGCTTTACCAAGCACAGGAATTTAAAGCTCTCAATGGGGCCGAACTTGCTTCTGAAAAAGCAATTAAGTCTGCATTTAAACCATTTGTTCCACTTTCTTGCTGCAGGCCTAAAGCTCAGCATATACAACTTTTTCAGGACTCGTACAGAGGGGTCTTGTCAAGAAGAAACCCCTGCACAGACACACACAGACACACGTCACACTGACGAAAAATCTCAACAGGTTAACACATTAACAGTTTCCATCTGCTACTCAGCATGAAATGTCAGGCAAGAGGAGAGCAGAAATACCACAAAAATACCACATGCCAGAGGGGCTGGAGGGTGAGGAGGAGTGGAGCAGACGGCTGTGAGAGATTGCGTGTGTTTGAGAGTGTGTTGTCTTTCCGTGTAATTGGCAATACACACATAAGGACAGAAATTATTTGCATTTTTGTTGTTTTCAAGTGGTCATTATTGTGCTGAACCACTGCCAGTAGAATGGAAAAGAAAAGCCAGCCGATCTGTGTTGGTGTGCGGCCCTGTGATGTCATTTCCTCTGCCTGTTAGGGAAGAGGGGCGGCAGTGAGCCAGGAGGCCGCCTGCTTCGCACTGTGTGCTTCCCGTGACAGCTTGAAGACATACAGTTGTTGCGCATCCTGCTGCTTAATGCAATCCAGATCTTTGGAATCCAAGTCCGCTTTTTTTTTTCTCCCGTCTCTCGCTTATGCCCTTCTCTTGGAATTGCTGCCATGTCCCCTTTCACTGGATACAGAGACGGGAATCACATGCTGCCTCTCTCATTCTGGTCCCCATCAAAGTCAAACGGCTTTTTCCTTGAGGACTTTCATTTTTTCCCCGCATCTGACAATAAAATAATTCTTTATTATTATTGAAATATATTACATAGAAAACGAATACCGTTAAAGATCTATTTTTATTTTTTATTTATAAAATATTTGAATTTTTTATTATTAAATTAAAAACAAGTACAGTTAAATGTCTTGTTTTTTTGTCCTTATCTACTAATTTTATGTATTTATCTTTTCTTTCTTTTTTCATTGAAAAGTAATAGTTTAACATCTTATGATTTTCTGATATTGTTTTATGGTTACATTGAAAACCAGTACAGTTTTTTTTCTCACCTACCTATTTATTTTCAGTCGAAAATCAGTATAGTTCAGCATCTTTGGATATTCTTTGTTTCTTTTAGACAATGTGTTGCTTCTTTTTTTTTTTTTAAGGTTGAGTGTTATTTCAAGTCATTTTACTATCTAAAACCCTATATTGCCTTAATGGCAGAAGCCGTATGGGGCGCCGGGCATTGTGGGTATCTGTAGGGGTCTGGAGAAGCAAGTGTTTGCAACATTTGTACAGATGTTGTGTTATTTTTATAGCTCTCCTCCATTTGCTGGGTGGCATTTCCTCCAGTGTTAACAGCAAGGTTAACTGCACACAGACGCGCTCAGGGACTCTGGCCAATTTTTTTATTGTTACACTAACTCAAGCTATTTTTCTCTCACTCACTCTCATTTCTACCACCCACCCCAAACACACACACACACAGTGACCCTCAACTCCTGACTTGGAGACTAGATTTATTTTCTCGAGGAGCATGTATGGCATTGAGTGTGATGCCGTAACGACTTTGCCTTCACAGGAGGCAGCTAGCTAAGTGCTTGGCAAGAAGTGAAGCATTGAGACATTACTGCAGTGCTAGTGGGCATTCACAATACTCACTTATATAGTGTATAAACATTGGTGTACATACTTATTAATTTTAGCAAACGAGCCGTATTGTTTGAGCATTGTTTGTTCTAATTTTCCATTTTCTTTTTATCACCAGCTAACTAGGCAGCGTTTGGTGAGCGCCGATGGAATCATCAACCCAAATGCCTTCTACATTTATTTAACTGCCTGGGTGAGCAATGACCCAGTGGCCTACGCTGCATCCCAGGCCAGCATTCGCCCGCACCCTCCTGAGTGGCTCCATGACAGGACAGACTCCATTCCTGTCAGCAGACTCAACAGTGAGTACTTCCTGGTTCATCTGTCACCAAGTCCTCAATGTAATATGCTACATTTTTGGTCGTGTTCTGTTATGTTTAGCTCCTTTGTGTTGTGAGCATATCAGTTTCATTCCAGATAGCAGCAGAGGGGATTAATGCATTAATTGGTTTGGTTACGCTTAGTTTGCTTCAAAACTGGTGGTTTTGAAGTTTAGACATCCTAAACCTGTGAATAAACATGCTGTAATTTGGTGAATTTTCATGTAGTTAGGCCTTATTTGGTAGGATATAAATTTTATAAATATAAAAAAGCGATGATGTCAGCATGTAATGGCATTTACAGATTAAAACAGGATATTAAATGATAAAATATATGACAGATTTATCTTATCTTACCAAGACATCAGGGTGACATCAGCCATTTAATTTTTTTTATTTTAATGACTTAAGTTTTTTATTTTTATGTTTTTGATTATAATTGTATGTTATAAATATAAAATAATTCATCAGAAACAATACATCAGTCCATGTTTAAAATAATCAAATAAAAACATTTTAAACACTGGGAGTGTATGATTGTATGTGAAAGACTATTCTGTAAGCTTTCTTCATATGGAGTTTGACATTCGGTTGATGCTAGCCAACTGAGCCAAAACTGAATGACTTGTGTGTCGTTTACGAAGTTCAGACAGTGAAACTGGGTTTATTCAATTTGTAGTCGTATTTTTAAAGCTAACAGCGACAGTGTGCTGCACGAGCTTGTGTATATTGTGCGTGTGCAGTACACAGTGGGCGCTCTGGGAGAAATGTGACTGGATAAGCTGAAACGGCCTCTCCGGCTCACAGCAGCAGGCTGGCAGACATCCAACTCCCGTCCTGATGGAAATTTATAGTGGAGATTATAACGGGGCAAAAGCATGTTTAGCAAGTGGTCCTGCCTGACCCCTTCAGGTACTGGAACACACACTCAGATATTCTCTCCCTTTCACCCATACGCCCTTCATAGACGCTCTCACACATACCTCCAAAGCGCTAGTCATTCTGGGTCACATTCTTCTGATTTTATTTGTGGTTTTAAGACTGCCGCTTATCCCAAGTCCAGTAGTCAGAGTGATGAGTTATTCCAGGCCTGCTGCTGAAAGCCCTGCAGTGCACCCAAGCTTTGATGACAGGTGATAATAACTGTCAGCATGAATTTGGCATTGCTCAAGTGCTTGATAGTCGTCCGTCTGTGCGTGTGTGTTCGTTCCGGAGAGGAGCAGGGAGATATTTCAGCACAGATTTTTGACAGCATAATTACAGCAGATCACAGTCAGGATTGACACTCGGCTGCATGTTGAGATTTGATAGCTGCTAATTTAGCCTCCTTTTCTTCCTGGGGCAGTAAAGAAATTGACATGTTTAATAAGTGCAGTCTAGGGGTGGGCGGTATGACCAAAATTCAGTTTCAAGGTACGACTAATTTTATTTCACGGCAACAATATATTTCACTATATTCTTATTTATATATGTAGTTATTCTGAAAATTGACAATAGGACTTTGTATAATAAACTCAAATTCTTTGGAAATAAAAAGTACTTCAGCTTGTTTGATTTTTCATTTTCCTTTCATTTGGTTAATTATTTATTTAGTAAAAATACACCCAGCTGACTGATATTAAGGTGCATTTAAACTTTAAGGTGTTTCAGAATTATTTGTAAACTTTCATTTGAATGTTGTACTTCAATCCGTTTATAATATCTAAATATTTTATAATAAATTACATTTACTTGCTTTTCATTTTGTAGGATATTATAAACAGGGGCAACCCGCCAAAATAAAAGCTTACTGATTTTCAGTTTGAAAATGATGAAAGTTATAATAAAATAATAATAATAATAGCATTTTATTTTTAGGTTTACTCTAAAATAATTGAATTTGTATGTAATACTGATTTTTTATTTATTTTTTTATTCCTTGAAAACCCAAAAAGTAGTGCTTGAAAAGTCCTGGAATCATATTTTGCAGTTTCTGTACGAACCCTGGATGATGATTACTTGTGATGAACTTTGATTCATTGTGGATTTCTCATTACAGTTTGTGTTATTGGGTGGTTGTCGGTGTATTATAAAAGTACAAAATGGATTGTAGTAATTTAGTGGATCAATATATTAACATTAAATCAGTAAATTAAGATAATGTTTTTACGTTAAAGTTTCAGCTACCTCCAGAATTTTCATGGATTGTTGTTTACATTATATGACTTGTTGTAAAAGGGAAATTTACTACTGATTATCTCATTTCTATGGCCATCTTTGCATTAATCTTCTGCAGTTCCTGCCGCTGAGCCCATCGAATATGCACAGTTTCCCTTCTACCTCAACGGGCTTCGCGAGACGCCACAGTTCGTGGAGGCCATCAAGAGTGTCCGCTCCATCTGCAGCAACTACAGCCATCAAGGCCTGCCCAGCTACCCCAACGGCTACCCCTTCCTCTTCTGGGAGCAGTATGTAGGCTTGCGCCACTGGCTCCTGCTGTCCATCAGCGTCGTGCTGGCCTGCACCTTCCTGGTGTGTGCCGTCTTCCTGCTCAATCCCTGGACTGCGGGAATCATTGTGAGTTTCTCCTTAAGATGTGTCTTGGTTTTGTGTGCACACACATCCATCACAAACATTGCTGCATCTGTATATGAACATTCAAGGCCTGTGCAAACCAAGTCTGAATTTTTGCATGAAACAGAACATTTCTATGAAGTCTTTTATGCTCTTAAATATCCAGTGCAATTATTTGTTATTTTTTTAGTTGGAGGCTAAATGAGTTATTGTTATTTTGGGGGTTTTGAGGATTTCATAATCAGACGCCGTGTAAGTAAATTTGGCATAAAAGTAATGAAAATAGTGTGCCATTTATTTTATTTTGGTGTATTTTACAGGTCTTTAAGTGGTTAAGAGATGAGGTTAATTGCACCTTTACAACTCACTATTACACACATTGCTTTCTATATTCTCTATCTATATCTTTATCACAGACTTTCTCTCTATAACATTTTTGTTTACTCTAAGGTAGAAACGAGCTTAATAATTAAGAAATAATTGAGAGTGCAGAATTTGGAGCAAGACGAAGGGCAGGCAGGAATAGCTGAAGAGAAGCTATGTTTTTACAGCCCTGCGCTTTGTGTTTATTTTATTCTGTCAGAGCCAGTTTGTTTAGTCTACATGAGGCATTTTGAGACATTTCTCTAAAATAAATGGGGAAACGAGGGGTTACCATAGCAACGATATCACTCCACATATAAAACAGACCTGCTAAAATGAGTGTGTATGTATCATTTATATCATTCGTTTATGTAACATTTATATCATTCGTGAGGCCTAACTTCCTTTCCCACACTCCGTCTCTGCTTTTCAGTGGTTGCTGTTTTATTAGGGGCAGTGTTTAAGCCATCCGACTGATCTAACTCTGTCTGACAGGATAGTGGTTTCATCCTTTTGCTTTACTGGACACTTGAAAGGGAAAGTTATAGCCCTGCTTCAGCTTTTACATTTGTGCTTTTGTCCCAGACCACCAGCGGCCCCCTTAAGCTCCATACGTCCACGCTTCCGCCTTGCTCAACCCTCCTTTCATTTGCCAGCCCTTCCAGCCCCCAAACTCCCCTCCGTTGGCTCTCTTTCTGTCCTCTTCATCCCTCTTCAAAGGCAGATGGGCCCCCCCAGTAACCCAAGAATCATCAGCTGATTATGGCATTTACTTCACCAGTTCATAGCTCGAGTTCAGCTCCAAATGAAAACGTCCAAATGGGCCCTTCTGAGGAGCAGATATTTTCCCACATTCCTCAGCACTTTATCTTAGCTAACCCATCTAACCCCAGCTGTACTTTACTTTAATCTATGTAAAGTACAGCTCCTTATGTTTAAGGAATGAACCAAGATGATGGATTTATATTAGCTGGTCTTCTCTCTCAGGTCTTGGTGCTGTCTTTGATGACGGTGGAGCTGTTTGGCATGATGGGATTGATCGGCATCAAGCTCAGCGCTGTCCCTGTCGTCATCCTCATCGCTTCTGTTGGCATCGGTGTGGAGTTCACCGTCCATGTGGCACTGGTGAGTTCATGTGCTAGTAAAAACAATTTGACTATTTCTCGTAATTGCACCCTTTTAATCTTTTAAATTGTGAATATATGTAGCTAGTTCATTCATTGTGATGATTACTCAGTGTGTTTATTCGTCTGAGTGATTTATATTAATCATATTTGCTGTTTTTTCCTCACAGGCGTTCCTCACAGCCATCGGGGACAGGAACAAGCGAGCCGTTCTAGCACTTGAGCACATGTTTGCCCCAGTGCTGGATGGAGCGTTTTCCACCCTGCTAGGAGTCTTGATGCTGGCGGGGTCAGAGTTTGACTTCATAGTCAGGTAAAGGACGTGAAAATACGGTGATAGCTGTGTTAATTAGGTTCATGGTCAAAACTGTTTATCTTTTGATAGTAGTTTTTTATCTCTTTCGAGGTAATGCTTTTCAAATATAGTGTCATTTTTATTTTCTAACAATGTTAGTACACTATAACTAATCTTACAGAATATTTTTCCTCAATATTGTATCGTAACCATGCATGATGTGACAATTCCAGTGACAAGCAAATTTTCTGTCCACACTGAAAACAATGGTAAAATTTTGGTTAATCAAAAAAGATTGGCATTCTTGTTTAAAAGGTATAGTTTACAAAAAATTTAAATTCTGACATCATTTACTGATCCTTGTGTTATTACAAAATATAAGACTTGTAAACACAAATGAAGATATATTTTAAATGCAACCTGAGCTATTTCTGCCCCTCAATTGAAAGTCTTTGTAACCAAAACATTGATGCTTCAAAAAGTTCATAAAGAGATCATAACAGCACATAAATAGAGCACATCAAATATGGCAAAACAAAAGTTCAGTTGTGCTTGCTTGACATGCAAAAACCACTAAGATTTGTTGTTGTGCGTTAAGCAAGCACAGCTAAACTTCCATTTAGCAAATATGAAAGGCTCTATTCATGTGTTTCGATTAGTGTTTTCCATTTTAGAAGACTTGAATTAAACTAATCGATTCATATGAATTTCTTTTATGATGTCTTTATGAACTTTTTGAAGCAAAGTTTTGGTGGAATAAACTTTCATTGGAGGGACAATTCTATCAGGTTTCATTAAAATTTTCTTCACTTTTATTTCAAAGATGAACGAATCGCTTAAGTGCGAGTAATTGATTATAGAACACTTTATATTCATGAGAAGTATGATTGTTATCCGGTGAACTTCCTGTGAGGGTTCAGCTACCTGGTTGAAAAATATTAATGTATAAACTTAAAAACCAAGCAACTGATGAAATGTTTCTTTCTTTGCTCGTCACGACCGGTTTGGACAGAAACTAATTAGCATAGCTTTTAACTAAGGCTGCCCCCCTTATAGCCGACTAACAGTTATTCGACAAGACAGGGCTTAGTCGATCAAAAATGTATTAGTTGTAAGAAAAATAATTGCACATTAAGTTGCGAAGTCACGTAGTGACGGACAGATTATTATTAACAGCTGGTTTATGTAGTAATTACAGTACATCGGACATCCAAACTTTTGATTTGTTTATCAACCTCAAATGTGGCTTATCATCTGAAACATGTAAGTAGTAGCAACATTACATGGCCGCTCGCTCTAACGTTAACCTAGAAAACTGTGTGCTATTCAAGTGTTTGTGCTCTTTATGGAAGCTGAATGGTAGCACACTCACTGCATGACAGTTAACTTGGAAGCACCAGTGCAATCATTTAATTTAACTTAAAATACTTAAAATAAAAGTCATTTTTGCTCACACAGAGTAATACATCTTTCAAATTTGTAAAAGGTTTACTTTTATTTGTGTGCACTCAGAATAACAACAAAATGTTGTGCTTTTGTAAAATGAAGCAATCAAACAGGGTGCGCTTTCTGCCATCTAGGTCATTCATCAGGCCATTTATCATCATTACTTCTGTGGTTCACTGTTACAAGCTTGATGCATGCGCTTAACTGCTGATAGGCCTAGTGGTTAGAGAGTTTAACTCCTAACCCTAAGGTTGTGGGTTTGAGTCTTGGGCTGGCAACACCACGACTGAGGGCGCCCTTGAGCAAGGCACTGAACCCCCAACTGCTCCCCGGGCGCCGCAGCATAAATGGGATGCCCACTGCTCCGGGTGTGTGTTCACAGTGTGTGTGTGTGTTCACAGCTGTGTGTGTGCACTTTGGATGGGTTAAAATGAAGAGCATGAATTCTGAGTATGGGTCACCATACTTGGCTGTATGTCACGTCACTTTTATTAATATAAATGTGTGCTTAGTCGACTAATTGATAAGAGTGAATGACTTACTAGTCGACTAGAAAAATCTTTAGTCGAGGGCAGCCCTTCTTTTAACATGTGTTTGTCACATCACACCTGGTTAGGACGAAGTGTAAATGTTTTCCTAACTCACTTCTCATTCCTAACCAGCCTCCCTTCAAGTTCAACAAGCACGTATATTTCCTGTCTGTCATCACAGAGCTTGAGGCTTTCCTGTGTTTTCTGTAATCTTTTTATTTTCTACAGCCATGCAAAGACATTTTCAAGTTGAGTGCAGAGAGGGTCTGGGGGTTATTGAAATGAGGAGTAACACACACTGATACTTAGAGAATCTAAATCAGTAACTTTGCAATGGCTTTGTTTTATGTCCTTCCTGTGCACAAATGAGTCAAATACATATGGTAATTTATCGAGACTATCGTTGTGCTGAATTTCAAATTAAACACATCAAACTGAGTCATGGGTGTTTGAGTGGTAAGTATCTCATCTGTTTCTACAGGAGGGAAAGAACAAATGTCTGCAGTAGCTCATTCTTATTAGAGGGCTGGAAAACAACCATGGCCCTCCACCCTCAAATCACTCTGAATCTAAAGTAGCATGCCAGAGAAATAATGCACATACAAGTTTAGAGTGATCACACACACTCTCGCCGCAGACCACACTGGGCCCCAGTCCCTCTCATGGGCTTCCATTGAAACACAACTACTGTTTTTTCATCAAACAAAACCCCCTGGCCTCTGAAGATATGGAAAAAAAACTAAAATGCTGGCTGTATTTTTATAGCCTTGCAGGAATAATGTTTCCCTGACTTTGCTCTGTCAGGTCCGCTAATGTTTTGAGTCCAAACAGATCAGACTGGTTGCTCGTGAGGTTTATTTAGGGGGAAGTGGCTTTCGTGAACGGCTCTTGGTTCAAGGATGCTTCATGCGACGCTTTGAATGTTAAAGCTGACGAACATAAAACTCTTTTGTTGCTTCAGCCAGTCTGGAGGAATCGCTCTTATCCGTGGAAAAGCACACCAGTGTAAATCACTCATCAATACGAACATTTAGTTTGGAGCCGGTGACTTTCAGAACAGTTCAACCAAGTCAATGTTCATTTTTCATAGTCTGTTGATTTGTAGCTATTGATCTGTTTGATTCGAGTTCTGCCTTTCGTGTGGTAGAGCAAGAACCAAAGGCAAACCAAAAAGTGCGTTTCAAGAAGACTTGCTTGATGAAATACAGACAAGACTTAAGATTCAAACTTTTTTTCTAACATAAGTCTAAGTAATACCAGGCTGGCTTCTCTCTCCACTCTCATCCTAAACAAGTGGTGTCTGCTTGGTTAAACACTGTGGTAGCTCTTCCCTTGAACCAGACCTACAAAACCTCCCGAAGGGCATAAATAAAGTAAGCATTCCTAGAGAGACACCCAAGTCTGTGTTTCTCAGAGAGAAGCCCACCTTGTGCGGCCATTACAGAACATTGTTTGAGTCTAAAGAGCTGCTTGCAAACCTGGGGAGGCCTAAAAAGAGCAGCATCAGTTATAAATGTGTCTGTAAGTTTAGTCTGAGCCACAGCTGTGCTGCATACCAGCTGGTGGGTGTTTCCTAAAATACCCATGTAATATACTTTCTCTCCCACACATGCATTCACATATTCATCCCAGTTTAAGTAAAGAATTAAGTTAAGAAGATAAATTTACTTGATAAGCAAAATATGTAAGCTAGTAAGAGTTGTTTTCAGAAAATACATTATATAAATTATATAATTATTTTTATATATTTATTTAATTTTTAGATCAAATATATTACTAAACTGTTTATATGTATGAAAGTGACAGTGAAAGTGACATTCAGCCAAGTATGGTGACCCATACTCAGAATTTGTGCTCTGCATTTAACCCATCCAAAGTGCACACACACAGAGCAGTGAACACACACACACACTGTGAGCACACACCCGGAGCAGTGGGTAGCCATTTATGCTGCGGCGCCCGGGGAGCAGTTGGGGGTTTAGTGCCTTGCTCAAGGGCACCTATGTCATGGTATTGAAGGTGGAGAGAGAGCTGTACATGCACTCCCCCCACCCACAATTCCTGCCGGCCCGGGACTCAAACTCACAACCCTTCGATTGGGAGTCCGACTCTCTAACCATTAGGGCACGACTTCCCTTTACAAAATGTATTGTATTTACAGTTTTATTTATTTATATATAAATAGGCTCAGTTGAGCTCAAGTAAATTTGTCTTGTTTTATAGATATTTAGATATTTTACTGGAAAATAAGAAAACAGACAAATTAATTCAATAATTGTTTACATTGCATAAAATCACTAGTGTTTCCCCATTAATTAATGTTAAATAATAGGTATTCTCTTTTATGTAATATTAAACAAAAATGGCATTATCTTTGTACATAAAGTAGTAAATATAAAGTGTAAAAAAAAAAAAAAAAAAAATAATAGTCCTCTTGTCCCTGCATTTCTTTGAGGTACAGGATGGCACCTGCAATTTGAGCTGCAGAAATTTACACAGATGCATTGCTGGAGTAGGGAAGGATGGAGAAGAGCGAGGGAGTGAAGGAGGACAGAAGGGAGGGATTTGTTGAGGAGATTGGGGGGGGTCTTACCTGATACTCTAGAGATTTAATTAGAGTAGGGGATTGTGAAAGGCAGGGAAATTTCACAGGGGCTTAGTATAGAAAGAGTGATAGAGGGAGAAAGAGAGGAAAGAGTGAATGTGCTTGAGGCCAGGCAAGAGGGGCCTGTAGTCTTTCCTCTCCTCTTTTCCTTCTAGACTAAATTGTTTAAATTCTATACTATTCACTTCATTTGTTTGCTTCTGCGTTCTTTTTTTAAAGAGTGAGAGAGGCCCCTGTGCCTTTGAGCTCTGCCTCTCTTCTCTCGCAAGCCTGTACTCCACATTCCTTCCCGTTTTGCTTTTCCCTGTGTTTGCTTGTACTACACTCAACCCTAGAAAAAGAAAAAAAAACTATTTTTCCTTCCCTATTTTCCATTCCTTTTAATTAACCAACTAATTATGTCCTCTTCTTCTCTGTGCTGCTTTCTAAAAGACCTCTTTGGAGACTTTCTCTGGCACAAGGTAAATTTAGTTTCAAGCCAAACCCGACGAAAGTCTTTTTGTGTGTGAATGTTTGTTAGAATTTTCCTGAGTGACTTTTTCTCTGTCCTTGATTTAGAGCACTAAAGTTTTTTTTTTTATTCGAATGACTGTGTTTTTTGCTGTGTATTTGCAGGTATTTCTTCGCTGTTTTGGCTATCCTTACAGTGTTAGGGGTCCTGAATGGACTGGTGCTGCTCCCAGTCTTATTGTCCTACTTTGGTCCTTGTCCTGAGGTAAGAGGATTGCTCCCATAAAGTTATCCTGCATAACACTTTCACATACCATACATAGAGCTGAAAGAGTGACATTTAGGGATGCCAATATTGCAAATTCAAATTTTACCTTTGCTGTCATCATTTGACATATTTGCTGCAAATATTTCTAAGACCTCTAAATTATCAGCATGATTCAAACTATGCTAAAAAAAAACTGCAGTACACAAACCTGCCTTTTGTCATCTGGTTGACAAATTAAGGTTTACTTGATAATCCATACATTATTTTTTAGAAAAAAATTTAAGTATCAAACATGAAACATAAGGCTTCTGATAAATGTTTAAATTTAAATATAATCTTCCTAAGACATATTGGTTTACATCTGATAATTATATGCATTTTAGCAAGTAGTTTGCTATACTGTTATTATGATCATTGATTTAAATGACAGGCTATGAGTATTTCATCCAACTGTTTGGGCATATAAATATCGGCAACTGCAGGAAACTGGAAATTTAGCTTCTGAATAAAACTGAGGGTTTTTTTTTTTTTTCATTATTATTATTATACTTCGTGGGCTATTAAAGCATTTTAAAAACACCACTGTTTTAATAACACTGTTTAATGTAATCTGTAGCAAATCTGAAAACAAATATCCATTTTAATACTGTGCAATATAATGTAGTGATATAATTTAATTCACTTGTAGTATTTAAAATCCTTGATTTTAGTTTAACTTTTTAATTAGCATTTTAATTATCTGCCGTTTATTGGTAATTGATCAAAACATCAGCATTTGTAAGTGTGGTTAAACTGTCCAAATACTTCTTAGAGCCAGTTCACATATTCAGGACTGGCCCTGTACTCTCAGATGATGTTAAAACTTTCACATATCACAGGAGTTGCTCTAATGTCAGAGACAGCATCTTCTCAGATTTTGATTTTCATGTCCATTACATTATTCAGGTATCTCCAGCAGACGGACGAAGCCGGCTGCCCACCCCTACTCCAGAGCCTCCTCCACAGGTGGTCCGCTTCACAGTGCGACCCAGCCACACGACCCCTGGAGCAGGATCAGACTCCTCAGACTCAGAATATGGTTCCAACACTACTGTGTCCGGCATTAGCCAGGAACTTCAGCAGTATGACCTCCAGCCCAACAGGGGGCGATCAGCCAGACTGGAGGATGTGCGGATCGCCACAGGGGGACGACAAGGCAGTCGTCAAGTTAAACTGCCAATGTTTCCTTTTTACTCAGTGAGTAAAACATTTATATCAATATAAATTTGACATAAAAACAATAAACTAACATTGTTAAAACGTTTTCTACAGGAGGAATCTAGACAGCAGCAACCACCGCAGCTTAACAGATCCACCCATCTGCCCGGGTCTCAGGATGCTGGACCTCAAACATCAAAGCGATACTGTAGCAGGGACCCTAAGGGGGATTTTGGGAGCGGACATCCGCCCCGCCCTCACTGGCCACGCATGGATGCTTTTGAAACCGCTACTGAGCCAGTTGGCTGTTTGGGCCCTAACCACCGGGAACACTCAGGAGCCCATCGCCCCCGTTCCCACAACCCCTACACTCACCCTTCCCATCCATCCACAGGCCCTGCCTATTGTCAGCCAATCACAACGGTGACAGCCTCGGCCTCAGTGACAGTCGCCGTTCATTCGGGGATTCCCGGCCAGAGCCCCGCCTACCCCTCCAGTGACAGCTATCACACTTCAGAAGATGTCTACACTGACCCTCACTTCTCTGACCCGCACGTGCCCTTTGACAAGAGCAACTACAGCTCAAAAACGGAGGGCATGGAACTGCAGGATCTAGAATACGACCCTCCCAATATCTGTCACACAAGACCCTCCAGCTGAGGTTAGTAGAGGGGCTTCTTATACGGCTGAATTCAAGTAAAATAGTGCACATCAAATCTGCAGTTTAATGCACTCTATAAATAAATAGGGTTGTTAGTTGATTTAGATGTTTAATAATAATATTAAACCATATCAGTATTGATAATGTATGAATGAATGTTTAATCTATTAATATATATATATATATATATATATATATATATATATATATATATATATATATATATTTACATTGGAATTCAAATGTTTGGGGTCAATAAGATTTTTGTGTGTAAAAAAAGCACTATATTGATCAAAAGTGACAATAAAGACATTATAATGATAATGTTACAAAAAATTAAATTCCAAATAAATGCTGCTCTTTTGAAATTACTATTCTATTCAAGAATCCATTTGCCCCCCCCCCCCCAAAAAAAAATAAAGTCAAATCAATTTTATTTGTATACCCCTTTCAAAATGCCCAGTATTATAAAGCATATTAAAAGAAAATCATGATGGTAATGCTTATAGTATCTTAATATCTTCATGCATTATAGTCTCATCTCATCAAGAAGCACAGATGTTTTCAACTCAAGATCATGTTTCTTGAGCAGCAAATCAGCACGTAAGAATGATTTCTAGAATCATGTGACACTAAAGACTATTTTAAAATATATTAAAGTAGAAAACCTTTATTTGAAATAATACTGTTTTACTGTGTTTTATGATCAAATATATGCAGCCTTTGTGAGTCTAAGAGACTTATAACTGAATCAGACAGAAATCAGACTTGTTTGATTTTATATCGGTTTTTGAAATGTGGATTTACTTTTGTTATTATTAATTAATATTAATCTATTTTTAACTCCTATTAACCCTGTTTCTTCACTTCTTTGTGTTCACAGTGGTTGAATGTTGAAGCTCAAACAGCCAAAGATGGGACATCAGTCTGCCAGCGAGGCAGAAACATGGTGCTGCATGGCGGGGACACTTTGACCAGCAGCACCTTTTCGGTGCTTGACTCTGTTACTGTATAACCGTGGTGTATTTTTGTTAGATATTTCTATAAGTATTTATGTGTACACAAATGTAAATAACAAACGAGAGTAGCTATAATTTGTGTGTTCCAAGTGCCCACCCATCATTTGTGTATCTGTGCCATAAGGAAATTTCATTCTTGACAAACATTGCAGCTTACGGTCGTTGCTGCTTATGATATTGTTGTAATGTTTGTAAAATGCTATGCAATTATTTTCTCTAATTTTATAGAACTGTGCATGTGAGAGTTTGAAAATGTGTTGTTGTATGCATGTATGTATGTGTATTTTAGCTTCCCGTCAGACCCCTTAGATGCATATTAACTAACAAGAACAAACTCTAAGTGAGTTAACATAATATGTTGAATGATTTTGTGGCATTTGAATGGATTTGCATTGCACTTACGGTACACTTCTGTTTAAAACACCAGTACAAAACTGCAGATACATTCACTTTCATAGGACACATTCAGGGAAAAAAGTTTTCAGACATTTGCTAGATATGTAAAAGTTCACATTAATGTCCAGTTGTTTGTCGACAAGCATCAGATGTTTAAGCGTGTGTGTGGATGTTTGCATTTGTGTATATTGAAGCGTAGAGTTTATGCTTTTTATTGTTTATTTGCTTATCACAAACCTGTGGTAGTTGGAAAAACAAATACTGTTTAACAATGAAACACGCTATGCGTGAGAATTTAGCTGCGCAGAAATGAAGAAGGAAACGGAGTGATTGTTGGGTGAATGTGTCTCTGTTCTCCTGTCCTCTGTACTGGAACTCTCTCTGGTCTTTTGTACCTTCATACTCCAGTTATTTACTGTAAATCGGCCATTTGTGGCCACCTTGAATTTGCTCGTGATTTCAACTTTGCGTTACTAAAGTAATGCAACGTGACGGTGATTTCGGGTTTCCATTGTAGCTTTTTTACATTATGGCATTATTTCCTGTCATTCAATAGTGGTTTAAGCTAAAACATTACTGTTAAAACAGAATTGGCTCTGATTCTGGTGGCGCAACCTTTTTTCCTCATTGTCTTTTTGTTTTTGTTTTAATAAGCTAAGCTAATGAGCATTCTCAAGGTGTGCATCGCACAATGGCTGGTCACGTCGATGGTTTTTGTCGATTCGTTGACCTCCTCAATGACAAACCGCAACTACTGGCCCTAATTTAGCAAGAGCAGTTCTCTGCACTGACCTCACCTCATAAAAATCCACAACATAACACAGTGACACTAATTGGAAGTCCCCCTCAACTGCCAAATGGTGCATGCGAGTGCTTTAAGGGTCAAGGGTTGTGGAGCCCCACCTCGTCTGTGGCTCTGAAGCTGGCGTGTGTGTGTCTTTAAGAGTGTGTTTGTGTGTTGGCTGTGACCCCCTCGTCCAGACTGACTTCCTGTCAAACAGATGTTTGATCTTGACGAAGACTTTGAGAGTTGTTCTGTGTTGTTTGTTTGTTGTGTTTGTGTTCTCCTTCATGTCACATTGGCAGAAATGGGAGAAAATCATGGCTGGCAACTATTCTAATGTTTATATATATATATATATATATATAAATATATATGTGTATATAAATATATATATATTCTATTATTTTTTTTACATTTGTTTTGCAATATTTATATTTTTGTATAATAAGATGTTGTTTTGTTCAATATTGGTCATAATGCCAGTTGTTAACAATGCAGGGATTTGTACGTCTGTCGGAAAACACTATTATTACAGTTTTTCTGTTACATTAATGGATTTGTATCTGTATAAAGTGCTTACTAATGTTAAATAGGAAAAAAAAGAGTATATGACATTTACCTTACAGACTCATAATAGCTCTTAGAGGATTTAAAAGGAAAATAATCAGTTTTCTTTTTTTTTTTACAGACTTGTTTTGGTTTGGATGTATGTCGTTTTCAGTTACAAAGATAAATGTATGCCATATAATTTATTTATATGAAAATTTATTTTTGTAGTGTACATAGTAGTTGTCAAGTTATTTGACAGAAGTATATTTTTAAAGAGTTTATATGTAATGCTACCGTTTTTGTGAGGACATAACTGAGAAGACATTAAGATGCACACTTTCATTGCTAACTTGTTCACGGACAACTAAAGTTCCCCTGTTACAGTGTTATATAGACGAGAGGGAGTCCAATCTGAAGACTGTTCTTGGGTTTTGTGAAAAGCTAGCCATGAAAGTAGAACAAATGTACTAGCTCTCTAAATAATAATGTTCAAACACTGATAGAATTCTAACAAATAAAAAGATTATAACTTATTTGTCTCTGTGCTTTACCTTTTAATAAATGATTCTTCAAATTGTAGTTACCCGTGATTATTTCTTTAGTGTAACCTTATGACCTGCATGACTCAGCTGTTGCATTGAACATTATTTTCATCACCTAGCACCCAGTCATTAGGAATTTCCGCATATATGGGCCTAAAACTAACAAACCTGATTGATTTAACCAAGCTGTCCAATCCACTGTTGGTTATGCTATGTGATTTCCCTGACCTAGCCTGTGTGCATTTCAAACAGCTCCATTTAAAGCCTAATCAATTTGCCTGAACTCTACATTAAAGTCATGAAAGTCCAACAACATTATCTCGCACAGGATTTCGACTTGCTGACATCTGGCTATGAATTCAATCTCCCCCGTTCAGGCAGCTATGCTCTACTCTGCTCTCGGCTCTCTTGTATGATTCTGATTGACAGTTTTATAGACTGTGAGGAAATTGGTTGTAGTTACAATACAGCTGGTGTGCTCTAAGTAATGAAAAGGGGCATATGGCCTTAAAAACAGAGTGAAGGAAACTGATTCAGGCTGCCCCGTCCCAACTCTGCTGCATGGGTGGCAGCCATTTATTATTAATACGCTTTAGTTGCCAAGCTTGTTTCAATAACCTCAGATACACTGCAGCGATTTGCTCTATGAATGCACTGTTGTTGATGTAAGTGGTATTAGAGCCAACGAGAACACAACCTACATGAGCCAATCCGGGCTGACATTCTAATCATGTGATGTGATCTAGGATCAGAAATAGCGCTTTGCTGCTGGACTTAGTTGTTCATTAAGATTTATTGCAAAATGAGCTTTGTGCATTTCGGTTCAAATAAATGTAAATGATTCCAAAAAGACCCTTTATTGACACTAAACAGTCAAATTGGCTCATTAAATCAGTGACCTTGTGGCATTATCTGACTTTTGCAAAGAGTTTGTTTATTGAAGGATGGGACATCCCAGACTATATTGAATCTGACAGTAAACCTGCAACCTTTTAGTATCATATTCATTCCACATGCAAAGAGGCATTGACATTGAATCTTGAAAAGCAGAGGGAATTATGATTGGACCGTTTTTATATATATATATATAATATATATATTATATATATATATATATAATTCCCTCTGCTTTTCAAGATTCAATGTCAATGCCTTCAATCATTAAAATTCAATGTCTAAAGTACAGCAAGTAGTAGTTCAGCTGGTCATATGATCATAACATGGTCGCCCCATGAAGGGACCCTGTCCATGTGTAAAAAACATTTTATTAGGCTACTCATATGTCTAGAATCATCTCATGTGACTCTACATAATTTTAAATATTTTTTAAAATATTTTTTAAATATTCTTTAAATCACATGTAAAACATTTGAAAGACTAAGTGCATCTTTAAAAAGTGTTACATCAGCAAGCTGTGCCAAGCAGACCTCCATATTGGTTTTCCACTCCAACAGGGTGTCTGTTTAGCAGCTCTATCAGCATCAGGGTCGCAGTCCCTCTCTCCAGCCTCTCAGAGCTGGAAAGCTGGGAGTCATTAATGGAGGAATTCAGAGGCCCTGAAACCACACATCTCATCACCCCTCGCAAAAGAAAAAAAAACACACATAGCTTGAAAAAAAAAATTAAACAGTAGACAGACAGTAGAAGAAGAAAATGAAAAAGGTGTTTATTTTCCAGTGCTGGAAGCTGTTGAACAAATGATCAGCAATGGCAGGCTGACATTTCAATGGTAACACCCAGAGGAGCGTTACGTTACAGTGACTGCTGCCATCAGCCCGGAGCGAAGTCAGGCCTAACACAGCTTGGAGGCTTAAGTGCAGTTATCCAGTGCCAGAAAGTGATGGAATAACACATATCCTCAAGAATCAGCTAGAGTCTAAGAAAAACTGGCAGGCGTGAAGGACAAAACACACATTGTAATGTCTAATGATGTATGCTGGTGGCGATTAAAGCAAGTAAATGAATTAATTTGTTTCAGCAACCATATGTGCTAACTATGCCCAACACTGACCATATGGTAGTGAAAGCAATGATAACAAACTGTAGCAAATACAATGTACTGTACTATTTTTTATCATATTTTTTATAAAATAAATATTTTATCAAAGACATTTTCAGCCAAAATTGCTATAAAATTAAAGCCATATGTCTAAATAAGTTGTGTTCCAAATTTGAAGTTGATATTAAAAAAATGTAGGATCCTGTGCAATTTTGTTCTGAAATACTCTGAAAGTGTTCCCTGAATTCTCTATTCAGCACGACCATAGACCACGAACAGTGCAAGTCTGATTCTTAAGCAAATGACTTATGAGCCCTGTCTTCTTAGCACGTCATAGTAAAGTCTGGTCCTTGAACGGATGACTCTTATGAATCATTTCTTTTGAGAATCGAAAGCATACAGCATGACTAGTAAAACCTGAGTCGGGTCTCTTTTAGTAAATCAAACACATAGAGCACAAACACTAAAGTCAGATTTTTGAGAAAAGGCTCTTATGTGCAGATTATTTTTAGTGAATCAAAACATACAGCGTAACTAGTAAAATCTGATTCTAAAGCAAATGACTTGTATGAGCCTTTTCTTTTTAGTGAATCATAAGCATACAGTGCAAATAAGCCTGACTTCCGATCAAAAGATTAGTATGGGTCGGTTCTTGATAGTGCTTCAAAACATGACTATTGAAGTCTCTTATGAACTGGTTTGATTTTAGTGAACAAAAATATTCAACACGAACAGTGGAGTCTGATTCACGAGCAAAAGACTCGAATGTGGTTTGTAGTGAATCAAATTATAGTGCGTGACTAGATATACCTTTCCCTGATGAATGACTCTTGTTATGAGCTGTTACTTTTTATTGAATCCAAAAAAAAAATAGATGATTCAGTTGGAACATTTTATCTATTATTTTTACTTGGATGTTCTTAGAAGGGAGCTGCCTTTGTAGACAGCATCCAAGCAACTCTCTGTTTAGGAACAAAGCTTATGTTTTCATTTAAATATACTGCATATTGTAAACACTCCTCATCACTTTTGTTATAAGTAAGGCTAACTATTTTGGCAGATATAGGTATACAAATGGCTCAGCAGTTGGGCAGATGGCATGTGAATGACTACATTGTTTACTTTGATTTAATTTCGCTTCATTTCGGTATTTACATTTCTACCCAAGTGATTGTGAAGCACAAGCCAAGGCCAAGATCTCTCGTAATGCTTATACAGAACTCACTCCGCTCAACCGTTTCTCTTTCTCTCCCCCTGCTTTCCATCCCAACCACATGTTTACACTGCTGTGATGTAGACGTGTTTATTGTAAAGATGACAAACTTACGCTACATTGTCATGCAACATTTTTTCCCTCTTTCTCCCAGGTTTCTAAAACCCCTGCGGAGCCCTTATGTCCCCTCCCTAAAAAGCTTCCCTCTTTTGTTTAACTAGTCTGTCTATGCCAGCAAATATGCAGCAATCTATGGAAACATATACGTCATCTAAAGGGCGAGGGAGAGAAACGTGAGTGTGAAGGTTTAGGAAAAAAAGTTAAATGCTTTCATGTGTATTTGGAAGTGCTGTGTGAACACAATGTTCTGCTAATTCAAATAAAATTAGGGCATCTGATTTCACAAGGCTGGGATTGATGGAGAGAAAAACTAGCTTTTTCAGCTTGAGATGCAGAGGGCCCCAAGACTGAACGGGCTGGAGGAAGAGTAATGAGGAAAGGCCCTTGTTTGTAAATAATTGGGAAATTGCTAATGTTCAGTCCATTCACAAATGGCAGTCAGATTTTCTTCTCGCATCCTGCCGTATTGATTCTGGCACAGGGACTGAGATCTAATGAGGAACAGGTGTTGAGGACTCTTCACCTCTTATTTACTCTCACTTTGTCCTCTATGTGTCTACAGTGGCCCTAAAAAGTATTTAGACCCTTTGGTTGCACTTAAAACTTTATGAATGTCATCGTATTAAAGGTGTTGTTGCTGTTTGCTAAAACTAAATGTATTAAAATCATCTTTGGTTATTGAAATCTGAAGAAAATTGAAACCTGAAAACTTCAAATAAAATATTAATAATAGCTGAAAATCTTAAAATTGTCAAATAAATAATAAATAAAACCTAATTGAAAATTAGAAATGAAGCTGAAGTACAACAATTACTAAAGCTAAAACTAATAAAAATTAAAGCTGTATAGAAATATGAAATAATAATAATAAAATAATAATAATAAAAAACAAATGACAAACAATATACAAGGATAGTTCACTGTGTCATCATTTATTCACCCTCATGTCATTCCAAACATTTATGACTTTTTTATTGTTCATACAGTCAATGGTCAAAGTCAAATCAATAAATCAATAAATATTAACTGTATAATTAATTATAATAACTGTCACAGAAGAAAGAAATTCCTACAGATTTGGAATGACGAGGTGATGATGGTGAACACATGAAACAAAACAAATGTTGACAAATGCATGACAGAACTATTAAAACTTAAAAAATAAAATAAAAGCTAATTAAATATATAAAACAGGGATAGTTCACCCAAAAAAGAAAATTTCATAATGTATTTACCCTTGTGCCATTCCAATCATTCATGACTTTCTTCAGTGGAACACAAAAGAAGATATTTTGCAAAAAAAAAAAAAATATATATATATATATATATATATTAAACTGGTAAGCTGTCCCTTTAAGACAGAAAAATATTTAGACAATTTCTGGTTGTCAGATGTTAGTGCAACATGTTTATAGTTAATGTGATTAACTTAATCTGTGTAAACTCTAGAACACCTTTGTGAACCTGAGGGGAACTGACTTCATCCACTAAAAAGAACCTTGGGACCAGTTGGTTAAAAATAACTTCACATCTGATAAATATTTAAGAGTGACAATAGTATCCAAAACACTTTGGGGCCACCATGTATTAGAAGTATACTTGAATTGTTCAGTAGTTTGAATCCATATGCTGAAAAGCAAATCTTGTTGATTTGATTGCTTAGTGAATATAATGTAAATATCATCAAAATACAAACATATCAAACATACAGCCCCTGAAGGATATCATGGATCCTGTGTCCTGTCCCTCTGTCATTACGTGGAATGTTTGGCTTGACATGACTGTGAATGTGAATGTGCCAAGGAAAGGAAGCAGCAGCATCGGTCATCACAATTACATGGCAAAAGTTAACATAGTGATAACTGAGAAATCAGCTCGAAACACTGGACCTGAGAGACCACACCACACTGAGGCCACAGTGTTCCTCATATACGTGCTGATGTTTACCCACAATGCACCTTCTGCCAAATATCCAATATTAGCTTCAAATGCTTCACAATCACTGGGTAGAGGCATGTGAAAAGTCTGCAATGGATGTTCTCCATCAGCGACATTGGGATCGATGTGGGTGTTAAACACTCTCAGAATACTTATTTTTGAATTCTAGGTGCTAATTGAAAACATGTGCGAGTAAAAGTCTTGGTAAGTTATTAAAAGGATGTGCACAGCCGTATCTGAAAAGATCATTGTGTGCCCAACACCTTGAATGTGCACTAAGAGTGATGGTGAATAATTACTTTTGTTACAGAGGAACTCAACACAAACACCAAACTTAAACATCTCATAAAGTGACAACTAGTGCAGGGTGATAAAGATAAAGCAAAAATACAAACAAATATTTGTTTTCTTTTTTTTAAATAAAATTAATTATTTTATCCAGCAAGGATCAATTAGTTCTGTTTTCCTTTGAACTTTCTGTTCATCAGAGTATTCTGAAAAGTATGACAATTTCTGCAAAAATATTAAGCATTACAACTTTGGTAACAATAAAAAACGTTCTTTTATTAGCACATTAGACTGATTTCTGAAGTAACATGTGACAGTGAAGGCCTAAATTATATTAAAATAACTTTAAAATGTAATACGTTTTTGTATTTTGATGGAAATAATGCAACCTTAGTTAATAGGAAACTTGAAGAACATGAAAGAATCTTTTGAACATTAGTGTATATTTTACAAAAATGTTTAAATTGCCATTTGGAACTGTTTATTTTGTTTGTTTGGTTTTTTTTTTTTTTTGGAAACTTTGTGAATTATCAGTTTGAAACTATTTAATGGTTTCATTGAAATGCATAGTTTAAACTCAAACTAATGCATTATAATAGTTGCAATATTTAATTATTTATATTTCTATGACACTTAAACAAGAAATCACATCAGAAATACATGAAAAATGATATGCAGAGGCTTTGAAGAAAATATTTCCACCGATGAAGCAAATGATTCAAAGTTACAGTCTGCTGAATTTTCCCAGTATGGAGAGTTTGAATCACCAAAAATATATATAAATAAATAAACCTCGGAATTTTGGAAATGCTTTTAAGTACAATCTTCACACTGTCACATGATTTTAAAGCACCAGGAAATTTATAGTGATTATAAAATGAATATTTATAGATCTCTCACCCCAGTTATAACATCAGTTGTGTACAATCACTAGTTTATGCAGTATGTAGTTATTCATGTCATTTTCATAAGCAGCCATATTCAAAGAAGAGAACGTCTGTGTGCCAAATGTCTGTGTGCCAGGAAGGGTTATATTCCACAGCACTACTTGTCATTGAACTGTTGAGCTTTTTTAGTTGAAGTGTTTGGAAAGTTGTATCAGATTTTTGCTAATTTAGTGTGACTGTGCAATGCGAGACAGCTCAAAGGAGAGAAGTGGGACCGTGATGTCCAGAGTACAGCCATGAATCAGGATCTGGTCATTTTACCACTGCAAGCTGTTTCTCTCTGATTGCTCGGTCAGTCCATCTGTATTTTGGCACAGACTCTCGCTCCATGCTTGTTTGTGTTAGGCCAATACGTTTACTTTAATCAAAGAGCGTACACTCCAGCTCCGCTGACTGAATCCCCCCTTCACCCCCCATAATCCACCCTCATCCAACACACACACACAATCAGGCACGCAGACATCATGTTTAGCTCAAGTTGGATATAAGAAGACTGATCAGTGCAAGATGTTATAAAACAGCTTTTTTTGCATTGGTCATCTCAGACTTGAATTAACAAAGCCCTAACCCTAACTAATGACCTTTGGCATAACCATTGCTAAGGTCATAAATGACTTAAAATTAATATTTAAAAAATACTAATGCTTTATTAGTAACACAATAACAGAACATGAATAATCAATACCTAAATTAAATATTAATTTAATATAATGATGAGTTAAGACATTCAGCAATCAAGAACTAACCTTAACTACATCACTTGTCATAGAAACTTATGTGTGAAAGTGTTAATTAATATATAATTACATAATAAAAAATATGTAGTTAAGTTGGTTATTATTTACACATTAATTCAATGTCTCATGTCATAGTTAAGGTTAGTTCTTGATTGCTACATGCCTTAACTCATGATTAGTTTGTCACCATTAGTTCATTTATTTGTATAGAGTTAATACATTTATTTTACATTATGTAATTATTTAATAAAGTAATCTTTAGCCAATTTCAAAATGAATATTAGATCATTAAAATTATTATACTGTACACTATAATAAACTGTGCATTCAAAAGATTTAATGCTTTTTGTAGTGTTTTATTTTTAATTTATTTATAATCAGCCATAACATTAAAATAATTGTAACAAAATTGTTATGTTGCATGTCTAAAGAAATCCATAGTTTTACATCATAGGACAGACCTGACATGTATAGGGTCCACAATTTCACATCAGAACACTGTAGTAACCACATAGCAACACCTTGGCAACCACTCATAATATAGCATTGTGGTGGCAAGATTTGCATGGGCAAACACTGCAAAATACAAAACTATATCTGTGTTTACAGAGTAAATTATGTTAAAAACATGATAAACTTTGCTGAAATGGTCACACTGGAAATCTCTGTTAAGAAGAATCAGAGAATTCCGTTTGTAAACAAGAATATAAGCATTCTCTGTTTCAGATTGGGCACAGAGAATTCCCTTATTCCCCAATGAATCCCTTACTTCCTCACTAAGCAATAAAGGACTGCGCTGAAAAATGTTTGGAATTGCAGTAAAGAGGTTCAGAAGGTGACCATCTCTAGTCATGAAACCTTAGGCTCTCTCAGTAACTTTTAGTTGGATGCCAACAACACAGAGAGCATTGAGACTTATCAAACTGCCTCTTTAAAATTTGAAGGTCTATATAAAATCATTTATGAGGACATAAATGGCTCTCTTAAAGGTGGATTTTTCACATTTTATTTACAGTTCTGAGTTTGCTGAAAGACAAAAAAAGAATAATTCAGTGTGAAGATGATTTATTCTTTTCTTCTTTAATAAATTATAAATACAATATATAAAAAAATGGAGGAATGTCAAAGAGTGAAAGAATGTTGCGGTAAACTGGAGGATGTTTGATTTTACCGGTAATTTATTTTATTTTATACAATCAATCATTTTAGATATTTATATACATATACATGTGCAAGCCATCAGCTGAGAACCAATGAGGAGAATATGAGAAAAGGCAGAGGAAGAACTTAATTTGATGCATATTAACCCAAATCTAAAGACTATTAAAGACCTCAGTGAGTGGAGATATAAATTAAGAGCAGATGATCATTATTCATCCTGGTGTGCTAACCATTAGTCCTCAACTACAATCCCCCTCTGATCATTGAGAATGACAATCATGTCAGGAAGGACAAAGAGCCATGTAAGTGCAATTAACTCCAAGAACAAAGACAACAACCACACTTTTTTCATTTTCGGCTCAGATGATGCCATTACATGAGCATCAAGACACAGACTATCTAATTTACACGTGGCTTAGAGATCACAGCTCTAGATTACTAAGAAGAAGAAAGAGAAAAAAACCCAGATCAAATAAGATCTAAAGGGAAATTCATTTAAAAAATGAGCATCACTGACCTGTGCTCTCCAAAGAGTGGCGTACTGGAAGTGAGCTTTATGAAGGGTGCAATGCATTACTGTTTACCACGTTTACATACTGTGCACGTTTACTTGACACTGCAATCTAATTAGTTTTTTTTTTTTAATTTGGTACAAGTTGGTACCTTGCTTACAGCAGGGAAATTCTTCTACAGTATATAATCCAAATCCGGAAAATGTCCTGGCAGACCTGGAAAATTACCACTACAATTTCTATCAAACTACGAACATTTCCTTCAACCCCAAAATACTACACAGTGCAGTATGTAATTCAAAATACAAGTAAAAAAAAAATCTATATGGAAAATTCTTTCATATTAACACAATACATTGGCCGGTATTTCCACAGACTTAACAATGTTGCTGTTAAGAAAGCTTTGCGTAAAATATACAAAATCTGTAAAAAGTTCCATTGATAGTCCTTGAGTGTATGAGAGAAATTCCCAGGTAAATATCTGGGAAATTCCATTAAATTTAGCATGAAATTGAAACATGATGCCCCTGGTTCAAATGTATTTCTGGAACACATCACCCCAATCACATGATCATACTTTTTTTTCTTTGAGGGGCCATTTTACATATATGCACTTCACTTAAAATAATTTAGATAACCCAAAATAGCTTTGAAAGGGAAATTTTCACTTTGAGCCTTATTTTCTTGGGTAATATAATGTTATGTGTAATATAAAAGACATTAATCAAATATATGTTCACGGTTGTGATTGCATTGAAAAAACACCTCATTCTTAAATCACAATTATTATCATGGGACACTGAGCATGGATTTGTAACACAAAGCCCTTTCCCACGTGATCACACTATTGAGTAATGAGGAGTGAGCAGTAGATCGCTCCCCCAGAAACAGACAGCAGATTCCTACACACAAGATTTATGAATTCTGAGCGAGACAAGACATCTGTTTTTTCATCTCCTTGCAGAAAGATGTTCCAGTCTCTTGATACAATTTTTTACTGTCTAATTGCTTTTGCTCTCTTCGAGGTGAACTTAAATATTACTTTCTAAGTTTTAAGCCATTAAACATTTGTTTCACTTCCAATGCTAATTTGTCAGTGGATGAACATACTGTAGTAGCCTGCGCAATTTGACTCTGACACTCTTCCGACAGAATATTGGGTTAGTGAGTCATATGTTGCTGCTCTGACAGATTCTGTGATTTCATTCAATGGAGGATTCATCAGACTAATTTTAACCGGCAGCTCCTACGTTCGAGATGATTCATTTAAGCGACCAAATTGTAGAAGTAATTTGTTAGTGAACCAGACTACACAGGTTACGCTGTATTATTTCTTGCTGCCCCTGAGATCATGTGATCTTTGGCACATCGTTGGAGCATTACGTCTTGAATATTTAAATACAAGTTATGCCAATTATGACAACATTTTTTTATGTTTGGCATGAATGCACCATTCTCACTTTACATGACCAATTATGTTCACACCAAGAACTGTAAATTTAACATGATAACAATATTAGAGTTCGCACAAACACACAATAGCATTCTGTTTATTTTGAGCATGTGCTTCTGTTTTGTCGCCTGCCACTTTAAATGCTTGAGGTCTTTAAGTTGGGTGGAGGTACCTCTGTGTCATTATTATTATATGGTTGTGGTGTGGACTGCCATGTTCTTATAGAATTTGAATGATTACTAAAACTTTATATAACTGGCACAAATGAGCCTTAACTTCTTCAATATTAGAATGCTTTATCACATTTCAATGGACAACATGGAGCGTGTTGATGAAATGTTTTTGCAAACTCAATGCTTTTTGCATGAATTGCATACTTTAAAGTCATAAAAGGCCAATTACATTGTCATTTCTTAAGAAGAAACATTCTTATTTGTTCTTATTGTTCATTGCATACCCTATAGCTCGGTCTAGAAGCAATCAAAAGTTGCTATCAAAATTAACACAATGGGGAGGGTAGTGGCAGAAGAAAGTTCATTCCTATCCAAAGCACAGTAACCTAAAGAGAGCCAGGTTGGTCTGGCCACACCCTGTTTGTCTGCTTCTGTTCTCTGTGAGTTAGAATCCAGCCTGAAGCCAGCTGGCTTGATTCTGGTTCATGTGGGCGGCATTAATGTAGGCAGCCAACACATTTTCATTCAATATAAATACTCAATATAAAATAACTATGCCGATTTGTATGTGCAGTCATATATTCAACATGTAACCGCATTGCATGTAAAACTACAAACCCAGATTTGGGACCTTGCTTGGAAACAGAGCATTCAGCGAAAAAACTGGAAAGAACGATCATTCCAGCACCGTCGGGCAAGAAGTGGTTAAGAGACCCGCTGCCAGGTACAGAAATGAAACTGGTCTGGATCTGAACTGAACTAATTTGTCAGCACTACCATCTGTGCAGCTCTCGGTCTCTGGCTCTCAGACAGGCTTCAGCGGTTGACATCCTACCCCAGTCAAACTGCTTGGAAGATATGAGTGTTTCTCATTATTTGGCCAAGGGGAAGCTCTGCACCTACCACCCACTTAGTGATCTCAGCGCTGGACATGGCAGCCTTCTACCAATACCCCTCTCCATCATTTCGGCCCCCTCCACCCTTGCTATTTTCTATCATTGGCTCCTTTTTTCCCACATTCAACAACTCTCTTATCCCCCTACCTCATGATCGACCATTTTGAGCTCAGGGGAAAACACACATGGTTTCAAAACCAGACATTAATCCGTATTTTTCTGTGTGTTCTTTATTTCTATTTGGATGACCAAAGAAGTTCTGCTCAGACCAGATGTATTTTTATGTAATGACCAAAGGAATCTAGCCCGAACTAACCTAAATTTAATTTGGGGAGAATAAACATTCTGTGACTGTGTGTGTCCAGCCAGAAATGCATGTACAGTATGTCATTTCATGTCAAAAGCCGTAATTTGTACCATTTCCCCCCTAAATGGCACATATTGATACCCTGAAGGTATTAGTGCTTTAAAAGTACAAACTGTATTAGAACCTTATGAAAGGGCACTGCCACAGTAACAGTTTTGTATCCATATTTCTGAGAGTGTACTTTGCAGTTAGACCATTGCTATCTAAGAAACAATGGCCAGTATGCAGAAATCATAATTAATCCAAGAAAAATGTCCAGAGTAATTGTGTAATTGTTGAACATTTTATATGCATTCACACATGAATGACTTAAATGAATTATAGCAATACATATTTGACTTGGTAGTGTACATAGAGATTTTTCTGTAGAGCCTTTCCATTTGCTGAGTGAGCCAGAGACACCACCCAATGCAAAGAAAAACACACACATGCACACTCACATGCACGCACACGCACACACACACACACACACACACACACACACACACACACACACACACACACACACACACATACACACACACACACACACACACACACACGTGCAAGTCTGTGTGTTGAAAACCAAAGGGGTGGTGAGCTCTAATCTGGAGCCACTAGCCCACTTTAAACACATTCCCCAAGTTATAGCCTCTGCCTCACCAAGCGCAAAATTTTTCCCTATATCCATCTTTCTCCAACATACATGTAACATAGGTCCAAATGTGGTACCATCACCAACAACAGTTGTTATTCATCTGCTCTGCATCTGCTGAAGTGGCCTTGAGGAAATGCTGTTCCCTGAAACCAGCTCCACGGCTTGGGACCTCTGTGCATTTGTTTTTGGTTCCAGGGGACAGCCGCATGCACAGACCCCTGACTTATTTCTGCTGGTATGCGGTGGACTCCAGATCCTGCTTTCTGCTGACAGTCTTCCCATTGTATGAGGCTCAGAGTACCTTCATTTATTTTCTGCAATTATGAAAAAAAGTTGCAGTTTTTTTACATTATGAATGTCTTTAGTCACTTTTGATTAATTGAATGCATCCTTGCTGGAAAAAATGTATAACAAATCTTACAAACCTTGACAAATATGTCTGGGTAATTTCAAATATTAATAATAATTATCATTATATCAATGCATATTTTGCACAAATATTTTAGGACCATTCTGAGGTCATATTATCATGAATCATCATCAAAAAAAAAAGAACAAATATTTTCTTTTAAACCTTAAGATAACATTTTCTTTCATGTATTGTTATAAAGTAACATTAACATTACACAACACTTTTTACTATTGTTTGATAATGATATTGTTGCTATTTTGACTCTAAATCCGATTATCATTTCCTCTTCTTAACTTCTATCCTTTTTAAGAAAGAACCCCAAAGTTGCTAAATCCAACTATTACTCCAGTGAAAATACTAATAGTACCATGACGAGACACAGTGTTTTAAAATATGTAGGATAAGAGATGCTCTCATTCAAAATGACACATATACCTGCATCCTACTTGTGGTATGTTTTCCTGCCTGCACCTTGATGCAGAATGATAGTTTAAATGCACAGATTCACTTGGGGCAGAAGTGTGTGTCCAGCCTGCAGTACATGCCTCTGACCATCTCTTTTATCATCAGTCCATTTGACAGATCAGAGAACTGTGAAGTCCTGACAACATGTTTTTCATCAATTCCGTAGCAAAGCTGGAATGTAAAACTTTCCGAACAACAGAGTAATATGACAATTTGGTGAATAACACATAAACGTCTACAGGCCAATAGGATTAATCTTCTATCTAAATCACTTCACATTAGATCTAACTAAATTTGGACTGAGCCCTGAGGTCCTTTGATTTAGTGTAAGAGGTCGAAACAACTTTAAACAGTGCCACCTGCCGGTCGAGTGCAAAACAGCTGCGAAAGTCCTGCAGGACAATGTGAAGAGGATCAAGCAGATACATAAATATTTCTAAATGTGCGTTTATTAACGTAAACCAATCATATATAAAGCAGCAGAAAGCACATTAACGGGTGGGTTCACGCGCTTATGTACCGGGGTCGATTTTAAACAGATTTTTCTTTATGTTAAATGGGCATCAAGAGATCGAGGTTCTCGAAACTTTTAACAAAAAAGTATTCTATTGGTTTACCATAGTCTCAGATCTTTAGTCTAAAATAATTAAAATGCATCATAAAAAATATACATTTTTAAAATAAACTATGTGTTCAAAACGTTGTAATATATAATGTAAAAGGGGATTCAAAATAAACTAATAGTTGTTTTATATTTATTATGTTAGAGGAGCTGGACGCATTCTGTTTTATTCCATATTATCATACAGTGATGTGGTAGAAACATTTGGTACATTTGTTGATTCAGGAAAATGATAATCAGAGTGTTAAATTGTGCTTTGTGTGTGACTGAGGTATCTGCTCTTAAAGCGCTTCAGTCCATGCTGCGATTTTGTCCCGCCCCTTTTAAATGCGCGCAGCCAATAGCAGATGACAACATCCGGTTTAGGTGTCTGAGAGGGAAGTTCAGAAAGATTTGTACTTCTTATGCCGCGAAAATCTGATATTTGATTGAATGCTATTCTGTGCCGTTATCTTAGATTATTAGGAAGGTATGACAATACTATACATGTATGGCAATAGTAAGCCTGAGCAAAATAAGGATGTCGTGAGAGTCATTTGCTGTCAAACTGAACAGCAGAAGTATTCGCAGACCGTGCTCACCGTCGACACACTGCAGCCTGCAGATTTTAAGTAATATCTCTAATATTTGTTTGTTTATTCACATGAAAATTAAGCATTTGGCCAGACTGTGTGGATTTATCTTCGACTGCCAGAAGTACGACGCGAATTTACGAATCACGGTGTGACGTTAATCGTTAATATTAATTAGGTTATGTGATTCGACAGGAATATTATTTTAATCACTTTACTCCTTACTGTTATTTTTCTATTTTTCTGCTCAGACTGAAGTGAAATTCTTGCTTATGTGGCAGCCAGTGAGAATACAAACATAAATTATTTAATAATAAAAAAATTATAAAAAGTTTAGTATAAAACCAGGCTAACTTAACGTAACCGTTGTAAAATTTGAGAATGCTCCTGATGTCAAGGACAGTCAAGAAATATAAACATAAACCTTAGTTTTAGGATATAATGTTTTTTCTTTTTTTTTTCTTTTCTTTTTTAAATAAGGAAACTTTTAACCATGCCTTCATAATTTTATTTTGCTAACGTTAACGTTACCTATTTGCTACTTTATACTAAATATACATTTTAAAATATATGTTTTGTTATATAGTAAAATAAAAAGGAACCATTTTAATGGTTGTTTTATATTTACTGTGTAAGTGACGTAGATAGATGCAAGTCTCCAGCCTGCTTTTTTCAGTTTTTCTTTTTCAGTAATCTGTTACACTCAAATGTACTAAGGTAGAAAAGATCGGTCACTACTTCCGTTTCATCACAACTTACTGTATCAGCATAAGATCAGATCCTCTCTGTTAGAAAAATGTAATAGCTTATGTCTGCATCTAGGTATTTGAAAATAAAAATTCCAAAATGATTTTCACAGCATTGCCACAGAAGAACCATCATGGGTTCTCCAAAGAACCTTTCAGTGAACAGTTTCTAAAAGAACCATTTTGTTCTTAGTGTGGAGACTGAGAACATTTGAATAATAATGTTTTTAGATTATCCACCTTATTTTTTACATAAGAGTGTAAGTGGTCACTTTTTACTGGAATTTATTTTCACACAAAATAGCTTAATTTTGTATTGCAAAATAAGGTGGATAAAGAACATTTTTATGCAGTGGCAAGGTTCTGTGGATGTTAAAGGTTACAGAACCATGGAATTATAGATGCCAATAATAATAATTATAATAATAATAAAACATTATTTTTAAGAGTGTAGTGCCATTACTTAAGAATTCAGTACAATACAAAAATAGATTTTTAAGGGGACACCAGAATGGACTCATCACATAGAATCATTGATAAATCAGTTCATCAAGATGAAATGATCTGTACAGAGTTTATTATTAGGTCTTCTCAGATTTCTGAGATGATCTGAACTTCAGGATGATGACAGATTGTTGAGTGGAGTGTAATAATGCACTTGCCCTGCAGCTGAGAATGTCAAAACCATTAGCACCAGGGTAAATGAAGCTTCAATAACAGCTTCAATCAGACACCAGCTGTCTGAACAGACACTTTTGCTTAAACCAACCAGCCAAACCAAATCAACCAATTTAAAGGCCAACCTGTTTGACTCTGCTCTTGAATGTTGCTTGTCAAGAGCCTAATTTTACATTTGTAATCACTTCTTTACTACAGGTTTTTTCTATTTGGCCTACAGTCAGGACATTAGTTTCTGTTGGTACGAATCAATGTTGACTCTCTCCAGCACATAACAGCCCAAATAATTTGACACTTGCACAAATTCAGCTAGCACTCTACTAGTATTCTATGTTGGAAATTACACCCATCTTGGCCGCAGCAGTTTATTGGCCAGGCGGCTGTGTCCGCCGGAGGACTGGTGAAAGTTGTGCAGGGATGACAAGTAAAAGAAGGAGCGTTTGTTCATAGTTTGGTTTGATGAAAAAAAAGAAAAAGAAAGGCTTATTATATAATTACATTGTCTCACCCAAAGGATGTTTCCAGCAGGGGTGATGGCAAGACATTAAACGACTCCGCTGTTACAAGCAAATCATAAAAATACTCCCTTATTGTGTCTTTCACAGTTATTAAGACTAAGAACAACAATTACCCACAAACTCCTGCTCCTGCACACACAAGCTGTTTGAACGCCTTTTCTATTCCATTACACCGTGTTCGTGGTGTGAGAACCTTGCCTCCAGCCTGACACAGATAAGGATATGTCTCCACTGATGGTTTCAGCCTTGTTCGGTTTTGTTTATTTGTCAAAATACTTCAGAGCTGAGTTGAGAGAGTTCTGGAAGTTCACGAAGACTTTATTGCACTACCCAGTGCTGCATTTATCTTTTTCCCCCCTTTTTCAAACTGGCCGGCGCATGAAATAAAGGCTGATGACAAATTAAAAGCCCTCAATTGGGTAACATATTTTCAACTCCCCATTTCCTGATTACAACCCCTGTCATTTCAGACTCTGTACAAAAGGCATCATTATTATGGTCTTAACTCTCCTACTCTTTCTGGAATGAGAAACACACTTTCTGCTGGCCTTGAACGGAAAAGTTCACTCCCAAAAAGCCTTGTTTTACCTATGGTAGCTTTTATTTGGGTGTGTCCTCACAGACTTGAGAAAATTGAGGCTGTTTCTGACACAGATGTGCAGTTCTGGATGGCCAAAGCCGTGAACTGGGGAGAGGATCCATCATGTTCTTCTCTTCTGGACACAAGCAGACACCTTGGCTCTCTGAGGAGCTTTCTCCAGCAAGTTCTGCAGGGGTTGCAGCAAATGGTATGAAAAATGTCAGCATACAGCTTTATACTTCATGCAGTACTTTTTGTCTGGAGTTTTGTGGAAGCATTTTACAAAGGCCACTGTTGACCCCTATATTTGTTTTGTTAAATTTTAGGATCCAGTTAACAATTGTTGATCTATAATGTGGTTCTGCATTCTTTTTAGCTGAAAACTGTTAAAGGAACATCATAAATTAATCACTTGAAAATGATGGAATGCATAACAAAACATTACTGATTGTTTTATAATGTTTTTTTTTTTTTTTTTTTTTTTTTTTTTTTTTTTTACCAGTTATTGAACCTTGTAATACTTTTTAACTGTGGTGCTAAATATAAATTAATATATGCAACATTTTGGAGAGCGTTTTAGCATGCTAACAGCATGCTGTGCTTTATCATGCTAAAAGTCTCCCAGTAACTGAGAACTTAATGTTTGAAAATGTATAGTTTTGCACATCTATACTGCAGAATTAATAAAATCACCTTTAAAATTAAGGTCATAGTGCTTTAACTAACTCTTTTAGCATCCCTAACAGAAGCTGCTCTGTGCAGATGAAAGCAGGACATTGGCACGGTCGTGGTGATGATTTAGTGGGCTAATAGCCACCCAGGGACTACCAGCGTGTACCTAATGTATCCCTACATCAAGTGTTGCAAATTTGGACGAGATTGCATGGGTTAGGATGACTCTGTGAAGGACCAGTGTTAAGAAAAATTCTGCCTCCCACTGACTCTTTTCACCTTGAAAGAAGGTCTTTATTCATCTTGCAGTGGCCTTTCGCACCAGCAGATCTCCCGTTGGCCATGCACACATGCCGCTTGGTGCCTGATGTGTCGGAAAAGAAAACAAAATCTTGTAGGCTTTCTTATTTCATTTTACAATGGCCACCCTGCCAAAATGCAGTCACGCCTTCCGTTTCCATCACATTCGGAATCGACATGCGTCAGCCCCTCGGACAGCATTCAGCAACGAGACAGCATCAGGATTTCTTAATTGGCCCTAAACTCTTATTCCCGGCATAGCCTCATAAAACAGCCTGAATGAAGCGTATCTGAAGAGCAGCACTTGAATTTGTTAAGGATGTAGGTTGCTTCTAGGGATGAAGAAATGTCTCATTTATATCAATTTCCTCATTTGTATTCCATCAGAACTGGTTTTCCCACTCCCGGCTTGGGAGTTCACGGTCCCGTAAACAGTTTTTTTCCTAAGCCTGGCACAGTTGGGTGCCTGCTGGCGATGCGCCCGTGCTCGAGGGAGACTGAGAGATGCATGTGTGTGTGTGTGAGCACATTCAGTATTTGCAGACTTGTGAATGTGTAAATAAGACTTTTTGCCCTTTAACTCCCATGAGAAGACATCTCTGGCATGGTACAAGAAAATTACAAAACTGTTCACATCCCTGTGCTAGAGCTGGGGCTGGGGCCTGTACCATGATGCTGGCTGAACAAACTCAGACTTTACAGGATTAGTTTTAAAAGGTTCATATGATGCTATTTTAAAGATAATTATTTTGTGTATTTGTTTTAACAGAATATGTTGACATGCTTTAATGTTCAAAAAACATTTATTTTTCAAATACTGTACATTATTTTAGTTCCTCTATGCCCCTCCTCTCTCAAACACATAATTTTCTACAAAGCCCCTCCCTTTGACAAGCACAGTCTGCTCTGATTGGCCAGCTGACCCAGTGCATTATGACTGTCCGAACACCACAAGCACGCATTGGAAATGTAATGCCCCTTTCCATAATCACGAGCTTCAGCTTTCAATATAAATGTAAATAATAAAGTCCTTAGTTTAACCATCAGTTCAAGCCTGAAAGATGAACGGAGTCGCGTGACAGACACAGTGATGATGTTCGTATGTATTTGCAGTACACAAGCTGTGATTTAAGAAAGCTGACTCCACTGTGATGTGACCCTGTCTTTCTCTCACGCACACACACACACGACGCGATACTCTACATGGCACAAAACTCTACATTTGAACAGTCAATAGCAAATACTTAAACTATTAAGAAAACATACTTACAGCAGCTGATTCAGAATAAGTGCCAGATTGTCAAATAGGGTTGTTCTGCTGTAAATAAATCCTAACCAATGATTCCTCATTACATCTACTTCCAGAAGGCCAAATAAAATGCTTTTGCTTTTGCACACAGCAAAACACACAGCGTCTTCCTGACATGGCTGCATCAACACTACTGTGGTTCCTGAAACCATGAAAATTTGGGCGGAATTACGCAAATTTCCATTTCCACATTGTGCCGTAGAGATGTGGGGGCGTGTTAGAAAGAGGCGTTTTAGCCTAGTCTGGATCAGCCTCTCTTGTTAATTGATATTACTTTCGAGTCCATGAGTTCGCCTACCAATGGTATGAGAGGAACCGCTTTCACTCTCAACCAAACTAACATTACTAGCCAATAATATGTATGATGCGCATAATAGTATCCAACTGCAGAGTCGCAATCGCAACCTGATGAATGGAGAAGCGCGACAACAAGCTGCAAGGCTCAACAGTCAAAAATGGCCATCTAGGGCATATTTACATAGAAAAGCTAATTATTAAGCAGCAGAGCTTTGTAAACAGCTTAGAGTGATCATGATTTTTGAAAGGGTCCTGTTCACATGATTTATTAAGGGTAACGTACCGCTAATTTACCAATGAAGACTGGATGTATGAAAGGGGCTAAACTCTCCCTCTGTATACACTGTGAATTTTAATTGCTTAAAGTCATCTGGAAAAACAGTGTGCATTATCTCCCTAGATTTGTAATGTAAATAATTTATAAACCTTTGCCAAAACATAAGGACGTCAACCTATCTTTAAATATGCCATGTCTTGTACATCGTGATTTCACAATAAACATTTCTATGTTAATGTATACATGTACTTAAGTAATTATGTATAATGCGCTCTATATGTTACCCTTGGGAGATATCATCAGGAAACATGGTGTTAGCTTTCACTGTTATGCTGATGAAACTCAGCTCTCTATTTCTTTGCGGCCTGGTGAAACACACCAATTTGAAAAACAAATGGAATGCATAGTCAATAAAAAAAACTGAATGAGGAGTAATTTCTTACTGCTAAATTCTGAAAAAACAGATGTTAATTATAGGACCTAAAAACTCTGCATGTAATAACCTAGAACACTGTCTAAGACTTGATGGCTGCTCTGTCAATTCTTCGTCATCAGTTAGGAACCTAGGTGTGCTATTTGATCGCAATCTTTCCTTAGAAAGCCACGTTTCTAGCATTTGTAAAACTGCATTTTTCCATCTCAAAAATATATCTAAATTACGGCCTATGCTCTCAATGTCAAATGCAGAAATGTTAATCCATGCATTTATGACCTCAAGGTTAGATTATTGTAATGCTTTATTGGGTGGTTGTTCTGCACGCTTAGTAAACAAACTACAGCTAGTCCAAAATGCAGCAGCAAGAGTTCTTACTAGAACCAGGAAGTATGACCATATTAGCCCGGTCCTGTCAACACTGCACTGGCTCCCTATCAAATATCGTATAGATTTTAAAATATTGCTTATTACTTATAAAGCCCTGAATGGTTTAGTACCTCAGTATTTGAGTGAGCTCCTTTTACATTATAATCCTCTACTCCGCTACGTTCTCAAAACTCAGGTAATATGATAATACCTAGAATATCAAAATCAACTGCGGGCGGCAGATCCTTTTCCTATTTGGCACCTAAACTCTGGAATAACCTACCTAACATTGTTTGGGAGGAAGACACACTCTTGCAGTTTAAATCTAGATTAAAGACCCATCTCTTTAACCTGGCATACACATACTAATATGCTTTTAATATCCAAATCCGTTAAAGGATTTTTTAGGCTGCATTAATTAGGTAAACCGGAACCGGGAACACTTCCCATAACACCCGATGTACTTGCTACATCATTAGAAGAATGGCATCTACGCTAATATAAGTCTGTTTCTCTCTTATTCTCTTTTCCGAGGTCATCGTGGCCACCAGATCCAGTCTGGATCCAGATCAGCGGGTCACTGCAGTCACCAGGATCCAGTACGTATACCAGACCAGATGGTGGATCAGCACCTAGAAAGGACCTCTACATCTCTGAAAGACAGCGGAGACCAGGACAACTAGTGCCCCAGATACAGAGACCTTGTCTCAGATGACCACCAGGACATGACCACAGGAAACAGATGATTCTTCTGCACAATCTGACTTTGCTGCAGCCTGGAATTGAACTGCTGGTTTCATCTGGTCAGAGGAGAACTGGCCCCCCAACTGAGCCTGGTTTCTCCCAAGGTTTTTTCTCCATTCTGTCACCGATGAAGTTTCGGTTCCTTGCCGCTGTTGCCTCTGGCTTGCTTAGTTGGGGTCACTTCATCTACAGCGATATCGTTGACTTGATTGCAAATAAATGCACAGACACTATTTAAACTAAACAGAGATGACATCACTGAATTCAATGATGAACTGCCTTTAACTATCATTTTGCATTATTGACACACTGTTTTCCTAATGAATGTTGTTCAGTTGCTTCTGACGCAATGTATTTTGTTTAAAGCGCTATATAAACAAAGGTGACGACTTAAGTTGGTTATGTTCATATTATGTATAGGCATATTAAATTATGTATTTTAACAGTGTTGTTCAATACAATCAGGTTTTGATATTTGATTTGAGCCAATTATTGCCTCATCGTTAGTTTACAGGTCCTTCTAAAACAATTAGCATATTGTGATAAAGTTCATTATTTTCCATAATGTAATGATAAAAATTAAACTTTCATATATTTTAGATTCATTGCACACCAACTGAAATATTTCAGGTCTTTTATTGTTTTAAAACTGATGATTTTGGCATACAGCTCATGAAAACCCAAAATGCCTGTCTCAAATAATTAGCATATTTCATCCGACCAATAAAAGAAAAGTGTTTTTAATACAAAAAAAGTCAACCTTCAAATAATTATGTTCAGTTATGCACTCAATACTTGGTCGGGAATCCTTTTGCAGAAATGACTGCTTCAATGCGGAGTGGCATGGAGGCAATCAGTCTGTGGCACTGCTGAGGTGTTATGGAGGCCCAGGATGCTTCGATAGCGGCCTTAAGCTCATCCAGAGTGTTGGGTCTTGCGTCTCTCAACTTTCTCTTCACAATATCCCACAGATTCTCTATGGGGTTCAGGTCAGGAGAGTTGGCAGGCCAATTGAGCACAGTAATACCATGGTCAGTAAACCATTTACCAGTGGTTTTGGCACTGTGAGCAGGTGCCAGGTCGTGCTGAAAAATGAAATCTTCATCTCCATAAAGCTTTTCAGCAGATGGAAGCATGAAGTGCTCCAAAATCTCCTGATAGCTAGCTGCATTGAACCTGCCCTTGATAAAACACAGTGGACCAACACCAGCAGCTGACATGGCACCCCAAACCATCACTGACTGTGGGTACTTGACACTGGACTTCAGGCATTTTGGCATTTCCTTCCAGACTCTGGCACCTTGATTTCCGAATGACATGCAAAATTTGTCCAAAAGTCCAGTGCTGCTTCTCTGTAGCCCAGGTCAGGCGCTTCTGCTGCTGTTTCTGGTTCAAAAGTGGCTTGACCTGGGGAATGCGGCACCTGTAGCCCATTTCCTGCACACGCCTGTGCACAGTGAGTCTGGATGTTTCTACTCCAGACTCAGTCCACTGCTTCCGCAGGTCCCCCAAGGTCTGGAATTCGGTCCTTCTCCACAATCTTCCTCAGGGTCCGGTCACCTCTTCTCGTTGTGCAGCGTTTTTGGCCCCACTTTTTCCTTCCCACAGACTTCCCACTGAGGTGCCTTGATACAGCACTCTGGGAACAGTCTGTTCGTTCAGAAATTTCTTTCTGTGTCTTACCCTCTTGCTTGAGGGTGTCAATGATGGCCTTCTGGTCAGCAGTCTTACCCATGATTGCGGTTTTGAGTAATGAACCAGGCTGGGAGTTTTTAAAAGCCTCAGGAATCTTTTGCAGGTATTTAGAGTTAATTAGTTGATTCAGATGATTAGGTTAATAGCTTGTTTAGAGAACCTTTTCATGATATGCTAATTTTTTGAGATAGGAATTTTGGGTTTTCATGAGCTGTATGCCAAAATCATCAGTATTAAAACAATAAAAGGCCTGAAATATTTTAGTTGGTGTGCAATGAATCTAAAATAAATGAAAGTTTAATTTTTATCATTACATTATGGAAAAAATGAACTTTATCACAATATGCTAATTTATTGAGAAGGACCTGTATATATAAATATTAATACTAAAGCTTGGTTTTCAAGTAGGTCTGTTTGTGTTACTTAAAAATATCAGACTGACTCAGTTGTCAAAATAATCAGTAGATTACTTGATTACCAAAATATTTATTAGTTACAGCCCTAGATTAGTTAAAATATTTCTAAATACAACTGCATTGTTTTACTTTTTTTGTAATTAAAAGACAAATATTTTTAATTGAAGATATAGTAAAAATAGTATTCAAATATTGTCACGTTCTAGTGAACCAAGTATCTGTATTTTATCTAATCTCATTATCTAAGTGTATTGTCACACCCGTAGTGTCAATAAGTGGTGATATAGCTGATAATTTTCCAAGAGTATGACATAGCTTTCATTCTTCGTGTCAACCATATATTCATGAAAAAGAAAATCAGTTTGAATAAAGAAAGCAATAACTTTGCCATAGTATCCTTTCAAATGTTAAAGTTGCCACAGTTATTATATGCTGCCCTGCCCCTGGAAAAAAGTTCAGGCTCAGGAATTTTCTTTTCACTTTAACCTGTTTACATCCTTTTGTGGGGACTTTGAGTTTTGTAACTCTGCAGATCTTATACATGCACAAATTGCTACATAACACAATAAAGAAAAGGAAAAATTTTAATCGCATCATATGACCTCTTTAAGTTGAAAAAACCAAACCAATCCAATCCAGCTTTTTTTTTCAATGATACTGATCATCAGTTTTCTCTGACTAGTATAACAATTAGGATTGAGAGGCAGTAAATAATTTTCAGATTTATACATCTAGCATTTAAAGTGGGGAAAAAATATAAATTTTCATCTTTCATTATCATTTTCTATTTTGATAATTTGTTTTGGCTTCAGTACAAAAACAATATAAAAACAAATTATTTAATTTTGTAATCTTTGTTGTATTTATAATACGCTTTCTCTCATAAACAGAAAATTTTCCTTTTTTTCTGCACATGAAAATAAACGATTCCCTTTATATTTTAGAAATGGGTTCCTTCGAAAAGTGAATTCTTCCATTTAGGTGGTCCCTTTCATCAAAATGTAATGATAAAAACTGTATAATGATTACAAATGGGAGGTCTAGAGTTACAAATAATTAGTTTAGTGCGTGCTCTCTATTCGTATTAAGTATTTCTTTGGCTGCCACTAGGTCTTTTTGCTTTTGTGAGACTCTACTTATTAAAGTTCCACAGGAATGGTGTCATTCTCTTCATGCGTGCACTGAAATCGTTAAGCATCCAATAATGTATGTGCTTATGGAATGTAAAAAGGCTTAGATCCTTTGTATGGCTTCCAGTGTACAGTAAATTGGCAGGGCACATCTTGAACTGATGCGAAAAGCTGTGATACTCAACATGCCTTTGCATTAGCATGCTGGTTTTCATTAATTACGTAACTGATTTTAAAGAAGTGATCATTTACTCTCTAGGTCTGGGAACAAATTTATAAAAGGCCATCAAAGGTTTTTTTTTTTATTGTCTTAAATAGTTATATGGGTAATGATTTATTAGGGGCTAAGCACCGAAGGTGCAATTAGGGGCCAAGGCACCTATTGTATCCGTTAGCGTAATTTTTTTCTTCCGCCGCAAGTCTATGGCAGCCCATAGAACCGATTGCGGGAAAGTTGTATAATTTGGCACACTGATAGAGGACAGTCCCATCATTAACTACAGCAAATTTGAAGTCCCTAACTCCAACTCTCTAGCGCCACCACTTGTCCAAAATTTCAATATTTTTATGCTAATATCTTTTGAACCATAAGCCAGGTTTTTGATTGTTTGAAAAAACGACTTTTTCGAACTCGTCCTAGACGGTTAATCCGAATTTGACGATAATTGGCTCAGACCATCTTCAGACAATGCTGCCTAAAAGTTATGGAATTCAAGTTGATTCGTTTAACAATTCTCGAATAACACGTGAACAAATTTGACCAAAAACACGCAAATATGCATGTGAGGCTATATCTCAGCAACGGTTTGGTGTATTGAGACCAAACTTGGTGTGTGTTATAACAAGCATGACCTGAGCCTACCTGCAGTGTTTCGACGCAGTGCCACCTAGTGGTCAAGAGATATGAAAAATGCATATTTTTGCTTATAACTTCAGAATGGTTTGGCCAAAAATCACAATTGATTCGGTGGGTCATGTCGAGTCGAATGATATCCAATTTTCCCGTGTCAGCCATTTTAGGCGTCGGCCATTTTGAATTATGTTTTAAAATGCTGTATTTTTGAACGCATTACCGTATCATTACGAAAATAATTACAAAAATATTCAGCTCCATGCCCTGAAGGTACTCAAAAAGTTGGGTGGCAGCGCCACCTTGTGGTCAAGAGTTATAATGAAATATCTAAAAAATGTTAATAACTTTTGAATAAATTAGACTATTGAAATGAAGATGGTATCCCTATATTCTTTGTGACCTGCCGAGAACATAGAATCTAATTATTCCAAAATTGGCCATACTTCCTGTCCACCATTTTGAGTAATGTTGAAAATCTACTTTTTCAAACTCCTCCTAGACCGTTAGTCCGATTTTCACCAAATTTGACGTGGATCATCTTCAGACGCCACTGGCCAAAAGTTATGGATTTCGTGTTGATATACGAAATGGTTCTCATTTAGCGCATCAACAAATTTGCTGGAAGGATGCCAAAATGCATTTGAGGCTGTATCTCAACAAAGCTTTGACATATTTGCACCAAACTTTGTATGTGTCATTGTCACCTCACACTGACCATGCCACATCAATTTGGTAACAGCGCCACCTATTGGCCAAGAGTAATTAACCATTCATTAACCTTCAATTATGAAATTTCCAAAAATGCTAATAACTTTTGATTGCATAAGGCTATTGTAATGAAACTGATCTCAAAATATTCCTTGGGTTCTGCCGACAATAGACATACCAACTTTTTAGTAGGAAATCTGAACGCCCTGTCCGCCATTTTGATTAATGTTAAAAATCTATTTTTTTCGAACTCCTCATCAACCGTAGGTCCGATTTTCACCAAATTCGAATCAGATGATCTTCAGACTATGCTGACACAAAGTTATGGATTTTGTGTCAATAGACAAAACCGTTTTTGCATACCACAGCGACGAATTTGAGGCACAATGACAAAATGACACTTGAGGCTGTATCTCTGGAATGCTTTGGCATATTAACACCAAACTTTGTGTGCGTTATTGAAAAGTCACACAGAGTACACCAAATTCATTTTTTTAACAGTGCCACCTATTGGTCAAACTTGATGGGCCAAGTAATCATGCTACTAGAGGTGGTATTTATGATTTTTTTTAGCCATTTCAATTACAACTAGAATTAAAAGTTAGTGAACTAACTTTGATGTTGGCTTGGCCATCTTGGCCATGGGGCAAAAGAGCCACAATACTTGTGTGCCCAACATTCTTGAGTTGCCCCGCTGCCAAAAAAAATAAATAAATAATACCATAAAAAATACACCTGCAACAGTCGTTTTCCATGGTCCCTTGCTGTTTTCCTTTTTAATAAAAAGCCTAGGCTATGATAACAGCTAAAACAGGGTTGTCTAGCTGAATGCGAAATAAGTCATGCAAAAACTATAATCTCCTAAATACCATTCAATTTGATCTTATTTTAATAGTACTGACAACATATTTTAAGTTATCACACAGTACTGAAAAATTAAAGAAGGGACACTATATATAGTATACTTCGGCGAGTCAAGAGCTAAACAAAACTTTATACTATCACCACAAAATTTTAATTTATATTTATTAAAAAATAAATATTTTATAAAACTGAAACTTAAATATATTATTTCTATAAGCTATACAAAAAAGAAAAGAAAAAAGACTAAATAATAAGGCTGAATAAGCTGATCTATAGCATGTTAAATGGTGGTTGCCTGTCTATGAATGGTACATCCCTCTAAGCTCACAGAAGTGGTTTGACCCAAGTCCTCAGCAGCCAATGACATTGACCCGTTCAAACTGATTTTTAATGCGTACTTCACGTGTATTTAACTTGTATTTAACATGTGAAATACACGTTAAATACGCTGTGATTTTTCACGTGTTGTCTACACGTGAAATACACGTATTTAACGTGTTGTTGACGCGTTAAAATTCACGTGTATCTGACCATCTTGGCCTTCCATATTTGACCCTCTTGGCCTTCCATACACATTAGATATAATGAAGGGAGACGTGAAAAAAGGACATCGCGTTGTTTTGATATGGATTACGTTATCACAGAATATTTGTTCGGCAGCACTTGTTTAGTTTAAAGGTAGACATGTCAAGCTTTCTATAGATATATCTCTCATGTCTCTTCGTTGAGTATTCATGGAGTTACAGTTCATTTTAATGACGTGTTTGTAAATGAAGATCAGCGCAGACAAAGGCTGCAGACAGCACACCTTGTTTGTTATCTTTATTTTATAAGTGCACAAAGTTTTGTTGTTATTATGTTTGTATCCAAAAAAAAGTAGACCCTTTACAGATTCGATTGATGTATTGCTCTTATCTGTACGATTAAAACTGAAGGTGTAATTTAAGTAATTTTCGGGTATATCAGGAGAAAATGACTCAAAACGCGTATATGCGTTAATCGACTCCAGAGGGTTTTAAAAGGCTGTCGTGACTTTTTTTCCTTCCAGTATTCATAAGCTGTATCACGCTGTCAAATTATATTTCATTTGGCACACATAAACGGCTCAAAAACACCTGAAATCTGCTCTTGTTGTGTTCTAATGGGTGGATTAGTGCATTCGCTGTGATATTATTTTTGGAAGCTCTTAAAAAATATACAAATGCTTTTATCCTGAGCTCGTAGTGATAACTGGGCTGGCTGATGAAGCGCTCATTTCTCTCTCGTCTTTCTCTCTGTTCTTTGGCCAGAGACATAATTTATTAATGAGATCTGACCCGGTAATAATAACATATGTTGGTTTATGAAATGTGTATTTATTTGTCCGATCTCGCCCCGAAACGCGGCTGTCATGTGACTTTTTTTTCCTTCACGATGTCAAATATTGCATTTTGCACACATACACGGCTCAAAAAACCCTGGATTTTGCTCTTGTTGTGTTTTAATGGGTGGATTGTGTGCATTCGGAGTAATATTGCCGATCAATCTATGTGACTTTCTGTCGGGTATTTCGACATATTTTGTATTTATTTGCTGTCGGTAGTACATAAGTAAGAAGACTTTTCTCTGTTTGCTCCCTGAACACCAGAACACCGCGGTGCTGAATTGAGCTCTTTCGCTTTTCGCTCTTTTTTTTCTGTTTATTTAAACAGCGATGTGTATTTGTTCGTTCAGGTGCAGGAGGACGTGAACGTCCTGAAGGAGAGCTCGGTCCAGTGTTGCTGTTCGTGAGACGCGGCTCTCTCTCTCTCGTGCAGACCGAGCACAGCGCGAGTCACCAGCTGCTCAGTTCAGCTTTCCCGCATCGCGGGGCTGAAGCCAACTTGATGTGTTGAATGCTCGGAGCACGTTATAAAACGTATTCTTAAAATACACATTTCTGTTTTAATAAATGCTCATATTAAATCATAGCATAACACATAAGTAGGTACAAAAATAATCAGTGATGCATATGTGACCATTTTGGTCGCAGTGTAGTTCCCTGCTTTGTTATGCAGCGCAGATCATTCGCTGTGACCTTCAGCCTGACAGAGAAAATCTCACAAGCACATATAAACACTCATTTTCATGTGTATAATATATTCTTCTTATTGTTTTGTGCCATTTCGCTGCAGTGTTTTAATGTGAAAGGCTGTAACTTCTCTATGTGGACTTCAAGTGTTCAGAGAAATACATCGCGAGCTCGCGGCCAGTTGGGTGCCGCGAATATATCATGTTATTACTTTAAACAGTTCAGAAACATCTGAATTTAGCTCTTGGTGTGTTCTAACGGGTAGATTGCGTGCAATCGCCGATATAATTTAATTTAAAAAGGTCTTAAATAAGAATAAATTCGCTCGTTGTGAGCTCCGTGGAGACTGAGCTGCCTGAGCTGACCAGCCGTGATTCTTCTCTCGTCTTTCTGACTGCTCTCTGCCCAGAAATCAATTATTAATGAGCACTGGCCCCTGTAATAATCAGATATGTTGGTTTAGCTTGTCAGTTTGAGGGAAATTGTATTATTTACTTGTATTGACCGATTTAAAAGTGAAAGTAAACCAGACTCCGGGTATTGCAACAGTAGGGGCGCGATTTTTCTCAGACAATGTAAGTCTATGGGAAATGTATTAGACATTTAAAAATTAATTAAAAAAAAAACTTTAAGTCTGATCACTCTGAAAAGATATAGCAACAAGCACTGCTCTATCCCGCAGGTGTCTGTCGAGTTTGGGGCTTGTGGCTTTAAAGCCCTAGGAGGAGAAGCGTTTAGAATTTTTTAGTCTCAGAAAAATAATAATAAAAATAATAAAAATAAAAATAAGAAGTTTAAATAGCATAACAGTATGTTGGCTTGTTGTTGGAGTGCTTGGCCCCGTAATTGCTGCTTGCAGCTATATTTTACTTTTTTTTCATATTAGCTAATTGTTTATACTTGTCATGTCAGATACCTCTACAAGTGGCATACAATCATTCTGTTACTTAGACTGTCAGTATTACTTAAGAAAAAAAATTTGACCACAGCCTATGAGTTGAGACAGGATCTGCTGTTGATGGGGAAAATGCTAAGCAATATAGTTCTGACATGAGAACATTTGTTCCTGCTGAGTTTCTCTCTGCAACCATCAGACCTTTCTTGATGTTCCAAAAACTATCCAAACACACAGTCCTTTAAAATGTCCCTTTAATGTTGAGTTACAAAGACCTTTGTAAAATATATAAAAAAATAAAATAAAACCGCAGTGCAGTTGTCTGTTGTGTTACAAGAGGCATTTATTTTAAGGCATTTATTTTAAGTTTACTGCACATGAAACGTGTGTACAAGGGTAAAGTGTGCTGCTGATTCTTTATGAATCCAGTTCTGATGTTGTCATTAGGGATGGAAAAATTGCAGAGGAAATGAAAAGGGTCCTAGGATGTATCCTTGTGGTATGCCATACAGTTTGCCTGAATTTAATCACTGGAAAGATTATCTTCTCTTTCTTGCTTCTCTCTCAATGTGAGGTGAGTTTTTTATCCGGCCACCTGACTTTTTTGTTGTTGTTGTATGATCCATATCCATGTTGTTGAAGCATCACAGAAACAAAGCATACAAAGAAAAAAACGTTTTTAATTGGATTATTCACTTGTATGACTAAATCTACACTGTGAAACTAGGAATGTTTAGTGCAATTGCAGTTTATTTTTCATGATGCAGATGCTGGTTTTTGCTATTGATATCTCAGGTATGTGTGTGTGTTAACTGTATAACAGAGCTCCACTAGTGAGGCCATGAAGACGTTTCTTTTTGTGGGCCAGATCTTGGGAAGACTTTGTTGGAATCCTTGTGTTACTGTGGATGGTAAATTTATGATTCTTCTAAACTTGGGGGTGTGTTTCCCATTTGAGACCAAGAAATGTGTCTGTATCGGTTGGGTATTTACACTAATTTTCCAATGAACCCTGTAGCGGCCTGGTGGGCATTTGTTCTGTTATATGGCTCGCTTTCTCTACCTCTCTATCTTTCTGATAACACTAGTGTCTGATCAACACTTCCCTTCGCTGAAATTTCATATCAGACCTTGTTTTCACATGCAGCCTTAAAAGTGGTTCTAAAAAAGTTTTATTGCAATAGTTTGTCTTATACTTTTTACTCCATTATATACAATGGGGTCAAAAAGTCTGAGACTAGCTAAGAATGCTTCTGATAATTTTCTTAAATCTTAATTTATAAAAAATGGTTTTATAAATGTATTTAAAATGTATACATATTTTTGTCCTAAATTAAGTTATATCATCAGCATAATAATTTGAGTGACACTGAAAAATTCACTGGAAGCAAGAAACCTTTTTTTTTTTCAAAATCACTTTCTCAGTGTCACAAATTTGTTAATTTGATAACTGACATTGAAATTTTCTTTTTGTTTTACATCATATGGTTTACAGTTGTTCTTTGGTTTACTGTAAAACTTTTGTTTCTAGGTTTTAAATTAGATTTTGAATCTCACTGTGATATCAGAGTTTAACCTAGTTTGTGCCTGATTATAAATGCATGCATGTCACAGATGAATAATGTGGCCATTTTCACATTTTATAAATGCCATTTTGTCCTGTGGTCTTGTTTATATATGCTCAGAGAGGAGCCAGAGACTCCTGCTGTGTGTTTGAGCTGTGTGTACAGCGCTGAACCACTGAATGCTGTCGAACGAAAAGCCAACATGTGGATCAAGGTAAAGCCAACAGCATTTCACTTCTTTACCAACCCTCATGTTTTTTAATAGATAAATAAATTGCCAAAGCTGTATTATGAATTGATATCCTGACAGACACAATAAAAATGTAGAATATATTGGTTGTTTAAGTGTGAGGAGGGAACATTAATAATTTGATTAAAATTGACATTAGAATGACAAAATCTGTTTCATAAGAGTTTTAAAGCACATGCTTTAAATTTTCAAAGCCCTTTTGTGTTTATAATGTATTAAATAAACGTCATACTGTACTTCTCTAGAACCCTCCTTAAAACCGTTTTCAAACTGTCAAGAGTGTTTTAGAAATTCCCAATGTACACTTTTATATTTAAAGAGATGTATTCAGGGTTGGGAGATGAAAGGTGATGAAAAAGAACTAAAATAATTGCACTTTCAACTTTTTACAGAGTTCAGACAGATGGTTTACCATAAGCAATACAGAACCCCTTGCATTTCTGCCAGATTCAAATGTGTGTGCATTCGTTTGATTATTTTGTTCATCTAATAAAACATAGCGCTAATTAAAGCAGGGCTTTTAAAGTAAACTTATCATTTGCCAGATGTTTTTGACCTGTACAAAGGGAAGTGGAGTCAGAGCGAGGTGTGGGTTCTCTGTCAGGGGTTCAGACACAGTGTTTAATCTTACATTATTCATTTGCTTAGTTAACAATCCCTAGTGCAGTGTTTGTATTTATGGGTTGTTGGGGAAAGATATGGAACAAAAAACAGACATTAGGACTTGCTTTGTGCAATGACTCAGATTATAGACATGTGTGCATTTACTGGATAGATTAAACATGGGAAGACTGTCCTATTGAACATCCATAAGCTTGCTGTTTTTATCCTTTACTTTTGGTAGACTGGTCAGTCTTCTGCTGATTTGTATAATTACACCATACTCCATGCTTTTTTGGATGTAAACAATTACTGAACCCTGGCACCATTCCTCAGGTTTGATCACACTAATCTGGAAGTACGATTTGTTTCATCTTGCTGTAACCTAATTACGGCCCAGTGTCTTCAGTTGTTTTCTTGTTGTGTTTTAGCAAATTGATTTGGTTTAATTAAATTTTTTCTTTTCCTCCCAGCCTGACATCTTGCTTCTGCCAGATTTTTCCATTCTCATGTTTGTTGCGTGTTCTAATGGACCGTGCTTTTTTCCATTTACTCCATCCTTGTTTGTTTCAAGTGCTGTTTACTGTTACTGTCAACATGTAAAGACTCACCCATCTGAGAAAGCCTTCATGTCGATCAGCACCTTCAATTCATTCATTCATTCCATTTATTTAGAAAGCACTTCACAACTGCACATGCAGACCAAAGTGCTGTACAATCAACATACAGCTACATATAATACATAAATCAAACAAACAATCCAACTAAAAAAAACGCATATACTCTTTAAAGGCTTTTGACAATGAGCAGATTTAAAGGCGTTTTATAGATGTAATCTTTCTGATCTCAGATGGCAGAGTATTACAATGTCTTACTATATAAGGTTCACCCGGGATGATTCCATCTGACCCCACAGAGCCTCAACGGCAGTGATGTCCTGTGTTCCTTTAGTTGCTCGGCATGAATTGAAGCCTCTAAACAGGATTAAATTGAAGGATTAAAGTTGAGCACAAAACTTAGCCCTCAACCGACAGGAATAATTTCTTCTGTTGTAATGCCATTTAAAATTTTGTGTTTGCCACACTCTTTTATTAATAAAAAATTGAGATATTCATTGAAATTTCACATTTCAAAATAACGAAAAATCTTCATGCATACATCGTTATATGAAATTCATAAGAACATATAATCTGACAATATATTCATTTTACTTGCATGAACATTGACTTTCAGTGTGAAATGGGAGGATGCTAAATATATTTTACTAAAGTATTTAGAGACAGATCTGACTCCTAAATCAGGGGTGTCAAAAGCCTTGAGTTTAGATTGAACCCTAATTAAACACCCGATCCAATTAATCAAGTCCTTCAGGTTTATTTGAAAACTACATGTGTTGGAGCAGTGTTGGAACAAAACTCTGCAGGGTTCCAGCTCTCCAGGAATTGAGTTTGACACCCCTGTCATATATATAAAGACATCCAAGTCAAAATGAATCAGCAAGAAAAACTGTTTTAGAATTGATTTATCTCTTTCAGTTTAAAATATACATGAACACACTTAAATCATGTGGCGTATCTGTAACTGTAAGCTACAAGAGTCATGTGATGCCTTGATCATAAAACATCTCAGTCAATATTTGCAATATTTTAAGTTTTACATTTTTTATTTTTTTTTTGTAAGTTGTTTTGATTTAGCTTGGGCATCCATGGGGTTTAGTACTGTCTAAATAATCATCATGGCAGATGCCATGTTTCTCCACCTCAAGGTAGAGAAAAAAAAAAAAAACTAGAGAATGTAAAAAGGCTGTGTTTCATTGGCCTGCACTGTAGCCGCAGCCCAGCTTAGAGTTAAGAGTAATCTGCAGTGTGTTTTTGCTGTTCAGATGGTAGTAATTGTGCCTCTTTGGGTCCGTGGAGGACATCTTAGCATACTGTAAACCTTAAGAAACCACATGGCCCCACCACAAGCAGACATGTTTTCTGTCAACACTTAACCCCTGTACTTTTTTATAAACAGACAGGCCTTGCCACCAGATTCCATTGTCCTTTATTAATCTTATTATTTGTGTGCAACATGGGGATGTATTTATGATGAGCAAATAGTTGTCCTATCAAACACAAAGCAAAAAAAAAAAAATAATAATAAAAATCACAGTTTTTGATGTTTGATGGTGTGTGCTTACAGTTTTACCATAAACTGAGGGCGTTGTGTATAAAAGCTGTTGTCGGCATTGTTTTATGTTATGTATCAGTTCTGAGCAGAATATGTTGTGTCATCTGATCTAGGAGGAGGAGGGAAGTGTAGCTCAGGCTATAGTAAAACGTGCTGGATTAACCCCAAAGCGATTCCACTCAGAGGCTCTTCAGAAGGTTTGGGAATCACTGTTGAGAATCTTGCATGTTAGATAATAATGGCATGTAATAATAATGTTGATCAACTAAAGAGCCTCTATTGTCAAGAAGCAATATACTGTGAAAAGTCTTTCTCTCCTACACAGTAAGAGACTTGTGTTGGAGGATGAAGCTGTAGTGAACATGTGGTGTTATAGTCCCACCTGTCTGGAGGGGGCAGCAGTGAGCTTACTGGAATCTGTTCTGTCTGACCATGAAACAGTGACACAGAGTCTGCACAAACATGTCAATAACTCATTACTGGTAAACTGGATTTCTTCTATATTAACGTTTTGAAACGATTTTCTTCTTCTCCAAAAGATATAGACCACATTTAAAGTGTGATTTAAATATGAAAATTGAAACCTGAAAATGAACAAGTGTGTGTTCAAATGGCCATTTCATTTCTGCTTTCTTTCTGTCTCTCTGTCTTACGCAAAAAGTGGGAAAAACTTAAATAAAATCATTAGATTTTTTTTAAGTTAACTTTTCAAACTGTTATTCTAATAATATAGTTTTATAAAAATGCAAAACTAAAGCATTTTCTCCAGTGCTATCAGACTTTTTGATGCCACATATTGCATATTACTAAAATAATAATAGCCAAAACTCTTAAAAAACATTAAACAAATATATCAGCACCTTAAGGCAACAGAACATTATCATGTTTATTAGCAACAGTTCACACCGTTATGTTTGATGGCAACTAGTACCACATGTCATAATATTTGCTTTGGTTGCTAATTAATTTGGTGCTGCTGTGTTGACAGTAAAACTATGGTAGTAAAGAAGGAATTTGATGGTCTGTTGTTTGAATGGTACACAGCGTGTGAAGATTAATGGCATTGCATGATTCGCTGGCCTGTTTTTGAAAACAGACACAAATAGCGTGACATGAAGCAGGCCGCCGTTCCATACACATCTTTATGAGGCTGTTTCATACCTACATGAAGAAACTAAAAATCAAGACCTCATTTATGTGTCTGTCTAAGGACGTCAAACAGTCGTCATGTAGCTGATGTTTGAGGCTTGTTATGGTCTGTTTAGTGTCTCATTCTGAGCAGTACAGACAGGTAAAATTAGGCCCAAATGCAGCTGCATTCAACTCTTATTTGTTTGTGCTCGAGAGATTGAACTCTGCGGTGTGTTTACATTACAGGAACAAGTTGTTTAAACCACAATCAAAAAGGGGAAACCAGAAATTAGTTTCACATTTCTGTGTTCATCCACCTTCCTCAAAGCTTAGATCCAATAACAATAAACAGCATCGTCCAGCATCCCACTGCCAGAAAGAGGATGTTTTAGCCATGCTGTAATTGACCCTCCCTGAAGTGTTAGGAGAAGGTATGGATGAGTGTTCGGAAAGCCCATCTGTTTTCACTAGGGAGAGAAAGTTTCAGCCTTCATAAAAATATAAAAGCAGACAGCCCTTTTCTATGCCTCTGCTTATGTCACATGACATCTCTTATTTGAGATTTTTTAATACTTTTAGAAAAGTGTTTTTATTTTTTAATTATTGATCATTTCTTCATCCTTGTGTTGTTCCAAGCACTTTATTTCTTTATTTACTGTATTACTACTTTGTTCTGTAAATGCATAAGGTTAATTTATGAAGGATTTGTGAATTTATTTATATCATGGGCCCTCTTTTACATATAATAAAAGTAAATAAGGGCTGGGTCTGACAAGCAAAACATAAATGGTCTTGTCATAAAAAGTCTGAAGTAAAAAATGTACTTAATGTGATAAGCAAAACAGATTTGTTTTAAAGGGGTCACCGGATGCTACATGAACTTTTACAAGTTGTTTGTACTGAAGTGTGTGTTAGCAGTGTGTGTACACAACCACCCTATAATGATAAAAATCCGAAAAAATTATCTTTTTAATGTTCTGAGAGGAGTAAAATGTACATATGTGGTTTCAACAACCAGCTGGATTCAGACTTGTCCAGTTTCGTCTGAATGTGTTCCAGACCACCTACTGAAGTGGTTTGAGTTTTCAATCCGTCTCGAAGGCATTTCAGAAGACATTTACATAAGGTCTTTTCACGATCGGATAGCTATCCAATCAGAAAAAAAGCATGGAGTGACCAGGTGTAAACAGGCCCTAAGATGACTGTGTCTGAATTGGTTATTTATGAAGATCAGGTGAAGAGCGACAAATTAGGTTCAGGCGCATTTGGATCTTTGTGCAAATCGTTTGTGATTGCAGTCATACATTTTCATTCATTGTTTTTTTTACATTGGCTGTGAGTTGGTAAACTTGGTATCCTATGATCTCTCTCTCTCTCTCTCTCTCTCTCTCTCTCTCTCTCTCTCTCTCTCTCTCTCTCTCCTGTTTCTATTGCTCTGTCTTCTGTTTCTTTGATGGGATCGTACCATCTAATATTTTTTGCTGAAATGCGTCTCTTTTTATTGGAGCAGCAAATTGGCGGCTTTTGGCAAGCGTTGAATAGCTGAGGTTACGGGAATATCTGAGATGCTTTGGGGTTTGGGGGGTTTTGGAGGGGGGTGGTGTGTGAGGATCGTGTGTGTGTGCGTGCAGAGGGGAGATGAGGGTGCCTGTGGGCTGGGGTGGGGCAGATGTTTTAATGGTCCCAAATGAAGGAAAGAATAATGAGGCATCTCCCTGTAGCCTACACACACACACAAGCACAAACAAAGACAAATGCTATAAGGATCAAAGACAGCAAGGGCACATGTGGGCTTTCTGGAGCACTGATGTTTTGGGTCTGGGTGAAATTTTTTTTTATGGGATTCTTTGCCCATATGAAATATGGGTATATTAACAAAACCTGTTCTTTTAAAATATAATCATGTATATGTTTACGTGCTGCAGCAGACGTGCACATACAGCTGCTTGGATATAATTTTTTAATCTCTTTCAAATGAATTTAAAACAGATGATATTGCTGTATAATAAAGCAATGTGCTTTTTGTTGGTAAGAAACTTGCCTGTTAAACTTGCAGTAGGAAATTATGGGAGAGGATGTGTGGGTGATGGCAACAGCCCCATATTATTATTATTATTATTATTATTATTATTATTGATGATGATGATGATGATGATTATTATTATTATTATTATCGTAGTCGTGGCCTAGTGGTTAGAGAGTATGAATCTTAACCCTAAGGTTGTGGGTTTGAGTCTCTGGCCGGCAATACCACGACTTAAATATCCTTGAGCAAGGCACCAAACCCCCAACTGCTCCCCGGGCGCCGCAGCATAAATGGCTTGCCCACTGCTCCGGCTGTGTGTTCATGGTGTGTGTGTGTGTGCCCACAGTGTGTGTGTGTGTTCACTGCTGTGTGTGTGCACTTTGTATGGGTTAAATGCAGAGCACGAATTCTGAGTATGGGTCACCATACTTGGCTGAATGTCCTTTTACTTTCATTATTATTATCACAGCATTGCCCCCTAGTGGTTGAAAGAGGAGATGACAAAAGTATTGTTACTAATGCTTTGCAATGTTCTTTCCCCAACAGCTTCGAGCTGCAGCCCATAACTGTCACATCTCCCTCACAGTCAATGAGATTTACAGGTGAATATCAGCTTTTCTCTGCATTTTATTCCTTTTAATTTGACCTATTAAGTATCTACACCACAATACTTCATAAAAAAAGTCCCTTAGACTACCTTTAAAACCACTCTTCTACTTTTTGCTAAACTTTTTTACTGATAAAATTTGCTGAGCAGCGCATTTTTGTGCATGTTTGTGCGTTTCTATCGGAGAGGGAGACGGAAAGTATGTGCTTTCCGTATGTAATAAAAGGTAATTTTGTAGCATAAACGTAAATAATTAGTCATTTTTATCTTATTGTTCACGATATTTATTTGCTTGGTCAGTGTCATTGTGGGTTTTGGTTCTGTGGCTGTTTTAGGCTGTAAAGACCTATACAATAACTGAAATCCTTTGGTGAAGTGATATGGCGATGACCTCCCTGGTAATACTTTAGCTGAGCGTTTCCCTGAAAATAATTGCACACCTTAAAACATTCGTAAACCAATCAGATTCAAGCATTCAACAGCCCCATAATATAATATAATATAATATAATATAATATAATATAATATAATATAATATAATATAATATAATATAATATAATATAATATAACAATAGTGATTATATCAGTACAGACCATTATTACTTTTATTATTGCTATTTTGCCGATTTAAGCTGCTACTGGAAGCTTTCAAAGGGTACTTAATGGTTATCCATCTCTTAAAATTTTCTCAAGTCTTATTTGAAGCATGTACAAATTTTAGATGAAGGCGTTAGTGTATTTTTTTTCATGGACACAACAGTATATATTTATTCTAAAAGCCATTTTATAAATTTAAAACCTCCATGTTGCTGCATCCCAAATGATTACTTATAAGAATTTAAAATGTTAAAGTAAATCAGGCCGTTTTAATCCTCACAACAGCAAATTTATTTGAGAGAGTGTGTGTGTGTGTAGGAATGTGCTGACAGAGATTGATGAGAACTGGCCGTGAGAGCCCTCATTCAGGTTTTCACTGCCTGCTTCCTCCTGAGACTGACCGCACAGAAACCTCAGGTACAAGCTGACTTCATGTAGGTGATTGTGTCATTTCTCTGGCACTAGCAGCACCAAACTGAATCGCAAAAATAATGATTGTTTCCAAAAATATGGAGAACCACAGAGGACAATAACAAGGAAAAATGAGAGTGAAATAGTAATGCATAGTCTCTGTGGAGTTTCAAATGATTGACAAGTTTGTTTGGTGCTACTAGTGGCTCTCAAATGACAAAAAAGTGGTATTTCAAGTTTGGAGTTGTGATATCTCTGTGCATATTTGATTTGTAGGATCGTCTACCAATCAGAGCCTTCTTCCCAAATGTGACGCCCTGTTTACTCACTCCTGTACTGACAGAACCATCAGGTACAGCACCTCTTCAGACCTTCACTTAACAAAAGAGCATTATTTATGGAGATCTTCTAATGATATGGTACATTAGCAGTTTATAGCCCATACTGTATATTTGTAGGGGAAAGTGGTGTAAACGGTGCCATTTTTATATATAAGTTGGCCTTTAGTCAAGTAGAAGTGAAATATTTCAGGTTTATATCAAGTAAAATGTACAGTCGGTGCCAAAAGTTTTGAGAATTACATAAATATTGGAAATTGGAAAAGTTGCTGCTTAAGTTTTTATAATAGCAATTTGCATATACTCCAGAATGTTATGAAGAGTGATCAGATGAATTGCATAGTCCTTCTTTGCCATGAAAATTAACTTAATCCCAAAAAAACCTTTCCACTGCATTTCATTGCTGTCATTAAAGGACCTGCTGAGATCATTTCAGTAATCGTCTTGTTAACTCAGGTGAGAATGTTGACGAGCACAAGGCTGGAGATCATTATGTCAGGCTGATTGGGTTAGAATGGCAGACTTGACATGTTAAAAGGAGGGTGATGCTTGAAATCATTGTTCTTCCATTGTTAACCATGGTGAACTGCAAAGAAACGCGTGCAGCCATCATTGCATTGCATAAAAATGGCTTCACAGGCAAGGATATTGTGGCTACTAAGATTGCACCTAAATCAACAATTTATAGGATCATCAAGAACTTCAAGGAAAGAGGTTCAATTGTTGTAAAGAAGGCTTCAGGGAGTCCAAGAAAGTCCAGCAAGCGCCAGGATCGTCTCCTAAAGAGGATTTAGCTGCGGGATCGGAGTGCCACCAGTGCAGAGCTTGCTCAGGAATGGCAGCAGGCAGGTGTGAGTGCATTTGCACGCACAGTGAGGCGAAGACTTTTGGAAGATGGCCTGGTGTCAAGAAGGGCAGCAAAGAACCCACTTCTCCAAAAAAAAACATCAGGGACAGATTGATCTTCTGCAGAAAGTATAGTGAATGGACTGCTGAGGACTGGGGCAAAGTCATATTCTCCGATGAAGCCCCTTTCCGATTGTTTGGGGCATCTGGAAAAAGGCTTGTCCGGAGAAGAAAAGGTGAGCGCTACCATCAGTCCTGTGTCATGCCAACAGTAAAGCATCCTGACACCATTCATGTGTGGGGTTGCTTCTCATCCAAGGGAGTGGGCTCACTCACAAAAACACAGCCATGAATAAAGAATGGTACCAAAACACCCTCCAACAGCAACTTCTTCCAACAATCCAACAACAGTTTGGTGAAGAACAAAGCATTTTCCAGCACGATGGAGCACCGTGCCATAAGGCAAAAGTGATAACTAAGTGGCTCGGGGACCAGAATATTTAAATTTTGGGTCCATGGCCTGGAAACTCCCCAGATCTTAATCCCATTGAGAACTTGTGGTCAATCCTCAAGAGGCGGGTGGACAAACAAAAACCCACTAATTCTGACAAACTCCAAGAAGTGATTATGAAAGAATGGGTTGCTATCAGTCAGGATTTGGCCCAGAAGTTGTTTGAGAGCATGCCCAGTCGAATTGCAGAGGTCCTGAAAAAGAAGGGCCAACACTGCAAATACTGACTCTTTGCATAAATGTCATGTAATTGTTGATAAAAGCCTTTGAAACGTATGAAGTGCTTGTAATTATATTTCAGTACATCACAGAAACAACTGAAACAAAGATCTAAAAGCAGTTTAGCAGCAAACGTTTTGAAAACTAATATTTATGTAATTCTCAAAACCTTTGGCCACGACTGTACCTTTTTTTTTTTTTTTAACTATAGGTGTAAACGGTGTCATGTTAATGGGTAAGTTGAATTGTAATATAAAAATGATTTACATAAAAAATAAAATATGGCTTTAAATTAGTTTTTAATTCAAAGCCATTTAATTATAGACAGCAAAAAGACTTTGGATTAGATTGCTGTGTAATATTCACATTTGCTGAAAAATATTAATAAACCAGCCTGGAAAATTTACTAGCACAGCTGGCACACCTTACCCCACAGCTATCAATTCTGGGGAATATTTTTTTGTTATTGTTATCGAGCTGTTTAATATATTTCACATGAAAATATATGACAAGAAAATAATATTATATGACAAAGAAACAAAAGAGAAGCAGCAAGAAGAACAGTAATAGAAAACTCAACATGGCTCAGAATTACACAAATTTTGTAGAAAGCAATGCCTGCTAATAAATAATACTGAAATAAGCAAACGAAATTACAAAAACATAAATACCAGGGAATGATAATATAACGCTATTCCTTTTTAAGATTTCATTTAAAAATAAATGGCTTTAACCTGAAAAATCACCAAGCTTTATGATTTGGACATACATTTGAACCTTAATCAGTTTGCTTTGACAAATTAATAATGATTAATTATTAAAAAAAAAAAAAAAAAAAAAAATATATATATATATATATAAATACTTTCACATACTTTAAATAGTTTCTTAGCATGAAAAACTATTACCTCACTCTGACTGAACTTGACTCAGTATTGTCTCAGTGAGTGGCTAGAGATTCATTTGAATCCTTCATCCTAAATCTTCACCATCTAAAGTCTCCAAAGCCTGGCCTTATCTCCCTCCCTCCATCAGAGCAGTCCCAAACAAACAGGCTCCTTCCTCCTGTACCCACCCTGCCCGCCTCAGTCCAGTCCTCTGATATCTATCTCTGGCTTGGCTCCCAAAGGACCCGGGGCTCTTCAGTACCTCCTGAACTCCAGAGGATATCCTCACAATGCCACCTATTCTATGACCAGCACAACAGAAGAATAGCTGCAGACCTCAGGTGCCTGCTGTGCCAGGGGCTCTTTTTTAGGATTATTTGTTTGCACTGGTTCAATTGTCATTGTACATAAAATGAATGACGTGAAGCAGGACCTTTGTCTCTGAAAGGAGACTCGTGAATGCTGGAGCTTAGTTGTTTACTTCTTCAGGCTAAAGATAGGCCATGATTCTTGACTGTGGCTTGACTTAAAGGGACAGTTCATTCAAAAATGATGAACATTTTCTCATTATTTGCTCACTCTCATGTCATTCCAAACCCAGATTTAGCTATTTGCCAAAAAGTAAATGGACATAAAATATAATTTGATGTTGTTAGATTATTCTGTTCTATTTTTGAGAATCACTTTAATCTGTCTGTTTTCATTTTCACTCAGAAATATTCACAGAAGTCTATTTTAATATATTTTACAATGTATTTCATTATAACATGATCCTTCAGAAATCATTTTATTAGGCTGATTTGGTCCTCAAGAAACATTTATTATTGTTATCAATGTTGAAAAAAGTTGTGATGCATAATATTTTATGAAAACATCTTACATTATATGATTCTTGACTGTTCCTTTTAAAAAATTACACTTTGTCGTTATTTACTTTTCTTTTTTCATATAATGATAGTCAGTGGGGTCCATTGTTGTTTTATTATATTTAATGACAATTTGGACTAAACATAAACACACATGGTTAAAAAGAAATGTTTTAAAAGAAATATGATATAACAAGATGAATGATAGTATGGCAGATGACAGATGACAAAACTTTCTTGAGGTAAGTTTTGTCAGCAACATTTCTAAGGCTTAGAGAAGGGTCAGATCATTTCAGCTTGAGATTTGTTATTAGTTGCTAAGTTCACCTCGTCCACCTGGAAATCAATTTCAAAAGTGTCTCATTTCTACGTTTCTCATTTCCCCCCCTTTCAGGGGTTCCAAGGCAAGCCTGGCTGGATCATCTGAGCTGGATCAGAAGTTTACTTCAGAGCGTGACGGAGAATGAGGAGGCAGAGGTAGATGTCAGGTGAGATGAGCTTCGAGACACCCTACTCTTCATTGCTCTCTTATCGCCAGACAGAGACTTCCCACACAGTAATCCTGTATGTTTCTAGCCAGCTCAGGCTTGACACAGTTGGGTATTTTGGACACAGATGACCTGATATTCAGTGATACTGTAGGTTTTCACCTTAAGTACATAGCTTTTCAAAAATCACAGACCAGGAAAAAAGTGTGTCTGTCCACACCAAGAAGTAGTACTGAATGACAAATGGTTGTAATTCATGAACCCTCTTGTGCTACAGATCTCTTCACTCTCTCTTGAATATATTTATAATGTATGTTCATATATAATATATGTGCATAAGTACAAAATATGTTTTTCATTTAGCCTGAAAATGAAAATGGCCTGATGCATACGTGTCGTCTACAGTTCTAGGAAAATGCATGCGTTGTTAGCATTCTGAGTAGTGAGAGTGTCAGCTGCAGATGTCCTCAGGATATTATCAGAGAATAAACCAGAACTTGAGAGTTCACTTTCTCAAGAATCTCTTTAGTTTGAGCAGCTGTCAGTGCAAATATCTCTTTTTCTCTATCCAAACTCATTCAGTCTTCTTGTTTCTCCAGCTCTCTTTACATTATAAGCCAAATGTATCAGTAAATAATTGTTAGGTTCATTCTTAGTGTGTTTGGGTGGATGGTGATTTTCCAGGGCGTATCAGGCTGTCTTTGAGGCTTGGTTCTTGCTGGTGCAGTGTGGGTACTGGGTGGACACAGCTGCTGAGCTGCTTGTTCTGGCAGCGCCTGAGAACGCCGATTTGCTGCTGTGGCTCCTGATGTTCTTCCACCACCCCACCAACAGAGGGCACCAGAGGTCCCAACAAACCGTAACAGATCTAATTATGGCCCCGAAGTCAGTCACCTTACGTCACATGTTAAAAACAGCAAAGTGAAGCACACTGGAAAATTACTGATGGCTTCCTCCTCTTTGTTTTAATCTCAGGCAGTGGCCAGAGAAGCCTGGACTCATCTAAGGATGCTGTTTCTCACTTGTCCTCCCCTTCCTAGACAACTCAGTGCTGTGAAGAGCTCCTGTCCTCCTCCTTTTCAGCAAACCTCGTTTTGCATTTGTTTTCAAACTTCACCGTCTTTTCCCACGGACCTGTTAGCATTATCGCTGAAATAACTGACAAGGTGAGATCTTCACTGATTCAGATTCAACACATTGTAAAATAACATTTGCGTCCTAAAATTCCAAGCGTTTGCTCATGCTGACATGGTGGCGTATTCAAGACTAGACGAGGGCTGTGCTCAGCCATATTAAGTTGTCATCATTGCCTTTATTGACCCTATGCTAGTTCTTTTGGTTTGCAGAGAACAACAGAATAAAATAGGCTGCCGGCTGTTTACGACACATTTAAAATCAAAAGCGTTTCAGTCTCTCACACACTCTCTGTACAAAAACAAGTTTACACTCAACAGCTTAAATGCTGAGAGCTGCTCCTTTATGACAAGGTAATGCTGAGTTTTAATAAAGTCAGCTTTGTTTACATACAGGGATAGTTTATCCAAATATCACAATTTTCACCCCTGTGCTGTTTTAAAACCATAAGATTTTATGCTGTGGAGCACAAAATGTGATATTTTGATTAATCTTCATGCAGGTGTTTCCAATTCAATCTAAGTTCATAAGGACCACGGGCTGTCAAGCTCTGACACTGACAAACAGAAACCAAAAAGCATCATAAAAGTAATTCGCATGACTTCCAAGTCTTATGAAAGCATGTGATAGATTTGTGTGAGGATTAGACTGAGATTTAAATCATTATTCACTATTGGCAATCCTTCCCCCAGACAGCTTTTAACTCAAGTCATCGAGTTTGAACTGGTCCAAAAGAATGATTCATCGATTGAAAGAAAAAAAGAATGATTCAATGTTCTGATCACAGTGATTCTTGCATTAACAGCTCACTGGAAGTGGAAGATTTCCACTGAATAATTTATCACTGATACTTGTGAGAAAGTAAAAAAAAAATGCTTTGCTATTCATAATTTTGAGTTAGAAGTCATACTGAGATTTAAGTTTTAAAAGAATTTCTACATTTTGGCTTTCTTTGATATAGGCTAACTGACCCTTTCTCAGTAGTTTTTTGTCGTAATTCAGATTTTGTAATTAGATGTTGTAATTAAGACTTTAAAAAATAATCATATAAATTCTTTCATAAATTAATTTTTTTGTCAAAATTTTTTTAATGCCATAATTATTGCTTAGTACATCATAATTTAAACTTTCATTATTTCATCGTTATTATGATTTACTAAATAATTATTTATTTTTCCTTTGTGGCAGAAATGGTCAATTTTTCCACCTTGTGTATATCATACCAATGTTTAAACTCATTAAGCTTTGTTGGTCTTTGTGTCTTTTGACTTAGACCTTTTCTGCTTCATCAGCTATACATGTACTAATTCTCCTGTTGTCTTTGCTGGTAAAGCACAAGAATAATTGTGTTCCATTGTCACATTTTTGCTGTTCGCTCCCCACTGCATTATATGCCGTTAGTGCACAGAGGCAGCAGCCAATGAATGTGAGGATTTTCTCCAACGTTTAGTGAAACACAATGTGTCACATCATTTATCATGGCAAAGTACACAAAGGGCTGTAACCTGTACCCTTCAAAATTCCTATATGAGAATTTGAAGAAAAAGGTTTTAAATTAGCACCTTTGAAAAAATTCTTCTCTGTATTCCACTGAAAAGATGACTCTCATATTCCATATAGGGTTTGGAATATGAGAGTAAATAATGAATAGTTAATTTCATTGGCCCATCTCAATAACTGGTCCAGTGGAAATTGTGAGGGCTGGTTATCCAAATGTGTGAGTTTTGTGATGCTGGCAGGTGCCTGAGGCTGCTGTGAAGCGCAGGGCACTGTGGATCCTTGCCTCAATACGCTGCAGACTAAACAGTGCTGCTACGTGGGATGAAAGGGTTCATTCCAGGCTGAGGACTCTTGAGGACACCCTCCTCCAAACCTGAGAGCTTCACATAAAAAGTCCTAGATTCAAGCATTCACTGAAACTATTTATTAGGACTAGGAATCCTGGCGTGGTTCAGTTACGCACCGAAAAGCTGGGTGGGACGATATGGCATTTATAGAAGAGAAGCCCAGCTGCCATTTTTAACTTTAAAAGCAGTGGGTGTTCTTCCCCTAAACCCAAGAGGGGCCTCCGCACTTGATGTACTGAGCCAAATAAAAGGAACACATGTAGTTCTTTCTGTGTGTTTGGATCACAGAAAGTCATTTTCCAGGGATGTGACTGCTGTCAGATCTGCGGTTGTATTTCCTGAGTGTTTGGACTTGGAGACTTTGTTGTTTGACTGCGGAGCTCCGTCTTTCTAACACACCGTTTGTCTTTGCTCACTGTCCTCCCACACAAGGAGAGTCCTTCTCACCACATGAACATTCACATCTGTGTGTGTGTGTGTATGTGTGTGTACACCCAGCACAGGGCCTCTTGAATAGTTTAGTCTCTGTAGACTTCATCATCAATAGTGCTTCTCCGTCTGTCTCTGTCTCCCTGTAGAACCATTTCCTCTGAGCATTTTCTGTGTTCGGTTGGCTCAAGCACTCAAAACTGGGTCATACTGTATTGACCGCCTTGCTAAACTTGTGAACTCGTCTTGTGAAAAGCTACATGTTTGTAAGAAACAAATCCCTCATTAAGGCATTTTAACATTAAATGGTAATTCTGGCCAAAATATAAAAGCAACAGTCTAAAGTAAAAAAAAAAAATTCTCGAATGGCTTAAGGGTGAGTACATTTTCAGCAAGTTCTCATTTTTGGCGAACTATTCCATTAATACTAGAATAACAGCAACTAGTTATATTTCTAGTTACTGTACTTATTTACGGTTTGTTGAACAAATAAATGGCTTTAATATGGGACCACAATTCTAACAAAGAAAATGTGATGTCCACCACAGAAATGTCCCTGAATGTGTGGTGTAAAAACACCAACCATGCGTCATCAGCACATATTTGTACCACAAACATTTTTTGCTATCAGATCATGACTCTGGAACTTGATGTGGTGGGTTCAGAAAATGCTGACGGTGACTTCAGTGTGCATTAAAAAAAAATGTAACTTGGTGTGGTAGTTCAGCTAGACTTCAGAATGACACATACATTTGTGCACCGTATTTGTTTTTATTTCTGACAATACAAAATATGACATTTTTGTCTTTTTATGCCTTCTAGCTTAAATGTGCAATGATTTTTTTGTTGTTGTTTGTGTTTTGAATAGTCCATTCATTGTGCTTTCTGAGCATCAGTGAGCAGCAGACAGTCAGTTCCTGCATGATTTCCCCGAGTTAAAGACCAGACAGATCTGAAACCTGCAAAAGAGAAGAGTACAACAGGAAACCTTATCATTCACGGTCACGACATCAGAAATAATGGATGAAGGCAAGTTTATTTATATAACACACTTAATACGCAAAGGAAATTCACAGTGCTTTACATAAAAATTTTAAAATTAATTTTTAATTTTAAAAAGTAATAACAGATGCAAAGGAAATAAAAATGTATTAATAATAATTTATTTGATTTCAAATGTTTCATACTTGTCTTTAAGAATACTTCTTTCGTTTCTAAATTTCTATGTTTTTCTTAAAATTTATATTTTTAGCTTAATTTCAGTGAACAGAACTTTTTTTTTTTTTAATAATTTCAGTTTTATTTAACAATATAACATGAATGCTTTTCACAAGTCGTCTCCAAGCTGGGCACACTTCAGTTGTACTGAGATGGCTGTGTGTGGATGAGCCTGAAGCTGCAGAGATGAGTTGGTGTCTGTGGACCAGACTCCTGTTCCTGCTGAACTGAGCCAGTGTTTCTACAGTACTGTAATCAGCTCAGTAGGCACGGGAGGCCAGCTCCATCTACAGTATCTCTCACATGCTCACATATGATTCACATTCAGCATGGGCCACTTGATGGAAGCATCAGATATGGGATAATACGCTTCAGCTGAAGGTGCTTAGCACTTCATTTCCCACAAAATATCTCCTAATGACATTTGAAATACAGCCTGTGCAACTAATTCCATTTTTACCAGCCATGAATGGTAATGCATCTTTAAACAGCTTCTAAATATAGTCATTTATGGCCAGCTTCTCCTTAGCTTTATATTTAACTCCTACATCTGTCATGACTTAGAAGACAGCATGCTGGCCGCGGCCGTACGCTAACTTGATCTGCAGAGGTCCTTTTAAGCACAACTTCCTGTCTCTGTCTTTCATATCTCAACCATCAAAGCTAAAAGTGGAGCTGTTTTTACAGTCCACAGATGCAGATGTTTGGTCTGTGTGGCTGTCTAGCTCCTTCTGTCCACGTTTCCCAGAATTTTGTGGCCTAGCAGTATAGGAAATAGCAAAATGATTTTGTTATTCGCACAGTAGAGGTATGAAGTGATGCTAGAAGACTTGAGCATGAGAAGATGATAACTCCTGGGCTCCTCATCTCACTGTGGGCTCCATTAGCTCAGTCTGCTTCTCTTCAGTCCTCATTACAGCCGTCTCCACCATCTTAGACTCACTCTTCATCTGTCAGTGCTCTCGGCTAGAGTTTGTTTTGCGCATTGTGAAAGGGATCTCACAATCAGCTCATTACGAAGGCAACCACGTCATACTGCACTGCTATTATAACATTTCATTTCACTCCAGAAACCCTCAAAGAAAGTTTGTACAATGACATATGAGTTCTAAAATGTTTTGATGAAGCAACTGGGAAATGAACCAGTGGGGCAGAAAATAAGGGTATGAAAAACAGAGGTCAAAGCACTTGCAACAAATTTCTCACCTTTAAAAATAAATCAAAATAAATAATTTTGAACAGTAAAAGTTCTTAAAAATTTGCCTGTTCATGTACTGTATACCACCATTAAAAAGACTGGAGTTGGTATGATTTTATATATGTTCAAAAAAATGCACTATTATTTTTGAGGAGGAAACATTTCATCCAGGATTGTTTGATTAACAGAGAGTTCAAGAACCGTATTTATTTAAAATAGATTTTTATTTTTTTTTAAATGTGAATGTCTCTACAGTCACTTGTTCAATTTAATGCATCATGACTAAAGAATCAGTCAAAAATCACTAATTTTTAATATTACCAACCCCAAATGTCATTTTCTTGAGTGATTAGTCACTGACTGGTGCCAACAATGAAATTGCTTGGAAAAGCTCTTTCTAGTTATTACAGACCTACTGTAACTGATGACGATGTGCAACAAGAAAGTGTTATATGCATGTTTAACCTACAAACTAAAATACAGACACCCTCCATTGACTTTCTTTCTTTCATGCCTTCTTCCATTTCTTCTTTGGCACATGAATGTATAATCATTATGCTTTTAACACTTCACATCTGTAACGAGAAGAAGAAAAGCGGGAAAAAGCTTTTCCCTGAAGTCTCTCTCTGTCTGTCATCCTCTCATCAGGTGCAGAACTTAGCCACTGTGAACAAAGAGTTCAATCACTGTTCACCAATCAGCTAAGCTCTGCACCTGCTCTGAGAGTATCTCCTCGACACTCTTACGTACGTGCTCCTTCACCCACGAAACGTTCCTACTCTTCATTTTCTTGTCATCCTGTCGGTGGCCAGAGGCGTCGTGCCCATTCAAAGTGAGGGGGCACGTGCCCCCTCAGATTTCTGAGCCAAGTGGATTTTAAATGCAGCTTCCAAACGAAAAAAAAAAAAATTGCAGAATAATATTTTTTATATATTTGATACAATCACAGCGGTGTGATTAGATCGTTCAGCGCACAGCATCAGCTGCTAAATTCAAATCTGCGTTCGCTGGCTGGCGCTGAGCCAGAGACAGACGCGTTCGTACAACGCCTCATGATAACCAATCAGAAACTATTCTGTTGCGCTTATGGATGCAATGGCCAATGAGAGACGTCCAGAAGAGTCATCACTGAAACGCGGTGTTTTGTTCACTTGCTTGCTGACTGAGTTATTTAGCGAATTCTCTCATCAGAAACAACAAAAAGTGCAGATGTGCGTACGAATGTAAGTAAGATATTCGTTTCATAATGTAAAGTGCTTCAGTGATTTTAATAGGAGTTTTTGAGAGTGCCTGAACTCTGGCTAGACTAAATGAAAATGTTTTTTGATAATGTAAATGTTCTTTACTCTCTGTAAAATGAAAGTGTTCAAAATAAGTATCTTACAACATTGTTATTAAAATTTACATTAAATGCAAATTCAGTCGTATTAAAAATATTTTATGGCATGATATGGCACTTAAGTAAAAAGTCAGGTTTTTATGTGAAGTTAATAGATTACACTACATTTCCATATATTGATCAAATAACAATCTATAAAGGTGCAAAACGCGTTTACCTACACATATTTGAGAAATGAGATACCACCCCCCCCCCCAAATGTGCCCCCTGAAAAAAAATCATGAATGCATGACGCCCCTGTCGGTGGCCCACAGAGAACAGCCATGTTTTCTTTTATTTGTATTTTCTTGAGCTGTGTTAAGACGGTGCCTCTGGTTACCATAGCAGCTGTCCGAGCGGCGGGTGTGTGGTAATCCCTGGCAATGTGATTTTTATCTTAAGTTACAAATCAGCACGCCAGGAACCCACACAGCCAGCAACATGAAAGGCAAAACCTGCAGATCCTCTTGGTCTCCTGCAACGGAGCATGCTTGGCTGGGCCGTGGATATGTCCCTCATTATCCCCATCAAGACGCATTTCACAGGCCTCCGAACTCCACCGACTCCAGCCCTCCCTTATGAGGAGACGTTCAGATTTCAGCCCTTACCCTTTTCTTAGGAGTTTGCTTACACTTTTTTTCTGAAGTACACCGATTGTAATCGGCAGACTGAGTATTTCTGAAAGGCATGAACTATGGCTGCTTTTAACATCTAGAATAAAGGAAACTTTAAAAGGTTTTTATTTTAAAAACTGTCTGACCGGATTGTTTTTTTCTTTGTTTTTTTTAACAGCTTTCAAACTCAGCTTAATAAAGAAAAGAACCAATGATGTGTGAGGGTCTATATGATAAAGAGAATTGAAAATCTATATACAAATCATTTAAGTCTCAGAAATGTTGAGTGTACATATCTTATACTTTATCTTCCAAAAGTTTTTGAAATATTTTAAATTGTTTTATTTTAATTTTAGTATTTATTTTTCTATTTAGGTTTAATTTATTTGGGAAATTAAATTTTAGTTATTTTAGTACTAATTTGTAAGTCGCTTTGGATTAAAGCGTCTGCTAAATGTAAATCTGAGGACTTTGGACCACTGGGCAACAGTCTAGTTCTTCTTCTCCTTAGCCCAGGTAACACCTCTGATGTTGTCTGTGGTTCAAGAGTGGCTTAACAAGGACAATACAACAATTGTAGCCAAGTTCCTTGACACGTCTGTATGCCTTGACCTCAAGCTCAGTCCATTCCTTGTGAAGTTCACTCAAATTTTTTAAATCAATTTTGCTTGATAATCCTCATAAGGCTGTGGTTCTCTCGGTTGGTTGTGCATCTTTTTCTTCTACACTTTTTCCTTCCACTCAACTTTCTGTTAACATGCTTGGATACAGCACTCTGTGAACAGCCAGCTTTTTTGGCAATGAATGTTTGTGGTCAATGATTGTCTTCTGGACAACTGTCAGATCAGCAGTCTTCTCCATGATTGTGTTGCCTAGTGAACCAAACTAAGAGACCATTTTGAAGGCTCACGAAACCTTTGCAGGTGTTTTGAGTTGATTAGCTGATTGGCCTGTCACCATTCTAATTAGTTGAGATAGTGAATTGGTGGGTTTTTGTTAAATGCGAGCCAAAATCATCACAATTAAAAGAACCAAAGACTTAAACTACTTTAGTCTGTGTTGCATTGAATATATTTTATACACGAGTTTCACAATTTGAGTTGAATTACTGAAATAAATGAACTTTTCCATGACATTCTAATGTATTGAGATTGTATATTATTGTATATTATTTGTATATTTATATCAAACTACTTAAGATTTTCTTTACAGTATTTCAATTTTAGTTAGATTTTAGAGAATTTTAAAGCATTTTGATACATTTTAATACAAAAATTAAATATATGCTTATCATAGAAGAGGTGTACTTAATTGTATGTGTGAATGCCATTTTTAATGTAGTTTTGAATTATAAGACAAAAGTTTGAAAAAAAAAAAAAAAACCCTGAAAAGCTCAACACCCATTATTCAGGTCTAATAGCTCTTCCTGACAGTGTTTGGCATACTTCAAAACAGCAGGGGTGATCTGCTATCAGAATTTAGCACATTTCAGGGCACGTCTGAGTGAGGCAGACGCCTAATGTTTGCTGAAGAATTATTGACATGGCTAGACGCTGACCTCTGAAGGCAAACAGGCTCTTTGAGAATGAAAATACTGCATTAGCACAGCACAAATTGCAGGATGATCACGACTGATGTGATTCATCCAAGTCAAGTGACAAACCACAACATCTTGGAAAAGCCACCTGTCTCCTCCGAGTCCCCAAACAAATAAACCTGTCTTGCTGGCAGATTAAAAGCACCACATCTTAACCAAAAACGCTGGAGCAGGATGACTAATTGATTTATCTCGGGGCCCATAAGTCGTCTCTTTCCTATAGGCTGACGAGGGGCCCGTGCTGCTTGGTTAAACCGAATAATATCTCGGCGTGATGTGAGATAAGCAGTTTGAAAGTCAGACAATTGCCCTTTCTTCCGCTCATGGTTACCACCATATATCAGTCCACAACAGCTTTTTTGGAAGCAACAAATTAGGAGTTGTTATGTGGACCCAGGGAATCCCTGCCTTGTGGAGGAAGGAATTTGATGCAGTAAGAGCCCGAGACCCACCTCTCTCCTAAAGCTTCATCTGAAAACGGTGCAGAACCATTTCTTTTCTGGTGCTTGGGAATTGTTTGAGGTGCACATTCCAAATTCATCATATTACAAACAGATCTCGACAGGCTTCCTGGAAAATTGCAGAAGCAGCAGACGGGAGCTTCTGGAAGAATGTGAATGTGGCAGTGGCCGGGACAATGGGAGTGGATCTTTAATAATATGGGGAGTAAAAACAAAAGGCCTTTATATGATTTCTGTATCTATTAGCTACTGAGTGACTACTTTTTCAAAGTGGCTCTTACATAATAGGATATTTTTATGTCAAAAGTGTCCAAAAATAACCACTGTCCCATTGGTATTCTGCCATTAAAATCTGTTGAGGGTGCAGGTTGTGGGCTCTTTGATCGCCCCCTGGTGGCTGGCTCCAGTACAGGTCATAAACCCCGCCCTCTCCATGTAAACGAATGGGACTTGAGTCAAAAATAAAATAAAACTTCCAATAAAATTTTCTGAAAGATGGTTTTGGTCATTTAAGGTAGTTGTCATATATATTCAATTGTTCATTTTTGTGATGTTTGATTTTAGCTAGTAATTTGATGCTGTTAAAACGGTACGGGGTGTTATGATTGACAACTGTGTTTGACAGCTTCTCTGAGCAGACTGTCAGAGCTTCGAAAGGAGATTGAATATATAACCAGCTATTCATTTTCGATTTCTGTGTTATCTCACACCGACAAAATGAGTTGTTTAGCAGTAAACTGTACTAACCGACTTCTGTAATGTTAATGAATGTTTGGGGAAGTCGTGGTCTAATGGTTAGAGAGTCGGACTCCCAATCGAAAGGTTGTGAGTTCGAGTCCCGGGCCGGCAGGAATTGTGGGTGGGGGGAGTGCATGTACAGTTCTCTCTCCACCTTCAATACCATGACATAGGTGCCCTTGAGCAAGGCATCGAACCCCCAACTGCTCCCCGGGCGCCGCAGCATAAATGGCTGCCCACTGCTCCGGGTGTGTGCTCACAGTGTGTGTGTGTGTGTTCACTGCTCTGTGTGTGTGCATTTCGGATGGGTTAAATGCAGAGCACAAATTCTGAGTATGGGTCACCATACTTGGCTGGATGTCACGTCACTTCACTAAATGTGGGTTTTGTAAGCTAACTAATAAATGTTATTAGATAAGATAACACGCCTAACGATTAGCCATGATGGGAAAAAGCAGGTAATCGTTATCTGGAAGTTACTAATTCTTTTTATGGGTTTAAAATTATATGTAGGTAGACAAAACTAATGATAGCCAACTCTAATTAATTATAGAATACAGTCTACAGCAGTCGATCTCCTGTAACGTTAGTTGAACTTGATTTAAAATGGCAGGACCGTTTCTGACATTTTAGAGCTGTTTCTAGTGGCATATTAAACTAAAGATCATTGATTTTGCTGTCCCGCACATTGTGGTAGACTAGTTGTTCATTTTAAATAATTTTAAAAATAGCCACTATTTTTTTCAGTATATAGTATATTATTGTGTGTTTTTAAATGTAAGTCGTTATTTGTTGTATTTACCTTATTTTAGCAGGCCTTCGGTATTCGGCAGTCAAATGATAAGTTCAAGGGGCATGGTTGATTGGGTCTGCGCTGCAGGAGTTTGATTCCGTGGCTCCACACCAAAACACTACTGCACAGGCTCTGGGTCCAAACGAATCTCCACTGCACAGGCTCTGGGTCCAAACGAATCTCCACTGCACAGGCTCTGGGTCCAAACGAATCTCCACTGCGCAGGCTCTGGGTCCAAATGAATCTCTACTGCGCAGAATCTGGCTCCAAACGAATCTCTACTGCGCAGACTCTGGCTCCAAACGAATCTCTACTGGGCAGACTCTGACTCCAAATTAATCTCTACTGCGCAGACTCCGACTCCAAACGAATCTCTACTGCACAGACTCTGACTACAAATGAGGTCATTTACTCAAGATGGCAGTGGCCATACTGGGATGCTTTGGCTTCACTTTTCCGTAGTGGAGATGCGTCATCCATCTTTTTTTACAGTCTATGGTTGAGACATCACGAGCTGATTGAGGAACATCTCTTGATTCCAAAAACCTTTTGTAGGATTTTCAGAGAATGAGCTGATTTAAATTGTAAATCATTTGGACTTCGAACTGTATATAAAGGTCAGAATGGATATGGTACTCTTACCTGATTTGACTGAGTTCAGAGGATCATTTCCTCTACAACACTGCGTGCTGATTGGTCCATGTCATCTTTAATGATGGAGAGGCAACGGCATGCCAATGCTTGCTGTGGGGCATCTTCCTGGACCATCAGCTTGCCGTACAAATGCACTCCCATGGCCTACCACACACACACACACACACACACACACACACACACTAATATAAAGAAGTGTTCTTTATGATAGAAAGCTAAATCTAAGCTCTGTTCCTAAACCTAGTGAGCTCCTACCTAGGGAGCTCCCTTCCAAAGCAGCAACCTGACTGAAATGTTACCTCATAAATGACTGATAAATTAATATATATAATAAATACTTTATTGGGGGGTGGTAATTATTATTATTTAATAAGTATTTATTGATAAATATCTAAACTGAAATAAAACAAACTAATTCAATATAAACCTGTCTTTTTTTAAAGCCTCATTTATTTACTAAAATGCAGCCTTCATATTCATAAAAAAGTATCAAAAATAGTAATACTGTGAAATTTTATTACAATTTAAAACAATTAATTTCTATATATATTTCCAGTGATTGCAAAGCTGAATTTTCATCAGTCATTACTCTAGTCTTTAGTGTCACACGATCTTTCAGAAATCATTCTAATATGCCTTTTCTAACATACATTTCATCATCTACAATGTTGAAATTCAATTTTTATTTTTATTTTTTCTCAGGATTTTTTGATGAATAGAAAGTAAAAAAAACAGCATTTATTTGAGATATTAAACTTTTGTAACACTATTAATGTTTTTACTGTCACTTTAGATCAATTTAATGCATCCTTGCTGAATACATTTATTTTATATATATTTTATTGTTTTACTGATTATATAAATAAAATATTGTTTTATTGATGACATTGTATTTTATTTATTTATTTTTAAACAAGCACACTGTATTCTAGGATGAACTTCTCTATCAAGGATGCATGTGTGATGCTTTCTTTGGCAAAATATTATATATCAAAAGACAGAAATTAAAATAACTTCTGAAATGTGTCAATGTGTCATGCCTATAAAGACAGCTCATTAGGTTTGGGAACAGTGCTGGAGAACAACTCATGTACCTGGTCATGGATCGGAAAGAGCTCAACGTCTCGGTATGCCATTGTGTGTTTTTACTTGACCACAAGTTCACTCCAGCAATGATTCACCTAATAAGAAAGAGACAGATAGAAGGTGATTAAACAAGATGAAATCAGCTCAACAGCTAAATAATAACACTGCGCTCACAGGACGTCACCACCTGTGGAATTACATGCATATGGGGAAATCTGCATGACTCTGTAGTTTTGTTATCAGTGTGTTTTGTGTTGAGGCAAGCGTGTGTCAGTGGAGGTGTATGCTCTGTTTATGTTCGATGTCCTATCTCTCTCTCATGTATAAATGGAGACTGTGTTAGTGCGGCAGAGCAGAGAGATCACAGACTGGCTCTGTCTCTCCCTCGTTCTCATTCCTGTTCTTGTTCTCTGCTGTCATTCAACTCTTCCTTCAGTGACCTAACAACAGCAGCGCTTAGCATGGCCCAAAACCTGACCTCATACATGCATGGGAGATCTCATTACACTAACGGTATTTAAAGGAATATTCCAGGTTCAGTTCAATCAGAAGCAGAAATGGCATTGTTTTAATTACCATGAAATAATTTTACCTTCTTCCTTGGTTTCTTTAAAAAAAAAAAAAAAACCTGAGGTTACGAGACATTAACAGTTGCGATCAAAATTATTTAACCCCCCCCCCCCCCCCCCCCTGACCTGCAAGACATTTTGCTGCAGAGAAAAACATTTTCTGAATGGCAAATGTACACTTAGAGAAAGTTTATTAATGCACAATTAAGTGAATCTGTAAATGCAAAGTTGATGAATGATGAAAAAAAAAAGTTTTACTGGTTCTAAACATTCATTTTCAAAATAATTCAACCCCCAAAAGTCAAATTTGATGCAGAATCTTTTATTCTTTAAAACCACCAATAACGTTGCTTGTTAATTAATAATGTGTTACTAAAACCTTAACTAAACTTAAAACATGACATTATATATTGACATTATCACTTTCAATTTGCCAGTAAACTTTTATAGGTGCAATTTTTATAAAATCCTGGATCAAAATACAAGAGAAGCTTGTATTTGTAAAGTACTGCAGTCTCTGAATAATTTTATTGCAACCGTACGATGATAGTGAATAGGGTACGTTTTTGTAGGTTTTAAAAGAAGAAATGTGAAGTGAAGCCAATAATTCTACAGAAGTACATTTTTTGTGTTAAAATGTGCAAATGTGTTTGTATCATGAATTCAAATTTGTATTAGAGCAATTCTGTCATGCCGACAACATAAAAGAAAAAGAGAGATCAAGGGCTGGTGGGTACGTTTTACCCAATATCTTTGTGGGGTCCATGATATATATCGAAATATCGCACCGTCTGCAGGCTAATTTTCAGTCACATAACTATTATTGTATTCAGTATTACATGATAGAACATTATAATATAAATTTATGGTATGATGTAAATTACTATGATAGTTGACCGATTACTCAATTACCAAAATATTAGATAGTGGCAGCCCTAGATATAACTTTACAAAAAAGGTTTAATTTCTTTCACACTAAAATCATGTTAACACATATTATTTATGTTTTGTGTTTATATTTATGTTTAAAGATTTTCTCCATTGCTTTTTTTTTTTTTTTTTTGAAAACGAAGTTGTTGAAATTTGTAGTAATTAACTATGTCACAAATGCTTTCGATTTTGCTTAAATGAATCACTGGATTCAGGGGTTGGACAAAATAGTTCTGCATCATCATAAGCATATTAGTGATTTGAACTGAAATCTCTCGTTCCCATTTCATCTCTTTACGCTTCTCTTTGGCTCCGCCACACACAGCAGACCTTTAATTAAAGCTGAATGGGTGGGAGCTCAGGGGGCCTGAAGGTGGCAGGCAGTTTAATGATTAATGAAGTAAGATTGTGTGTGTCTGTGTACAAGTGTGTGAGAATCTTTGCTTTAAGACGAAGTGTGAAGTGACTCAGGAAAACAACAGGAAGCAACGGCACAGCAAAGAGCCTTCCGGTCACAAATCACCATCTATTTATGAAACATGTTCAAATGTCACTGTGCTCACAAGGTATGAAGTTTTCTCGTTCTCCCCCGCAGACACCATTAACTCCCTTCCGTCCTCACCTGCCCGCAAACCTTATCATTTCAGCTGATCGCGGTTGTGTTTCTTGTTTTGTTCTTTCTCTTTCACATGCCAGATGTTATGTCATGCAATATTTTAATCAACTGCTTTTCATGCAAAAGTGTGCTCACACATGATTTCCGTCTTCACTGTTCAGTTTCACTTCACATCTCAGTGCAGATAAAAAGATTAACACTTGCCAAGTGTTAAATGCTAATAAAAAAAGCTTCTTCAGGAAGTTAATAAAACTTGACATGATGCAAGTGGCCTGTGCTCTTTGCATCAATTGCAATATCTGATGTTAAATATGCAGATTTTTCCCTTGACACACAAAAAAACAAAGATGGTATGTATTTGTGGTGGAAATGTTGGCAGGCAGGTACAAATCTGAACTACTGGCTGGTTTTGTGAACTTGTGAAAGACTTGCGAAAAAAAACATACACACGCATATAACAAAACCCTTTCCCACCAGGGTCACAGAACCGCCTGGAGCCCACAAAAGCTGCAGTGACAATAGCCACATACTAGAGAAAACACACATCAGTAATTAGCAGTAGGGTGGCAAATCCTTCAGATTTACACACAGAAGAGCAAGCTTGGTGTGCGTCTGTCTAGACACAAACAGCAAGCAACATGTGTGCATGGGAGAAAGGATCTCGTCTGGGGAATGGTAATAGTAGAGTTAATAATAACTCTGATCCACACTCCCGCAACAGACAGCTTGACCTACATTAACCTAACCTGAGGACACTAGAAGAATCCAATAAACTTAATATGCACATAACATCAGGTGGCTCACTTATTAAAACTGACAGGAAGAGAAGGGATTTAAGAGAGACTGTAGGTGGTTATTGGGAGAGAAAAACTGTGTGAATGATGATCCGATGGATTAAAGGGATAATTCATCCAATTACTAGCATTTCAATCTGTTTCTTGCACAAAACTTTAAACCCAGCAAATGAACAGTATGAGATACTGATGTTTTTAAGTAATATATTTAAAATTATTTGCAACAGTGCATCATACATATTATATATCGTTTAGCTTAATAGATTATAATTTTATTTATACATTATCATTCAATTTCAAATATTTACTGTTCTTTTCAACTTTCCATTTATCAAAGGATCCCAGGAAAAAATGAATCACGGTTTCTACAAAAATATTAAGCAGCACAACTGTTTTCAACACTGTTGATAGTAAGAAATGTTTCTTGAGCACCAAATCAGCATATTAGAATGATTTCTAAAGGATCTTGTGACAATATGAAGACTGAAGTAGTGGCTGCTGAAAATTCAGCTTTATTAAATTGGTATAATATTGTAGTCTTTCTGCATTTTTGATCAAATAAATCCAGACCTGGATAGCATGAGAGATTTTTTGAAAAAATGCGGGGGAAAAAGTGTCAAACATTACTTTTGCTCATTAGTGTATATCACGGGCGTTGGAAGAAAAACAAATGTGAGTGGGTGGTCCTCCAGAAAGTTTTCACTGGAGTAGATGCTATTTCCTGTATTCTGGAGCCTTTTAATTAAACAATTGCTTTTATAGCCTAAAACAGTTACCTCATGCCCGAGTTTGTTTCCCAACAATTAACACAGCAAATAAAGTCCAGTAAGTTAGCTAGCCAGCTAGCCAATCAAAAACGTCAGATAACTGTTAGCACTATAACAACATACAGTAGTGTAACTGTAATTCAATGCTGCAACAAAGACTACATGAGGCCGCAGGTGAACAAATGATGAGCATTCACTTTAATCTCAGCTTGTTTAGTGTCAGTATAGTTTAATTTATATGGACTCTGAATGTGCCAAGTGGAATGGGTTTTGACGAGGCAGCAGCTATAACACAGAATGAAGTTTAATTTATTAGGGCATTCTGAAGTGGAATAGATTTGACTGAGGGCATCTGTTCAGTGAACAGACACATGCGCTGAATTAGGGTAAAAGTAAGTTGGCTCAATATCATTGGTTTTAAAAAATGTGTGGGTCTTTTCCCACCTACTGTACATGCAATGGTTCTTACACCCATGGTGTATATATTCAGTTACAATTTGTTCGTTAACTTTTCAAATATGTTGGCTTAGAGTTTGTGGTGTCATGGGATAGCAAAGTGTCCACTGGTTTCACTTTTTAGAATTTCAGCAGCTGAAATCATCCTTCAGATTTTGTTAATTAACTGCTTTTCCCATGCTGTGTAGAAGGGAAGTATGTACTAGATTGTATGAAAAAAGAGCAGCCTGGACATTGTGGAAAAAAAATAGATTTCAACAGAAGAACATAAAACATATACTGTTCCTATAAAATAATATTGGCTGACCCCTGTGTGCCCACAGCAGACTGAAGTTGCATGCCATGAGCATCAGTGATTTCACTCTGCATCTGTGGAACTGTTTCTGTGTGCATGTACACGTATGCTTGCAGTAATAAATTGTGGAATGTCCCGTGTAATTACTGCATCTCTGGAGAATGTGAGAGAGAGAGAGAGAGAGAGAGAGAGATGCAGGCAGGCACACTGCAGCTGTCCTGCCTCAGGGGTCTCCCCAGGAATGCAGCTCAACTCCGATCCCCTCTGCAGCTGCCGGGTCTATACAGGGCACAGGGGAGGCCACACCAACACACATGCACATAATTTCAATTATAAAACCCGTAACCATGCATCCACAAGCTTATATCCCAATATGTGCCTTTAAAAACAAGTAGCTTAAGCCATGTTGGACACATGGTGACATTATGCGCACATTGAGATTGATATAAAGATATGCCAGCCTTACATGGACTTCCTTATACAGTACATCAGATGGCTGGACTACAGAGGCTCCATTTGAACCAAATAAAAACCTCGGGTCATTTATCACCAGTGATGAAATATTTCATAACATGTCAAGAGTGCAACCCTTAACTGTTGTAGTGCTTGTGTGGGTAACGCCGCCCTGGGATGAGATCATTCCAGAAGTCCCTGTTTGATCTGGGAGTTTAATTACTGTTATTTGGTTAATGCTGATTGTGCTTTCTGATAGTTTTAATGTTGTGGTTACAGTTGTTAGGTCTCATTCATTAATAATTGTGTACAGCAATAGTTCCCACGCAAAATGTCCGGATGCATATTATTCTCACACACATAATTCTCAGTCTAATGTTTAGAGAAAAGGATTATTCTAAACAAGACAGGACGTCCCCGCAGTAATTGGCATAATACGTCCAAATCACCATATAAGGACTCTCGCACCTGTGTCCAGAAAAAAAATTTCAACTGTTGATTTCTGAAGGATCATGTGACACTGAAAACTGGAGTAATGATGCTGAAAATTCAGCTTCAACATCACAAGAAGCAGTTATTTAAAATGATGATAATTTTTCACATGATTAATGTTTTAATATATTTTTATGAAATAAATGCAGTCTTGGAGAGCATAAGATTATTGAATAGTAGTGTACATATTTAATTATAGACATTTTTCTTTTTCTTTTTTTAATGTAGAACCAGATAAAGCTATAACTTGTAATTTTTTGCTACCCTGAAATAAATAATACTTACTTTAGGGTTATTTACTTTAAGAGTTACATAGTTATTCAATTGATAATAATAATACATTCAGGTAGAAACTTTATCCTAAATTTAGAAAACAAATAATAATTAAGTTCAAACCAACTGATAAATCATATTTGTTTTGTGTAAAAATGTTTATGCACAGGTTTTATGAACAAATACTTGAGTATATGCGATAATCAAACAAATGTTTTATGTTTTCAGTGTTTCAAATTGTTTAGATTCCGATTCCAAAAATTATTTTCAGCTGAAACAGGTGTGATCTGACCTCTCATCATGCAGCCCGTTATGATTCATCTGATTATTCTCCTGGCTGTGGGAACACACAAGGCACATCTAAACTTGTGATATGCCTTTTATCAGTCACTCTCTTCCTGGCTGGTTGTCTGTGTGTGTGAACTTTGTGACCGACCGACCGACTTTGAGAGTAGCTGTAATACAATGTATTCTGTGTGCCTGACCGACAGATGGTACTCGCACTTATACGCGTAATACACACACACACACGAGTCCTCACATGAAACAGCATACCACAATGCTTAGCCCTCATGCTTTTGCTTGTGCTCACACGAAATATACAGCACACATGACGCACAAAGTAGTGAGAGGTGCTCTTCTCTCCTGATTGGCATGATTAATCTAAGCGGAATCCATCCAAAATACTGTTAAAACACTTTAAAAATATGCAGGCTTCTGAAGTACTATATTGTGTAATGGAATGGATGCTGTACTGAAGGCGTATGTCCTAAAACCAATGTCCTAAATTTGACCTGCTAGTATTATTCTAAATGCACCACAGTGTCAAGTATAAACAAGTGATAGTTTCAGCTGGTTTATTTTAAATAAGGCGATTAAAAGAGAACGTAAAAAAAAAACAAGTGGTGCTTGCCTGTGCAAAACTACCACAATAAGATGCTGTAGGTTGCATAGAGTTGTTAAGGTGTTCTGAGTGTTTTCAAAATTTTGCTATGCAGTTGCTAGGGGTTCTGGCTGGTTGGTAACAAGGTTGCTTGAAGGGGCAGTCACATAGCTTTTTTTTTTTGTTCCAATGATTTACATTCATATGCATGCGAATGCATTAGACCAGAAAGCTTGTGTCGATAAGTTTCAAATTTCGAGGCGTTAAGCTTGGTGAACTCTGACCTGCAAATTCACATCACATGAAATGTGTTCCCAACAGCAGATGGATGTCACAGCATGACCTCAGCTGAATTAAAAGAACATACATTTAAAACTGCAGCGCTGCTGGAAAGTGGAGCAGATTTTATGTTTTTAAATTTAAGATGTATTATTATTTGTTATGTGTTGAATTTTAAGTGTTCAAGAAGAGACACTTAAAAGACGCTGCAGAGTGTGACGTCATATCACGACTGTTGCAGCGTACAAAGAAATTTTGCATGCTCAGAGTGTAGTGTGACCGCGGCTTAAGGCTGGAATAACACTACAGGATCTGAACACATTTTAAAACACTGGGCATCATACACTTACAGACTTTGTAAACAGTGGAAAAACTTTCAAACATAAAGTGAGCGACTGATCACTACCATCTCACCCAGAAACGCGCACTTTGACGTGACAAATATCAAACGTTTGATATCCTCCGACTGGTTAGATTCATGGTCTGAAGCTAAAAAATCTATGTGATTTTTGATTAAATCTGTCAAGTCAGATCTGAAGAGTGGCTCTTACATTCGACAACTAGTGTCAACTTCTCCAGCCTGTAAATTGGGGGGAAAAAATCAGACAAAAAGTCGAGTAGTATATTCCAGCCGTTATAGATTCAGTCAAAAGATCCCATTGTCAGTTTTAAGTAATATTTTAATCTCTAGATATAGCTCAGAACACTCCATCATTGCAAGTCTACAGGATGTTTCCACCCATTTTACTGATGCCAGGTGAAAATTATAAGTCTGATCGCTTCAAAGAAGTAAATAGCACACTTCTCTTCAACAAGCCACACACTTAGAGACATATTTCATGTCTGTATAGATGAGTCATGACTAGTTGCATTGAATACTCAGGGTTAGGGGTTTGTTTAAATACCTAACCCTTAGTGTAAGCAATATTAATGGCCATGCTTGCCTTTGCAAGCACCACTAATTATGAAATATCCAGTGATTCATTTCTTATGTGAGAACAACGCCCAGTGATGACCCACACACAGGGGCGCTGCCAGGAATTTTGGGCCCCATGACAAAAAAAATCTAATTGGGCCCCCTCTGCGCAGCTGTTGTCACCACATCTCTAGGACCTAACTGTCCCATCAAAAGCTTTACATAACTCTAATCAAAGGCTTGCAATTGTCTTGCTGCTTGTAGTTCAATACTTGTACTAGCACAATATTTACTGCTGGTGATTTGTAACGGCAAATCTGCATACAGTATGCAGTTCACTATTTGATGCAAGATTAAAAGCCACCATAAAAATGCTAAAAACATTTTCTACCTTAAAATAATGTTTCCAAAATCGTTTCAGTGGTTCATCAAGTTGTAACAGGGTGAAAGGCATATGCCTCCCTGGAATGATGATAAGTCATTAACGCAGTGGTAGCTAATTTATATGTAGTTTTCAAATTAAAATAATCATTAATTCTTCCCTCTTTAGACCAAATCAATTAAACTTATGAGAAATTTGAATCAATGAATACATTTGGAAAATCTTGAATAAATTATGACAATTTTAATTTTTGGGTGAACTATCTATTTAACAGAAGTGAAAAAGGAGCAACTTATATATATATGTGTGTGTGTGTGTCTGAGTGTGTGTGTGTATTAAAGAAACACAATAAGACAAATACAATAGAGTTTCAAATTAAACTCATTTTCCAGATACTGTAGGTTTTACTTAACATGTATACATTTATTTAACGTCTTTTGTTGGTTAACATTAATGACAGATAGGTATTTAATTTGGAATGCTGTCCTTCTCAGACGGAAGGCATGCATCAAATATTGACTCACGTTCAGTTTTCACACAGCTGTTCACGTTCACTTAATCCATAACCGACTGTATTTACGTGAGATAATCAACACAATAAACATCTGAACTGTTGTGTGTGTATTTGAGCGCTTAGAACTGATCGTGTGCTGTATATTAGAACTGAGGAAATGGAGCACGCGTGCGCGAGAGAGAGAACTTCTATCAGCGTGATTCCGCCTATCCCTCCTTCATTAATTTTAAGTTAATCGACCACTTTGTGACTCCCGGGAAAAACGGTTCGTCTGTTCACCTTATCCCTGCCCCTTCGGGTGCTGAGGCCATTGTTTCAGATCGCTAGTTCGCGTTTTATTATTTATTAGCGTGCAGTGCATTGATTGACTGTCTGCAACTAACTAAACACCGTCACTGATTACTGATTAGTGCGCTAAAGCAGGACCAAACCATTTCATGCAGATACAGGGGGGTGGTCGGTCAATATGGATGTTTTCTTTTTTGGTCAATGGTGATATTGAACTTTTATTGCCAAAATAAGTAAAATCAAAGACATCATTCATTTTATTATTATTTGAAATATACTCAATGATGATAGTTTATATAGACGGTTTCAACGGCAACAACATAAACAAACGTTACTGCGCATGCGCGCTTTTGGGGACCTAACTTAACTTCCGGTAGACTTCCAAATAGAATCAATAACAACAGCCAAGTCCCTCTAGAGTAGATATTTTTTGATAACAAACAAAATATGTTTGCTGTGTGGATCAGGCGGACTTAATGAAAATGCAAATTCATTCTTTGCCAGCAGGAGATTTTAAAGCATAGACATAAAGCGCTTCCCCAGTAACAGTTGTAAACAAAGCAGAGCTGGTACGCTCACACGCTGCTTTATCAGGCATATAACATGCAAGTCTTCCTTCAGAAATACAGCGATATAAAAACACCTGTGCCTCGTTTTGATATTTAAACATATAAATGTAAGGAATTATTATTATTAAACGTTCAGTACATAACGTTACTCATGTTTATTCAACGAAGCCTTTTAGAAAATCGATCAGTTTTAAAATTGTGGTGAGTCTCCAAAAATAAATAAATGTATGTGAAACACATCCCGCAGCACAACCACCTGAGCCCAACTTCAGTCTACTCATCACCTTTAACTGCGTTTGTAGAAGGCACCGCAGCCAGACTGATATACACAACACAGACCGGAAGTTAACTTAGGTCCAGGCGCGTGCGCCCGATGAAACCATCTATAGTGTATAATATAATAAAACATTTTAATTAGTTTTTACCTATTTGTTGGGCCCCCTGTCAGCCAGGGGCCCTTGGAATTGTCCTAACTTTTACCCCCTATAGACCAACGCTACTTTTGCGTCATCGAAGGGTAACGTCCCTTTTTGGGGGAAAACAAACGGATTCCCCTGATACAGAACTCGCTCTAGTTTCTTGATAGCAAAAATGGCACAAACATACACACTCTCTTTGCCGGCCGAGGACCGTTAGCGGTATTTAAAGAAGCTACTAGACAGAGGTGTCCCTTTGAAATGGTCGAAAACTGGATTAATGACCCCACGCAGTGGCCAAATATTCAGACATCTAACGTTACCATTATCTCGTGGAATTACAAAGTTAGTAGCCTATTTTTTGTCATTAACACACTCACAGTATGATAAACTAGATGATGAGGAGTCGGTGGTTTACTTGTATCATATTTCACTTGATTTAAGCTATTGACAGTTTTGTTGTCGACTAGCTACTGTAACCTAGTTAGAAATACAAAGCTGCTAGCAGCTACGTGATTAACGTTAGCTCTCATTAGGCACGCTACCTTGGCTGTTAACTGATTTTTCGTTTGAAATATTCGCAGGCTAGGACTAAACAATATCTGTTTGAAATTGTGTCTGACAGGCCTGTACACATCAGAAAAAATTAAAAACAAAAGGTCCCTGGAGCGAGTTCTGTATCACCCAAAAAGGGGCGTTACCCTTCGATGACGCAAAAGTAGCGTTGGTCTATACGGCGCCCATGCCCACACAGACTAAGAGGCGCCGACCACACCTCTCAACTTTATTGTGACATTAAAGCAATCTTCATGCTAATAATTATGCACAGCTAATAATGATTCACGTCTATTTTAAAACATTAAAATGTGTCAGCAGCAATTCACAAAAGGAAAAACAAATGCTAAATGGTGACGTTGGTAAAAAAAAAAAAAAAAGGCTAGCAGGGAAGAGAGAAAGAAAAGATGACTGTCGGAGCCTGGGAGCAGCAGAGGAGAAAGGAAGCCAGAGAGCGGTTTGGATGGAGGGAGGGGCATGTGGTAGTAATAACCTGATTTATTTTTAGAGGGACTTTTGTTTTTCCTGGAAGGACTTGATGAAAACCTCCCATTGGGCCTCAGTTTGAAACTATTTGTGGTAGTCTGGGATTTACTGTGGTCACCATTTCCTATTATCTTACATCTTTCATGCTGCCAAATAGTGCTTCATTTCACAAGAACGTTGTGGTAGGTCACTGCTGTCCAGCCAAATTTTGCTCCCAAACAGAAGCTGGCCTCCTCTGAATTGACTAAGAATCACAAAGTGGCCTAATTGGCTGCCGGGACAGTAATTGAATCAGGAGGCAAATACCACAGAGGTTAGCATTTGGCTAGCATGCACTTTTCAAAGAGTGCAGTGCTCGGCCCGAAACCCCTCTAAGTCTTAAGAAGAAAACACTCCACATAATCTGATAGAAATCAGATACCGTCTTAAGAAGAAAACACTCCACATAATCTGATAGAAATCAGATACCGTAGCTTCATTTGCGCTTGCCTGATATGCCCAAGCAAGAGGCCGTTTCAGGGAATTCAAGTAGATATGATATTTTCGAAACCTCTCTATTTTAAACAGATTCATGAGATTATACAAATAAATGCATGCAACTTATTCAGTAGGGTAAAAGGATAAATGTCAGTGGTATGGTGTTATACAAACTCTAGAATGAGAGCACCATAAAATGATAAGACTGATGGATTGGTGTGTTTTTTTTTTTAGCTGTGAACATAAAAGGTGTTGGTTGAGACATGACAAATGAGTTCAGCCTGCCTCTAGTCAATATTTAAAAAGGTGTGGAGGGGAAAGAGCAAAATAAATTAAGCTATTAAGAACTCTTTGTGCGCAATACAATGAAAAATAATAATTATTTTTTCAAGTTGTTCTCCTGAACACTCCATGCCCAAACTTCTAAAAATGGTTACACATCTCTACATATTAAACTGGGATACAACAAACTATTACAATAAAAGGGATCAGCCTTCAACAACAATGAAGTACTACGACACTGATAGGCAATAATGGGAATGCGCTGAAGCTGTAAAACAGACGTTTTTAGTTTCCTGACTGTTTCAAGCAAAAATTCAATATAATTGATGAGACCACAAAGCAGTAGTCAGACTCGATACAGATAAATATACATATGGCTAAGCAGTGGTGATGTTGGGAGTAGGTCTGGAGGTGAAGTAAACAGTTCAATGCGGCAGTTTGTGGTGGAAATCTGTGTAGGAGGGTTGGTTACCTCAGCATCCTGGGCCTGTAGGTTAGAAGTGGTCTGTAGTAGTCTCATCGTGGACAGACTCAGCTCTGGTTCCTCTAGAAGAAACTCCAACAGAAGACTCAGCTGCTCTGGGCTCAACTGAAACAGAAAAACAAAAGGTTTATGAATAATTTCATACAGTTAACATATACAGTGGGGTCCGAAATTGCATATATACAGTATTATATGAGCAGAGGGAAGACACTTAGAATGGTACAAAATATTTCTACTTCAAATAAATGTTGTTCTGAACTTTCTATTCATCAATGAAACCCGAGATAAATGTATAAGGGTTTCCAGAAAAAAAAAGTATAACAATAAGATATGTTTCTTGAGCACCAAAAATATTTCTGAAGGATAATGTGTCAGTGAAGACTGGAGTAATGGCTGCTAAAAATTCAGCTTTGCCATCCCATAAATAAATTACATTTGAAAATAATATATTTGTAAATTAAATTGTATTAATATTTTGCAATATTTCTGTTTTTACTGTCTTTTTAATCAAATAAATGCAGCCTTGGTACACATAGGAGAACCCTCCTTTAAAAACATATAAAACATATGCTTAAATAAACCACACCACAAAATTATTTACAGGCTTCAAATACAATAAAAAATAACACCCATGATGGGATTTTCAGAAGGTCGAATAAGACATCAATACTGTCTTTGAAGAATATCAGAAAGCCGAATAGGAAAGGAGAAGCTCAAGCAACAGCTTGAAGATGGAAGAGCATTCCAGCGAGGTAGAACAAGAGTGAGAGAAAATAACATATTGTGCATATTAAACCCCGCTCCCATAAAAGAGCTCCTCTGATAATCGTCAGAATAAGATTAAAATCACATTTCTCTCTCTTCTCAAAAAAGCAGAGTCTGCATAATGGTTTCTAGAGTATAGACAGCTAATGGAGGGAAGGAATGCTTTGGGATTTGAGCGCTGGAAAGATGCTTTAAAGTCTCATCTTGCAGTATGGAAATCAGGCCTAAACCAATTATTGCATGAAATGGCTATATTTACAGGGGATAGGCTTATGTTTCTTTTTTAATTCTTAGTCTGCTTACTCTCATTTTAACCCATGTTTCTGTCACTTAAATGTAACATTCAAGCTGTTAAGAAACCGTACAAAGAAACAAGTCACAACAGTTTCAGACAGGTAGAAATGAAAAGGCCCATGTGCTTACATTGCCATGAGATTATCAAAAAAAAATGTGCTGCCCTTTAAAAGAAATCACAGAAATTATGAGTCATCCTCATAACACATCGCGACAAACGTTTATAAAGACACGACATGAGTCACAGCTAAATAATCAAGAATATCGCTGACCTGACAGCATGTTATATTATTTGCTGGTGCGTGTAAGGAAGCAAGAAAGAAAAAGAAATTCTGTCCTGCTGCTTTTATCTTAAGTCAAAAACCCTGTAAAAAAAAAGTTTGCAGCTGTGGTTGACAGAAATTCACTGTCAAATGCAGTGATAATATTTCAGATGTAGGTGTCTGCATATTTTACACTTTATAATGATTCATTTCATTACTGATATAATATTCATATACCATTCTACTTGAACTATTAATATACCTTTCATATGTTAAAAATGTATGATAACTACCATAATAACGCAAGCAAAAGTCCACATAATTAATTAAAGTTAAGCAAAATTGGCCTTAGTATAAATATGATACTGAAATAATTCAATAAACATGAACAACGGAAATTTCAATATATATATCAAAATATATATAATATAAATACTTTAACATATAAATTGTATTTGTTTAGTAAATATAGTAAAAGTAAATTAGTTTTGTTGAATATAAAATATAAACATTAATGTATAAAATATAAGGTTTTTATATATTGTTAAATATGATTGTTGATTATATAAAATACAAAAACTATACAAATATCAAACACATTTCCTACATTATTTTGCAGGTGGAAAAAAATCCATTAAATCTAGTAGAATTTTTACAATATGGTAAAGTAACTTAGTTAAACAATTAACAGATTTTTACTCTAGCATTTCTGACTTCAGACTGATGTGGCTGTAGATGGAGAGAGAAACAGGAAAAGGGATATGATGGCGTGAGCGAGGGACACGTAGACAGAAAGCGAGAGAGAGCTGGCAGAAAGAGTGATGTGGTAGGAGATGGGTGTTGGCAAGCCTGCTATTATTACTCCATTATCACATCAGGATCTATAGAGCAGTGATGCACAGTCTCCTCCGTCCTGTGCCACTTCCCTTTCTCTGTTTGTCCAAACCTGCACACACACACACAAACCGCTACTTAACCTGGGACATCTCTCATTCACAGCTCCTGTTGTATTAAATTAGTTACACCCAAATATGGCGAATTAAGTTAGCAACAACCATTATCAGTAGCATTTTCAAATCATATTAATTTAATCAACAACTTGATCCATTTAAATACCCCCTTTCCTAAAATGGTTAGGAAATGTGATGCTTCACCCCGCCTAACCAAAATAAGAACTATATTTGTCTACATTACTGAAAGAGGGAACTATTTCACTCTTGACTGCTCTGTGGCCATTCAAGGCCTTAAAAGAACCAGAACCCGGGATAAAATAACTGTGTCAAATAAAAGCAAAATTGCAGGAATTTGACCATGAGAAACTCAATAAAGTCATCACCCTCTGAAGAATAAGTGGCAAGGGTCAACTGTTCTCCCGCTCAAATCTGCTGTGAAGAATTAATGTGGTGGAAAGCAAAGACTTTTCACTTTTGGCCGATAAGCTGGTGCGTTGCCGCCTCTGTCTCCGCTCTGTCATTAAGAGCCATTCAAGGGCCCACCCAAGATCATCGGATCCACCGCCTTTGAAAGACGAGAGGAATTTAAAGTCATAAAAGATAGAGGGGAGACGAAAGCCCTCCTCCACACTCAATTTGCCTCAGGGAATGGCAATTGTTTCGGGATGGCAATAAAAACGTTTCCACACAAGGAACAAACAGCCCCGCTGTGCCCAAGTCCACTCCTCTTGTCAAAAACAGGGCAGAAAAGAAAGTGAGGTGAGGTGATCAGCTATCCGGGGGAAACACCCTCTCACAATACACTCTGCAAAAAACTAAACAGGGGTTTCTTTTTTGTTCACTAAGAAGATCTGGTTAAATAGAACGATTCTTTTGCGATCTGGACATCACTAGACGAGACAAAACCAATAAAACGCATTACAAACAAGGCATTTGTTGTATCCAGTGGGGACATAATTACTGATTATAATGACTTATACTGTCTTTTATGCATTGCGTTGTGTATTGCACCATGTATACATAAAACCATGTCTGCCTTCATGATCGGAGAAACAACAAACAAAAACGCTTAACTTTTATAAAGAATATCTCTTTGGATTTGAGACTTTAGTCTTTGCAACTTTACAGACCTTCTTTATGCACAAAGAGCTTGTAACACAAGGAAAAATTTCAATTGCATTATATGACCCCTTTAACCTTAAAAAGTTCAGTGTAATCTTTTATTTTCATTTCTTAGAAAAACTATTTTAAAAAATCTGCTTCACTGAATAATAATATTTGAACACATTTTGTCCACCAAATCAAAGTCATGTGATGTGACTAACATATAATGAAATGATATCATGAAATGATTTACCCTCATGACTGTGTGTCAGTAAGTCTTAATATGAGAATATTTTCAGACACTATATTGACATTGTATTCAGATATTAGACAAAGAAAGGTTAGTTCAAGCTGCAAAATATCATGTGGTATAATGACATTTCTATAAATTAATTTTTATACTATGATTAAGATGTACTGTATACCATTTTTCCAGTTTCATGAGATGGGTCCATTACGTGACATTTAGAGTCATTCAATTTAAACTTTAGATTTCAAAACCAATGAACAAATAATATACTTTTAAGAACTTGATGTGTTTTAAAATACATTTGCAACTTATTTTTACCATTCGTCATCGACCTTTGTAATACTGTACATAAGAGTGCCTGCACACCAGACAGCAGGAAGCAAAGATGAACATCACTTCTTGAACAAATACACACAGATGGAACACAACAAAATGGATATTTGCTGAGATCACAAGCTAGAAAACACTTGTGTGACCATGTCTACAAGGCTTTTAACACTTGCTCAAGGTCTGATTATTTTCCGACCCAGAATTCATATTTTGTAATTTGGGCCAACCCCAACAGAAAACCCCAAAATTCCCCATTCACCATTAAAACACTTGCCTCTGTGAGCCATATGGATGTCCCATCCACTGTAAGACTCCCTCCACGAGCACCGCTCCACACATGCACTCACTCTGTGCCGAGTATGTTTTTGGTTTTCCGCTGCCTTTTCATTTCTCTCCACATGAAAGACTATTTTCATGCAGTGTCCATTAAAGCCATGGAAAAGTTAGCAGCACGCAAATAAACAGAGTGAGGAGCTTAATGAAAAATGATGTACTTTTAGATCAAGAGAGCTTTCTTTTGCCTTAATTCATCTCAATCGCCTCTGTTTTAGTCATCGGTAAAGTATCCCACCACTTTTAACAAGGTAATCTTAGTGAAATGCTTGATCGTCTCCAAAAATCCTTTCAATGAAAGTCCAAAAAAAACGCAATTCAGACTCTCTCTCTGAGTTTGCAGAGAGGACAAACAGAATTTATCACTTCCCCAACATTCTCCTATGAAGGGGGGGACAGTCGAGCAAGAGGACAATGTGGAGGGTAATGAAGTACAGTGACTCATAGGTGCTGAGATTATGTTTCTGTTTGTGGAAAGTGAAAGAGGGCTCACAGACACACACACACACACACAGAGACACACCCTGCCACCGTTATTTCTACACAAGCTACAGGCAAACCAATGCTTGCATCTACAGGGATAGTTCAGCCATAACTTAAAGTTCTGTCATTATTTACTCAGCCCATGTTACACCAAACCTGTATTATTTTCTTTTGTAGAATACAAAAGGTGGATTTTTGAAGAATATTTCTTTCAGTATAAAGAAAGTGAACGGGGGCGTGGGCTGTCAAGCTCTGAAATGACAAAAAGCACCATAAAGTATCATAAAAGAGGTCCATACAACCCATGCTCCATTTTTCATGTCTTCTGAAGCTATACGATAACTTCTATTGTGTCTGTTGTATGTGCCTTTAGGTCCTTTTTTAGTCTTGAAAGCTTTAGTACTATTCATTGTAATAGTATGGAAACATACAAGTGGCAAATGCAATATTTTATCATTTCTCCTTTTTTTTCGACAGAGTTCTATAAGTTTTTTAAAACATAAGGTTTAGTAATTAAAGACAGAATTTTCATTTATGAGCTACTGCTTTAGATGCCTTTGCAAACACCTACAGAACCATAAAAAATAAGCAAAAAAAAAAAAGTAGTTTGGTAATTTTGTTCAAACAGGGTATGAAATATGACAGTGTGTGTTATCCTGTACATGGGGAAATTCCTTTCAATTAGACTAACAATGTTCTGACACAAAGTTTTACATTAATTCAGACTGAGTGACAGTTTGGAGTAAAATCACATACAGTAGGAAACTAGTGACATGTTCCACAAACACAGGAAAAAGGCCACATGTTCTTTCACCTTTTGTTCACTCAGTGTGTGTGCTTCAAACGTGCCTGGAATATGGGTCTAAAATAAAATTCTAAAAATACATATTATTTAAGTCGGTCTGTGAGGAATTTTATTTATTTTTTTATTTTATTTTTTTGCTGAAATTTTTTTACCATTTAATAAATGGTAGTTGACAAACAACATGAACCTAATCTCAAAACTGTTTAGGTGCTGTAAAGGTCAACTTTTGGTTTCAGTTTTTAACCATTTTAATTTAAACCATTTACATTTTTAGCAGTTTACTTGTCTCGTCTCAAGAGACAAATTGATTTTTTTAAATTCAAATATTCCATGTAATTTCTCAAATAAAATTAGCTTATGAAATGACTTGCATAATATAGAAAGAAATACAAAAATGTTTCAACAGTTCACACTGCTGTCACTGCTTGACATTCTGTTTTACAAAAACACTAGCATTTCGAAAAAATGCTAGCGAATGTGTTATTTTGAAATACTGATTTATTGACTCCTTGCACTTAACATTTCACTTGTTGCATTAGCAACTTTCTTGCAACATGTAATGATATTATTTACTTGTCTTTTCATGATAAACAGTTAAGTATTCAAATGACTCCCTAGGTGTCACCATTTTAAGTGACAATTAAGACATTTAATTTTTTTTTTAATACAATTAATGTGTCATACTCTACCGTCCAAAAGTCTGGGGTTGGTAAGAGTTTTTTTTTTTTTTTTTTTTTTTTTTTTGAAAGAAGTCTCTTTATGCTCCCCAGGGCTGCATTTATTTGATCAAGAATAAGGTAAAATGTAAATATTATACAGTAAAATCTGTGAAATGGTATTATAATTATTATTTCAGTGTATTTTAAAATTTAATTTATTCCTGTGATGGCAAAGCTGAATATTCAGACATTACGCCAGTCTACAGTGTCACATGATCCTTTAGAAATCATTTTAATATGCCAATTTGATGCTTATAAGAAACATTTATTATTATTATCCATGTTGTATTAACAGTTGTGCTGATTTATATTTTTGTAGACACCATGATACAATGTTTTCCAGGATTCTTTGATGGATAGAATGTATAAAGAATGTATGTTTTCCATAGAATGTATAAAGAAACAGCATTTATTTGAAATTGAAATATTTCGAAACAATGTAAAAGTCTTTGGAAAATCTTTGATTGGCAGTGTATTTACTTATCACTACAAAAGACATGATTTGTGGATCTAATATTTTCTTTAAATAAGTAACAAGATAAGAATTGTATGTTATTTGTCAAAACTGCTCACTCTGCTCCCATCTGGAGCCCCTGTATCCTGCCATTGTTAATGCAACAGGAGGAATATTAAATTAAGAATCTAAAACTGTAAACGTTCAATTCAAATTGGCTGATGTCTTCTACAAGACCGACTTCACTCCAACATCTGGAAATTTACTTTATTTACAAGTTTCAAATCTCAGAGATAACTATATCCTATCAATGAGTACTGAGAAGCTTAAAAAGTGTTGAATGAGGCCAGAAATGTTGAAGGACGCAAGTGAACTGATGAAGGACAAAGCGTTCAGTATAAAAGTACAGTTAAATGGATGCATAAAAACCTGGAGACAGCCTAGTGTGCTGATGCAGGTTTCTCAAAGAGGAGTTTCACTTTCATCTGCTACCACATTCAAGGAAAACTTGGAAACAGAGATGTTCTCTCTCTTTGAAACCTCGAGCATTGGGTCCCCTCGAACCTTTGCCCTGTGGAGGGTCTCGTGTAGAAGAATGCACACCATTCACTGTTATTCTTACACAAGAGTCTGTGCCTAAGTGGCATTATTAAAACACAGAGTGTGATTTCTTTGGCAGTTTTACAGCTTCTGGGCTTTTTATGCTGTCTGACCACAGCCTCGTAAAACCACACTCCACCATTGACAGACGGCACAACACTTGGCCTGGGGTACTTGGGTTACACTTGCTTTTTTACCCTGTGTCTTTCTCTCCATTATTGTTTTTATCAGGGCTTTTTTTATCCCACCATAAACTTTGCCTCAGGGTAGACATTCAAAACAGTCAAAGCCCTTTGACTTTGAACATGGTAGATCTCAGGGTATCTATGCTGTTGCAGGATGATAAATGATGACACATGGCAGTAAACACACATTGGCTCTGTATTTCAGGTGATATAAACCTCTTAGTTTCAGTGGCATTGGGGTTCACTCGTCACCACAGGGAAGGCAAGACTTCTGTGAATTATAAATCATATAAGGGAGGGTCTGCCCTTTATAAAAGCAGCACTGACTGTGATCGTGTGTCAGGAGCACCTACAACCAAATACACTAGAAAAAAAAATTAATCAGGATTTTTTTCGTGTTTTCCAGTAGAACTATCAAGAACTAGATAAATTAGTCTAACTTAAAGTTTTACACTTAAGAAAAAATACTTTTCCAAACAATTTGAATTTAAGGGCATCATATATATTATACGGCTCACTATATTTTTTTCAGAAAAGAGAATCCTCGCTAAATCAGTTTTGTTGTAGTACTAGAAAAGAAGATGAAAAAGTAAGAAATTTATTTGTAGCAATTCAAGCTTCAAACACTCCTAACTGCAACAGGGTTTTTCTGGCTTTTGTGTTTTTTATTGGGTAGATATTAAGGATGTGCCCAAATAGTGAATCCGAATTTGGAAAGGCACAGAAAACGAATAACGTGTTCTACTAAAGATGGTTAAAATGGTTAGCTGCCTGCAAGCAGTAGCCTGTTACATTACAGTACATAACATTTCAATTACCACATAAACAGAGTAAGGAGAGATGACTAATAGGACAATGGTGAATTATTTGCAGATCCTGAGCACCACTGACAAAAATCTAACCTAGTGAAATGTGGTAAGTACTGCTACTCCGTAGTACACACAGAGTGCGTGTGATTGTGAATCTCAAAAGTGATTTCAAAAGGGATTTCAATGCTCCACATATTAATAGCGGCTTCCTGATGCCCGCAATTTATATACAGTATAGTTACCCAACAATATACTTGCGAGAAAAAACATTGAAATATATTTTTTCCTTCCATCTCGTATTTTTTTCTCATATTGTATTCTCTGTGCCTTTCCGAATTTGGATTCGCTGTTCGTGTACAACCCTAATAGATATAGTCAAAAAAAAAAGAAAAACAATTCCAGTATTGTCCAGGACTGGTATCTAAACATTGTAGACCAAACTCAAACCTCAACCTTACCCAAACCCTAGCTTCAATGAGAGTAGAACGTGTGGAAACCACTTCATCATAGTTTCAGCAACTTCAATGTTGATATAGGACAATGGGCTAAAAAAAAATTTATCAATCAAACAATGAACCCCCTTTTAGAAGCTTAAATCTCCCTGTCCTTGTTTAACAAGCAGCTGAAGGTGATACACTGACTCTTTGACATGGGCTCAATCTCTAGTCTCAGATTATGTTCTCTGTGAGCCGGTCCCTCATAAAACAGGAGAGTACGGACAGATCCATACATGTGCATAATCAAGCAGACTGCACCAGACAGCAAGTCGATGAGATGTCACTTAGTGAAACAGATACATCTGTTCACCCAACATTAGCTTATGTGTACTAAAAAGATCTCGACATGAGATATGGTGGAGTTAATAGTGGGGGATTGGGGAATCAGTCGTGGAGATGGAAATAGTAGGCACAAAGACGCGACGTGAAAGCCGACAAATTTCCACAGCCTCTTTGTTATGTCAAACTAAGTTTCCCACAATACAACATCACCTAAAGATGAAGTGTGTAATTTTCTAGGCACCAAAATCTGTTTGTTAGAGACAAAACCCTAACATTAACTAACTAACTTTACATTAACTTTACATTAACTAACTTTACAGTAACACCTCAATCCCAAAGGACGTATAGAGCTCAATGTATGTTGGCGCAGTGTAAACATGAGTCCTCCTTCCCCCTCTTGTGTCCAGCAGCTGAGAAAACAAACCTGCCATAGATGCACTGCCTCTAGATATCATGCATTTAAAAGGTCTATTATGTTTGACTACAGCTGTCCTAACAAGAAAGTTTACATTGACCTTGCCCTTCTTACACCGATAATACCCAGCATGTCTCTTTATAGGTAATATGAAACAATTGTCTCTGGGATCTGTTAGTGATTCTAACACCCCAAACAAAGTAATTATGCATCCTCACCTACTATCTTGCCTAGTTTGAGCACTTTGCAACTTTAACTTTATGTGTTATCATTCACACATTAAACCCAGAGGTCTAATTCATGAAATCAATTACAGTAAGGTTCAATTGGTTAATAATAGTTAACCCTTTAGGTGTTATGAACTAACAATGAACAATACATTTTATAGCAATTATTAATCTTGGTTAATGTAAATTTTTACATCCAGTAATACATTTTTTATATTTTAAGTTAACATTAAATTAACATTAATGTATTACAAACAGTGTGATACTGGTAACTAAAACTAATACTATTAAAAACATTTTTCAGTAATTAAAATAAAACTGAAATAAAATATAAATATTAGATGGAAAACTTAAACATAAAAAATTAAAATTAAAAATAGAAATAATGCATTGGCAATAACCTGAAATAAAAAAAATCTACGAAAACTGAAATTAAAGTAAATTAAAACTATTTAGAAATGATGTCACCACAATAGGCTATGACAAAAAAAAACAGTGTGGGAGGGTGAAAGACAGAGTGAGAAATGAGGAAATCAGGGAAATGTCCACAACCCACACCGTAGCACAGTCACATAAATGACAGCTTTGACGAGGAGAACAAAAGGTCTACTTGTGTGCATAAAATTTGCAAATTAGATGACAAAAACAAACAGCTGTGGGTGAAACACTGAGAACAAAAAGGGGGGTCACTGCGAAGAAGGGAGCACATGTTCAAAGCCAAGAGAAACATGCCTGTGTCATCGCAGGTGCTCGGCGAACACACAGACACAACAACGTCTACTGTATGGTGACTGATTGGTAAACAACAAGAGGTTCAACAGGGAAGATCAAAGCAAAATATATATTGTTAATAAAAGCACCTGTTGAAAGACACTTTGATGATGCATGACCAGCATGACCAGACTTTTGTGTTAATCTGTAAACAGCTCCTGATACCACAAACCAAACTAGAAGATGGCTTTGAAAAACAATGCCTCAACTGGCATGCGTTTTGTGGTCTAGACTAAAGGAATTTCTGGATTTGATATCCAGATGTCATCGCAGGGTTACCTCTGAGTGACCCCTCAAAATGGCTGCACATGCCATTTGAGGATCCAGGTTTTCTTTTTTTCACTAGCTACCATCTCATAGGTCACCTGTTGCACAGACTCACTCCACATAAGCTCCTTGTTCATATTGAGTTACAATTTAATCAAAATGAGAAATCTGATTAGACCCCTGGAATATGCCGTTATATGAGCTTGCCAAGGGCTGAAAGACCATTTGGTGTGCTTACTGTATATTTGCATGCTTGAGAAGTATGTTTCCCTTTGTTTATAACTCAGAGTAAAAGGGAACATATGATGTTTTTCCATGATGTCTTTTTACAGGAAAAGTATAGACTAAAAAATACAAGAGGAAGATGGGGAAAATGAGTTTTACAGACAGATGACATCACAATAACTAAATATAAACCTATAGATGGCATGCCATAATCGGTCATTTCTCCTGTTTATCAGATGATACAGTCTGTATACTGCACATACTTGGTTAGATGTTTCCCCATGTCAACTGAATTTGCTCCATATGAGTTTGAGCGGATTTGTGAGACAGGAAAGAGGAAAACAAAGCTCACAAATAAATGAAATTGTTAGTGAGATAGCATCAGTTCCGGCTAAAAGCCTGCTCGGGGTCATCTCCCTACATGCTGGCATAGCTGTCACCTGGCGAGGCTCTTGCTGGATGTGTTATGAAAATGAAATGCTAACGTGTCTGCATGGCTGGACAGGGGTCTGGTGACTAGCTACACATGCATCTTAAAGCCCCCTGCCGACCTTCAGATTAGACCTCGGAGTTCACAGAAGCTTAGTAGGAAGACTAAGCCCAGATATTTATACATACAAAGATTTCTCTAGCTCGAGCTCATGAGAATTTGTAATGATTCAATTTGTATGAATTGAGAAAATTGAAAGAAAACATTCAACTCAAATACAACCTAAATCTAACCATAAAGGCTCACACCCTGACCCAACCCCTAAACCTAAGCCTAGATTTCCATACAATCCACGTTGATATCTTCGTTTACAAAATGATTCCTTGTCATGAAATTCTGTTGTATTTCACCCTTAAGTACAGTAGCTCCAATGTAATTAGGTCTTTTTTGTTAGTAAATTATAGGACACCTACATTTTCAAGAGAAGCTTAACTGTTAAAGTACTTTAAACTGAGTAGCTTGTATCTTGACAGCTTTCAAAGATGCTTTCCTATCACTGATATTGTGAATGCATGCAAACATAGCACTTGTTTCTATAGCACTTGTTCAGACAGAAATGCGCACATACTCAAAACTACCAATGAAAAGTAAAGAGATTCTTTAAATTCATTTTCAAAATGTTGCACATGCATGAAAACTGACTACAGACGACGTTTCATACAGCATCAGAGGAGTGTGGCAGTGGCTCTTTAAGATGATTAAAGACTCCTGACAAGCAGCATGGGATGAGTCATCCTTACACATGGAGACTAATACATGGCAGAGTGTCACACCAGGCGGCTGCTAACAGACCTGCTCTAAACATCTCCACCTGCTTTAACTCTCCGATTCAGTTTTAAATTCAGCTCAGTTTTGCATCCACACACACATCAAGTAGAACAACCTCACAGATAGGCTGTGAGTGAGCTCTAGACATTCTTTACCCATCTTAAATTTACCAAATAAGCAAAATTGAAAGGTCAAGGTCACATGACTCATCAGCAATGACTCATTTTTGCTTTTTCAGATATTTGACACTTACTAGTCACTCTTTCTAGACATCTCACACTTCAAAGAAGTGCTCTTCAAAGTAACAAAATCTTCCATTGCACTGACATTTCTCTCTTTACATCACCTCTAATGAAATGAGGTCAAAAACACTACTCCTACATGCTGAAGATTGTCTTACTTTTCTATTTTCTGGTCTCAGTCTAGGGTTTCAGGTTATAATAGGCTGCAGGGATTACAACAACAATGCAAAGGCAGGTGAATGTACAATAACACACCTATGGACCAGGTACAGCTGTTGGATTCAGTGCTCGCTAGTACAATAAGAAGCAACAAATGCCAGCGACCCACATACAAGAAATTAATTTGCATAAAAATCTCTCTATGGAAATGTGTGCTAACATTCGGACATCTTTTAATTTGAGTGTCATATTGCGGAACAGACCCCCACAGAGAATGAAACATACACAATAGAAGGTTGTAGTGCAATGGTAAGTGCACTTTAATGTGCTATCGTCATTCTTCCTTTGTGCCCAGCAGCGATGATTACAGCGAACCATCCAACACGCAGTCCACTGATTGTGCCAGTCAGGCGGGCAGCTATTTCTGCCCGCTATTCCTGTCTGTACCATTACCACTCACTCTCTGGCACCTCTCAATTCAGACCCAAATATAGCGCCATCAAATGGATCTGATAAGGACTCATTTTCCTGGCCCACTGCCAGCAAGCCACAAAATCACAGAAGCCATTTCACAATTGCATCAGTCCAATGGCATTTTAAATTGTTTCGGGGGTCTGTTTATTTTTGATGTTTGGTACAAAATTTTGGTAGTGTGTGAAGTCTGAGAAATACAGATGTTTATCTTTGCTGTGCATAGATAATATGACCTTCAGATTTAAGATTGCAAGCATAATAGATATGAGCGGATTAATATCAGTATGAGGGATATTTAATGCATTAAATAGCAATTTCTATATCAGAGTGATTTTCTGAGCCCTTTTTCTCACTCTGGATATATACAGTTCTTGAAGGGAGGGCAGGGGAGCACCAATAATCCTTTCAGCAGTCCGAACCATCCTCTGTAGTCTTCTGATATCTGATTTTGTAGCTGAATCAAACCAGACAGTTATTGAAGTGCACAGGACAGACTCACTGACAGCTGTGCAGAACTGTGTGAGCAGCTCCTGTGGCAGGTTGAACTTAGTTAAGTTCGCCAGGTCATTAATGAAGCAGATTTTTTTGTTTTAATCAAATAAGGTTAAGTAGTTCATAAGTCAAACCAGTCCATTTGAGTGACTCTAAGCTAAATACTTGTCAAAAGCTTCAGAGAAAAATGCAGTCTGGAGAGTTATAGCGTTCATAATCCAAAGTCCTGTTACGATTTTCTCCTTTGGCGGAAGCACTTTGGCTAAAACAGTCCAAATTGATCTGTACGCCTAACGACAAATAAACCCCTTTAAAAGTCTCTGTTATTAGATTCATGTGTGTCTCCCTCAATAATGTCTGTGCCTGTGAGCCCAACAGCATTAAAGAGCCTGCTGTGGATGCTGTGGGCTTTAGTCTGCTCTGTAGACCTTCACAGAGTGGAAGAGAGAGAATAGAGGGGGGAACTCAATGAGGCTCACATCCATAATAGTGGTCTGTGAGACACGCCATCTACCTCGCTTATTACCAAAACGCAGCTTTTTCTCCTACCAGACAGATGTTGGAGTGCGGCGCTTACGACCAGTGATAAATGAGATGAAGTGATGCCCGAGTCACTTCACTACGTTTTTTATTTGTGATCGTTGATTTCATTTCCCATCAAATGAGGCCCGTGGAACATGACGCAGAATATGCACGGAGTTGTTTAACATGGGCCTCGTTTAAGCCTTATATGCTAACTCCCATTTAAGAAGGCGCATTTATTTGCAAATTGGTATTTAACATAAATCCAATTGGAGCTTGAATGTCACGATGTGGAAATAGTGAGGGGCAACCATATGTGATCAGTTAAAGTGATGTGTGTCTGTGTGTTTCCTAACTGATGCCTTTTCCATGTGCGCTGGAAAGACAAACACAGATGGTATTTAATGACACTGATGAGATTTCTAGTTATTTTTCGGTGAGGAAACCACTCACGTTAAAAGCTTCAAGCCCTATTCCTCAGAGAAAAGTTCAGCTTAGGCTTTTGAGAGAATAGTGAGTGTTTGCGGATTACAATAATCTGAATCACATAATATATTGATATTTGTGTCCCTTATGTTGAAGAAACTGTTGAAACAGTTTCCACCAGACTCAAAAATCACAGCTCAAGCAACCAGTATCATCATTCCTCCCAAGGGCCATCATTGGGACACAAGAGTCCACTAAATATGCTGACTATTAATTACTTTTTTTTCTCATTTAACACAAAAGAAGATAATTTGAAGAATGTTTTTGTACAGTGGAAGTTGATGGGGTCCAAAACACACTGGAAAGAATGTGAGCCATCCAGATTTGGTTATTAATGATGTTTTTATTAAGATTTTAAGGTAAACTATCCCTTTTAGCTTATGCTAAACACCACATTAAGACCCAGAGGTCTTCAGACACATGCTAAAGTGCTTCTTTGCTGGATGGAGATAAATAAAAACAGAGAGACCGCAGAGTTCTGCTTTCATGCACCAGGAGTGGCAAAGCCTTTTATATACATACTGTTCGTATAATGCTCTGGCTTTTAAAGGCCCTGGGTCTACATTAAAACCCTCTCCAATATTCTCTAGCAAACGAGTGCACCCATTTACCGTATCAAATAAAAACCATCAGCTATGAGGTTTTCTGATTATGATAGGCTTGCATAGGAAGTTAGACGCAAGAGCTCTTTTGAGAACATGGCTTATTGCATCCTCATATACTACAAAGCATACTGTGGAAATTCTCAGCCATGCAATTCACAATAAAAATTCAGACACGTTTGCACAGGCTAATGCTAACACACACACATACCCAGGAATTCAGCCTCAACAACAGGAAAAATGTGGAGAAACTGCCAGTATGGACCTTTCTGCCAATGGTTTTCAACAGGTAGATGCTATAACTACACCATCTGCCTCTAAAGAGCATCTTTGTACATTGCTTGTCATTACATTTTTGTCCAAGCAACACATTTATTGATAATATCTACAGAACGTCTCCTATAATATAATGAAATTAAATTATTAATTTTGACCAAATTCAATTTAACACTAAAAAGCATGTATCAAACCAGGCCATGCACACTTCAAACACACCAGCACATGTGCAATGTTTAGGCTTTCATAACACAAGGAAGTAATCCAGTTGGCGATACTGGTTACAGCTTTGAGTTGATCTCCATCTGAATTTGAAGTTTAAATACATTCAAACTTAAAATAACTTTTCTGGTTAAAATGATTGCATGTTGTATAAATTCCTCTGAAGTGAGGAATGCAAAGTTTAGTGTGTGTGTGTGTGTGTGTGTGTGTGTGTGTGTGTGTGTGTGTGTGTGTGAGTGTAATAAAAAGCACATGACTTCATGGTTTATTCTCCACAGCCTCTGCCCTTCACTTGCTCCTCCGCAATTGTACATGGACCCTGGATCATTCCCACACATGCAGACAAGACACACATCTGACAACTCTCTCTTCTCACCCTTGTCCACACACACTCCTACATGACATAAAAACAAATTTCCAGTAAAAATATACAAACTGGAAGAATTTAAAATTACTAACAAAACTTGTTTTCAAATTTATTCACCGGAAACGGTTGTAGAAATCGTACAGAATTTACTTGAGTTTGGACATAAAACAATAAAAATGTAAAAACGTTACTTCATTCAAGATACATTATATATTAATTTATTACATTTAATTCAAGATATATTATACAAATGTTATGGCTATGATAAATGTATAAATTCAATATTTTACAGAAAACTTATTTAAAAAATAATATTTATTGTTTTCAGAGAATATGTATTTTCACACATTGGAAATTTTGGAATCCCACTTATTTAGTATATAATTTTTTTTTTTTTTTTTGCCCTTTACAAATCTCACATTTTTAAAGAAAAAGTCTTGAATAAACTTTCTATTATTACAAGTAATCTAACACAATTTAGTAAGGTTTACACAAAACAATGCATAATAATAATAATAATAATAATAATAACAATAATAATAATAATAATAATAATAATATTTGACCAAGATAAGAAATACATTTTATTTAAGACATATCCAAAATAAATGGATCTTGTTTTAATAGTATTTTAATATTAAAATCAAACTATACTGATTAAGAAAATATGATATGATAAAATGTATTTGCATGTGTCTGTATGTGAGGCACTATCCTGCCAATATCAGCAGTAGCTCCTTTATATTCCTGTATTTTCCATCATGTGCAGTTAGCTCATGAGAGGAATGAGTCAGAAGTAATAGAGAAGACCTCCCCACCTCTTCCCTTTAAGGAGGGGCAGCGAGTGAAAAGGTCAGTCTTGTTTTGCTTTTGTTTATGGATCTTTCCGTTTGTTGTTTGTCATGGAACTGAGCTTGTCTCTAATAACAGTACAAAAAAGATTCCAGCCCTGGCAGTCACAAGTAACCGCACATTTTTGGATTGACTTGTGCACTGTCTGATGCCAAAATATTCACTAAATGCAGACAACCCCCCCCCCCCCCCAATCCCTAACACATACACACAACTTGAGACATTAGAACTGCAGTCTGTCATTTTGTGCTCTCGGGTATTTGGAGAGGATCTGGATTGAGGGGCCTACTTCCTTTACCTCTTCCTTCATATCCATAAATCAGCTTTGGGTTCAGTATGCCGTGCACAGAAGAAAAACTTCAGGGAAAGAGTGAGTTTGAGACCTTCAGGAACAGAAGGAAGCAGTTCATGGCAATCAAGCACTCTGTTGGACATCTCTGTGCACGGTAGAAAAAGATAAACCTGTAAAGTGCCCTAAATTACCGCAAAAATATTGAACAGGCCACAGGAACAACCATTTGGCTATGTGGAGTAACAGCAATATCAGCACACAACAAGAATTTGGATTAGGCTCAAAAACATTGTCCCGCAAGGAACCGCTTTCATCTACATTCCAGCGAACATTCAAAAGAGTACACGACCGTATAAAACAAATGCCGAAAAAGGAATTGAAGAAATAACCAATGAAGAATAGATTAGGAGTTCAGTGTATCTGTGTGTCACTATGGTTTCAGGCTCTGCGGTCTAAGGGAAGGATTATGTTATTCATGAATGTGACCTTATTTTCAGACAACCCAGCATTCTTTTCTTTGACACTGAATATACAAAGAAAGATTTCACAAGAGCCAAACCTCAGAGCATTGAGGAACTTCATATAGCATCTAGCCATTTAGAGTACCTTTTCCCAAAATCGAAAGTACAGTATGGCCTAAACTGGCAACAGTATGGCCTAACTGGCTTAGCCCATATAATGAGGGGTTGTGGTGCGGTGGTTAAATGAGAGTGATGCAAATTCGAGTCTGGCTCGCATTTAATTTTACTGATCATTTCCTTAAATCATTATATGCTTTCTTTACTATCCCTAAAAATAAAAGTGGCCAAATGGTAAAAAAATACATAGAAACTGAGCTGGTAACTGAAAGATCATGGTTTGAGCCATGAATATAGCAATTGTGCCAATTTTGAGAGACTTAATTCCAGAGGAACTGTTCCCGTAGTACATTCCTGTAGCTCAATTGAACAAGACACTACCAATGCCACTGTTACAGGTTCAATTCCCAAGGAAAAGACATAAACTATCATTCAGTTTTTAGGGGCAGTAAAAAAAATGTATAATGCTTTTTAGTGTGTGTGTGTGTGTGTGTGTGTGTGAAAGAAATTAATACTTTTATTCAGAAAGAACACATTGCATTGATCAAAACTGTCAGTAAACACTTTACACATAGTAACATACAACGGCCCGTCATATGATTTGACAGAAAGGCTGCATGTGCTGCTGAAAGAGACAACTCGTTTAATGTGTTTGAGATGTGCTATCTTCCTGAATGCATAACTTACATTTCACAGGTACATTCTCCATTTGTAAATGTTAGAAAGCCATGGAAATATTTCCATTTTTCTGTCAGAAGTGCATGAGCCTTCTGGGATTCTCGGCTAAACTTCACTTGAGTGAACGAGAGCCGCCGGTCGCATGCGCACCAAACATACAGAGCTCAATTAAATAGGAGCGCTATAATTCTGACTAAAAAAATATACATTTTGCTGAAATATTTGTAGTTGGAGAAAAAAAATATGACGTGGATAATCAATCAACCGTGTCTGAATTAGATTCAGGAGCACATAGGCTATATTGTCAACACTGCCCAGTGCCTGTATAAAATACCTAAGCTAAAATTTCTACATTATATTTCTCATCAGCGAAAGTAACACCATGGCGCAGGTAGACTACTTCACACACGTATCTCTTTCTCGCTCAGCAGTTAATTTAATTAAATGCTATAATTCATATAAATGTAATCTTACTGCACTACTTAATATATTTGTCTTCTCTATCTTATTTAAAACGAATATAATGCTACATCTTACAAGATGTAACTGACAAAAATAACCGTCATTTTTTATCCTTCAGGTCAAATATTGCAGTGCAAATATTATTAATATCTTTAATATGTGAATGCTGGAAATAACCTCTTCGTCTTCGCCTCCATTCAAGTCATTTAATGCACAGCTAGCCGTTGATTATCCCTTACATATAGGCTAATATAATATAATATAATAAATGTACTTTTTGGATCTGGTCTACTAAAGTAGTTACTTTCAAACAGGACACCTGTTGCTCAATGCCAATATTTCACCATGTATAATGTTTATCAACCAAGTGGGAGGCTAGATAATGTATGAGAGCGTACTAGAGGTCGGTCCCTCTGTCTCTGTGATTAGCTGGTGTAGACAGGCTCTCTCATTAGCTTGGCTTTGGATGAAAATGGAGCAAAATGAAGCTCATTATCACAAAGCGTAGCTAATATAGCACAGCAACTCCCTAAACACGCACACACACACACACACACAAGCTCAAATAGGAGGCAATAAAACTTCATTCTTTTCCGCTCCAAAACTTTCATTTCACATTAAAGTGACCCTGATCTCAGTCTGAGGTTAGCGGGGGGTGTCTGGACCTGAACTGTGCCAATTACCTATGATGTAATTACCTATGAGAGAGCGTTCGTTGCACTGCCTGTAGGGCCCACATGCTCTCCTCTCGCCCCTCAGTCGCTTTAAGGGCCCAACCTGAGCTTGATTTATGGGTGAGCTGAGGATGGGGTGCCTGCTTTTGAAGTCCATGAATGTGCAATATAAAATACACCTAGAAAGAGCCAAGGGGGAGTGGAAGGGGGCATGAGGAGAGGAGGGGTCACCAGTGTTTCCTTTCAGGTTGGCTTTTATGGCACTACTTCAAACAATCGCTGACTCTCTCTCTTTTTCCCTCTGTCCCCGCCCTGGTCATTGTACACAGCCAACTGGACTGTAATTGGTCTTTCTTCTCTTTCATGGGCCTGTCTTTCTCTATATACACCTCCCATCACTATTCTCTGAAGTTACATGTAACCAATGTGTCAATTCGCCAGGTGCCAGAAAGACTGAGCTTCGGAGAGCTTCATACTCGTTCAGAGAGGTGTGGTCTGGGAAGGTTTCACAGTTAACAGCTGTAAAACATGGTCAAAAATATTATTTTTTTATATGATAAATACAAATGGGGGAAGTCGTGGCCTATTGGTTAGAGAGTTTGACTCCTAACCCTAAGGTTTTGGGGGTTCAAGTCTCGGGCCGGCAATACCACGACTGAGGCGCCCTTGAGCAAGGCACCGAAGCCCCAACTGCTCCCTGGGCACCGCAGCATAAATGGCTGCCCACTGCTCCGGGTGTGTGTTCACTGCTTTGTTTGTGCACTTTGGATGGGTTAAATGCAGAGCACGAATTCTGAGTATGGGTCACCATACTTGGCTGTATGTCACATCACTTTTTATTTTTAAATCAGTGAGCGCATACTTCACTTCACTTGCAAGTGGCACAAGAATAGAGAAATCATTCCATCCATGGTAAGTAATAGGGTCCAAAAAGAACAAAAGAGCTTGTTTATTTAAACAAGAAAAAGTCTTACGGTTAGGACTTATAACCATTTTAAGTAAAAGTGAATATAATTTTTTTAATTGCATGTAATTTATTTTGGAATTATTACAAATCCTAAATTCTAGCTTTAAAATGATTATATATTATTATATTAATAAAAATAAAAAAAGTTGTAGAATTTTGTATCATTTAAAAAAGTGGTTATGACTTAAAATGAAGAACATTATATATTTTTTTTTATCATAACTTTTGTTAAATTATCCAAAATACTTAGAATATCTAGAATTAAAGAAATTTTTTATTAGACTTTCATTTCTTTTTCTTTCATTTTTAATAATATAATTTAAATCTAAGAAAGGATTTTGAATAATTTAAAACAAAGAAAAGTTCAGACATAAAAAGAACATTTATATATAGCATTATTCGTCAGAACTTTGTTTAATTTTTTTTTAGTGATCCTAATCCTAAAATAATATAATATACTATGTTTTAACTAAAAACAAATATAATATGCCATGGTCTGTCGGAATACTCAATCACTGTACACCACGATACTTTCAGTAAGGGTTAACATCTTCAGATGGTAGCAGCTGTAAAACGTGACACTTAAGAATGTCCTTTCACAAAGACATTTTCAGACAGAATAGCCTCTTAGCTCCAGTCACTGACACAAATATACACACCCACCACAAAAACAGGATCTTGAGGCAGACATTACATCAGTGCAGAAACTTGAAGATGACAACTTAAATCACACTAGATGAAACACGCAAGACACACACACACAGTGGAGTTTATGAAGCTAATTCTGCCATCTGATTTGTGAAAATACTTTAATAGAGGCTCGACTGCACTGTTTGGTGTACAGCCAGTCGGCGTGCAGATTCCACATGTGCATGAGTTTCAGCGAGACAAACTGTTTGACAATTTGGGTGAAGACTTACAGAGGAATCTGTATACACGTATGCACAACTTAGAAGTTTCGATAAACACAGAGAGAAAAAGAATACACAAAAACATCATGCTCATCCACACGCATAAACTCATGCAGAATGAGCAACAGGTATCTTCCCTGGCAGCTAAACCTTAAAGGAGTGACTCACTGCAATCACATTGCTATTTCAGTTTGTGCATTGATTTTTTTCCCCCACCTATCTTCTGTTGTCAGCTGGCCAAGGGGCAGACACACGAGACGGGCGTATGTGTGAGCCCTTCTCCAGCATTCTGTGTCCTCCAGTACATCATCAGCGTACGAAAATCTGATAGCCCTGCTTCACAACAAAACTATGTTCAATCTTAAGCGATTCTTAAACAGCAACTTGAGAGGAACAGAAGTTGGATGACTTCGTTAGGCATAATTAAGCAAAACTACGGACGTTTCCTAATCTGGAGTGACCGAACTGTTGTGGAAATTATTAGGAAGAGATGTAGGGAAGGCATACGGGTGGGATGAGATCTATTTAAAGCCTGCTTGGCGGGGTCTTACCTCTTTGAAGTTAACCTTGGGCCCTGCTCTTTTCCGCTTGCTGCCCTTTCCACCAGAACCACTGAAGTGAATCCATTTTGCAACCTGCGGAAGAGGAGGCAGAGGAGGGCGGGAGAGAAAGAGAGAGAGAGAGAGAGAGAGAGAAGCTGTGAGAGACAACGACATCATAAAGTACCTGCCGCACAACATTTTCACTTAGTAGTGAAATAGTTAAACATGATGCACTTAGCACATACAAGCTCGATTCAATCGTTTTTGAGCTGAAGGACGTCATTCAAACTGACTGAAAGACACTAAATACAAAACATCTGGGTAAAAATCCTTCACTTCTCACTTCACAAACCAAAAATACACCTTCCAACTGTGTGATTTCCTCTCTTAGCCACTGAGTGATGCTCCAGGTACAAGTAATAGCAAATGCTACCCACAATTACACAATAAAGACGGTTCAAACCACAAACATCCTCAAAGACGTTCTCAGAACAGAAGATCTACAGTTGTAAAAGTTACCAAGACCTCTTGAATGAAGCATACGAAGTGCTACAGGTCATATAGTAAAGAACTATCAATCTGCAAAGGAAGTAAGATATAAACAGGTGCTCAATGGGAGCTTTAAGAGTTAAAAGAAGTGCTCTACCTCTCCTTTGACTACTTGCACCGCTGGAGTCCGCAACCATTCTGAGCAGGCGTCCCTCAGCCACTGAACAAGAAGAAGAGATCAGCAGAATGTTGAGTGGAGAGAGAGAGAGAGAGAGAATCACTTGTTCCTTGAAAGGAACTAACCACTCAACACAGCAAGCTCTACGACCAGGAGCTCGAGTATAATATTAATTTGAAATGAAGTTCTCCTCTAAAGATCCTCGCTCGCGACTCCTGCAAGATCTTCCGCACGCTCGCACTGCACTTAACCGTATTAAAGCTCACACTGTCGGCGCACTGAATACCTTCCCTCACTGAGAGAGGGAGGAAAGAGAAAGGAGGGGAGCGAGTGAGAAAAGGAGGAGGCAGAGAGATGAGGAGTGCATGTGGGGGAGCAGACGGCAGTAGCGGCAGTAAAAGGTCTGGGAGCGGAGCTTCATTGTAATCAACAGCGTTGACTCCCCCAGAGGAGGGGCCGTTTGTCTCTCTCACCATCACACACACCCAAGCATGAACACACACTTCTCACGGGGCCGCTGCTTTCAGAGGGACTGTCTCTTTAAAATTGATGAGCCGTGTGTGCGTAGAGGTGTGTAAACACAAAGGCAGGATCTCACAGACAGGCTGACATTACCTCTCGCAGGTAATAAGAAACATGGGAGATAAGAGGAGCAAAAACAGACCCAATGATGTCCCCTATCCATCAAAAAATAGTCAAGTAACAAGATAAGGTATTACTATATTCATATACTGTACAATAATATATCTGCTCTGAAAATATTTTTGTTATCAAGTGAATTTTTACACCTCTTCTAGAGAAAGTGAGTGTTGTGGTTGGACACCAAGGCATTTCTTGTGATCGATTGGTTGCTAGAGGGTTATTGACTGGTTCAGGTAAAAAGAGCCCACATCCTCAAGTCTTGTTCAGACAGGCAGCAAAATTTTGCTTTGCAAAAATTTGCAAAAATCTTTCTGTTTATCTGACCTAAAGCGTTGTAGTTTTGTAACTTGAACAAGGGATATCATAGTTCTATAATTCAGATTTTCTTTGAATCTATTTTGCAATAGTTTCTCACTATAAGGGTTAGTTTTATTCCTTATTTAATTTTGTATGTGTGTTTTTTATTTTAGTTTTTTGCTTCCAAAGAATTATATTTTAAATTAAATAATATAATTAAAATTTTGTAAAATGTGAAAATGTTATAATATATTATATAAAATAAATGTTTGTAAAACTAAACTTAGTTTTAATTAATCATTTAATAATTGAATTATTCATTCAATTTTTGTTTTAGTTTTGAAGTCATAAAAACATTTTTAGTTTCAGTTTTTCCAATTATAATAGTTTTAGCTTTATTTCTACAAAAAAAAAAATCCAATCTGGCTACATATAATTATGAAAAGTCAGTCTATGAATTTTTCCATCCGTTTATTGTCCGCTAGGCGAAATTTGTAATTAAGATTGCTTAGAGATGTAGCACACCTCTCCTCAACAAAGTGTGTCTTTATGTGCATGCATGACTTTATTAGCCCCTTTAAGAGTTAAATAAATGTATTTTTGTTTCCCCAAGAGAAAAGAGAAAAAAGTCTGTGAAATGTGTGCATGTCTATATATGTGTGTTTATTGACTCTTGTGCACTTTCGGGAAAGGAGAGTGGGCAGAGCAGAATTTGACTCTCGAGCTGCAAACTGCCATTGTTAACTTGGATACCACACATAGCAGTTTTACAGCCCAGATTGCCTGGTTCATTCCCGGCACAGCCAGGCCTTTGTGCGCCTGCAAGACACTGCAATCAGCTCCCTCTCATTGCCAAACTCGTAAAGTAGGCACACTTGCAAACTCCCATCTCACACACGCTGACTGTATATACGGTAAATGTATTATTTCTGTATTAGTACGTCTGTACGAACTCCTAAACATGGCGTGCTCAGAACTAAATTAGTGTTGAACAGTTAACAGTGGGATGTTGCCCTTGTGTTGGCGGCACAACAGCAATGACAGACGTGCTTAACTGCTCTCACAGCTCTCTGTCTGAACTTGAGATGTTTTTTTTTTATTTTTTATATATTTTCTCATCTGTCAAATGATCTGATCCTTGCTACTTTATTAATACTCATTCCTGGTCTTATTGTGCTTGATATGATTCATTGATGAACAAAACCGATTCATCTTTGTAATCATTCATCAAAATCAAATAACTTTCTTTTAGGTCAACCACATGCTACAAAGCTGAAGGTCATCACCTTCTGCACAGTTAAAGGCCGAGCTTATTGTTTTTAGTAGTGTTAATACACACTTTACACAACTAAAAGCAAACTACTGTATGAACAACAATTATTATACATTAAATTAGATTATTCCCCTCGCCAACTGTAATTATGATTCTAAATTTCTAATTTTCAGTCAAATTTCATACACAGAGCAACACAAGTGCTGATTTATGAACGCGTGTCAACAAATAACACAAAGGATTGGCTTACAGACGATTTTTTACACCAATTGGCACAAAAAATGTTGATGAGACAGCAGTTGGGCAGACATGGGGTTTCATTAGCTGTTGCTCATTGCTACTCTTTTGCTAGCGAGTTTGTCACTCATAGACAATTTATTTTTCCTCAAAAATATTTTTTTAATCTTTTTTCTTAAGAAAAGAAGCTTTCCTGCACTACATTTTGTGTTCTAGTTATATACAAGCGTGCACACAAACACACTCAAACAGTAAGAGCTGGACAAAGATGCACTCTCAAACCCATCCCTCAAACACACACATACACACACACTCCTCTTTTGAGTGATAAAATAACTGGACATGAGCTTGCACCTGATCGCTATGGTGGCACTGGATGTTTGTAAAACACAAAAGGTATTTTGAAAAATGATTTCTTGTACATTCAGTGAAAGTCAAATTTAAATCCAATTTGGTTTTGGAAGAAATTTATACAGGTTTGGAAGAAGATAAGTCAACTATCCTTGTTTTTAAGAAATTCTAAATCATGTATCCTTTGTGAAGAAGGCAAAACCAAAATATAATGTAATAAACTACAAACTTTAAATATAACACAAATCCAAAATGGTGGAGAAAGCGGGAGAGATGTGGATTAAACATTTTAAATAAAATATTGGATTCATTATTAAAAAATTATTATTAAAATAGATCAGTATATTTTTAAATAGATTATTTTAAACATTATTTGGATGTATTATGTATTTATAGAGCATTACGCTTTTAGCTTAGCAACTTGCTAACATCAAACTCAATTGAAATCAACTGCAAGCCAAGTCTCGTGAGTGGAGTGCTACTTGTAAGTTGCTATATGCTATCCTTATCTGTCCAATGAGGTTCCATGACATCTAGGATACTTACTTAGGATACTACTGACTTAGAAGCCCCCATCCTATTTAGGCAATGGGATGAGTGCTAGGTTTTGAAACAAAGCTCTAGTTCTCTAAAACCAGCTTAAATTTGCCTAATGTCTTGTACTGCCATACAGGCGCACCCCAGCTAATGACCTGAAAGCTGCTTTGCTTTTCTGTACAAAAGGTACACGTTAGGATTGGGATTTGATAGGCTGCTCTGAGCATATCCTTTCAGCATCAACTCACAGCGAGCAGAGTCAAGGAAGGTCATGAGATTCAGACTGTCCCAGCCTCAAATGTTTGCCATCTTACAAAATAGCACAATGAAAAAGAAAACGCCGTTCCAATCTCATCCTGCCCTTTTGTATGTGTGTGTATGTGGCTGTAATTTTTTATTGTGGGGTTCAACTATTTCCTGTCATTATTTATTTAGATGAACGTTTGAGAAGAACATATTTTTAAAGTCAAAGCAATGGCTTCAAACAGGAGAAAAAAACAAGGATTTTATCCAAAAGCAAAACCAGTGCTGTTCCAGTGTTGATTTTGGCAGCTACGCGTCATTAGATCTAATGGCGGCGTCAAAGAAAATGGCACCGCACGTCAGTCTAGTTGGCGAATGAGTGTAAATCAAGCACAAAACTGAGACAAACTGTGCTGGAAGGGAGAGAGATGGATGTTTGAATGCATTTCTTTGAGACGTAGACTCAGGATGGATGAACGGAACGGATGAACGGATTTGTTGTCTTCACTGGTTATTATAAAACAAACAATTCTTAATGTAAAAAAAGATCTTCATTCAACAGAGTAGATTCCACATACACAGCCTCCACAGTATTTGCTGGAATCATGATATTTTCACAACTAAATCATCGTTCAAACTGTAAAATGATTACTAAATCCTATATTAAATAGGGGTGTAACAGTACGCAAAAATCACGGTTCGGTACCTACCTCAGTTTTAAAGTCATGGTTCGGTTCATTTTCGGTACAGTAAGGGAAAGAAATGCAAACATTAAACTGCAGGTTGTTTATTACTATAAACTTTTTTTAACAATTTGTTTACACCTTTTTTTAAATACTTTTTAATAAAATATATATAAAATAAAAAAAAGAATAAGAAATAAAATACTGCTGCAAAGTTCTCCACTAAATAAAATACTCTCAGTCTCAAACCAATATCATATAATAAAATATAATGAAAAATATGAATAAATAACTATGATTATAATGCAGCATTACCAATCCCATGCTCATATTTAAAAAATATATATAACTTTTCAAAAGTGTAAAGTGCAGCATCAACACTTTCAGTTTTTAGACCTGCTCAGATTTCGTTATTGCGTTGGACCGATCGGAATTAAGAGCAAAGGTCTGTTTAAATGCCGACGGGAGCTGCGTTTGAATTACAATCATTTTTTTCCTAGTTGTAGTGATGTTCACACTCGTGTGAAGCCTTTTGAAAACCTTAGGCCGGTGACACACTGGCATATTGCACCTGTCAAACATAGTCTATTTTGCCGTCAATACTGTTGATGGTGTCCTTTATCAGTAGGTTTTATATTTATGCTCAACATGAAGTATAGATATTGTCAGGGTGCGATTTGCCGTGGGGAATTTGACCTTTCTGGTCAATGTATCCCTGCCTCTGCTTAATTATTTTTATCCCCCCCTCAAAGTGATCAGTGCTACTACACTAGTGGCAAGACGGATCACAAAACTTATCAAGGATCCGTGGTTTGATTAAAGTCAATTTTATTTTAAAATGTGCTACTTTGGCTGGCTCTCTGTATTCACCACTCTGCAGACTTGCTCAATGTCCCACCCACGGCGCTATCTGATTGGTTACACGGTTGAAGCCGGTCCGCTGGGCAGTGGAGTTGCTAACTTGGCGTCTTGTCGCTAGATTTAGCGACTTTGTTTTCCAAAAATGCGACTAGCGACAAATCTAGCGACTTTTCGAGCAATCATTATTTAGTCTTTGAGACTCTCTGGTGCTGCCGCACGAGCGCGAGGTCTATCTTTCCCAGCGCGAGCCTCTCGCTGTGCTTCTGCGAGAGTTCAGCGAGCGCAGAGAGGAACAGCACTTTCAGTTAAAAAAAAAAAGATATTCTGTTGCTTCTAATTCTATTTTACAAGCAAGTATAGCCGACATCAGTCACAGCACAACCACTGACTTCATCATATGTGTATTTGATTTCATTAGTGCAGATTAATGTTTGAGAGCTGGTTATGTAGTCTAAATGGACCGTGTTTCAGTCATTATAATATTCATTCCGTTGTCTGACAACAGAAACATTAAAATATAGTAATAAAAACAGTTTTATTGAGAATTTAATTAAATGGCTAAATTAAAGTGCACTTACGTCATAAATATGCTAATTAGCGCATGATGTCATCTAGTTCATGTTCTCATGATTTATTTTTATGAATTAAAATGTTACAAAACATCCCCCCTCTGTTTTTTTTCACAAATCACACCCTGGATATTGTTGTCCTGAAGACAAGATCCTGGTCTGTCGGCGGCCTCCCTCTATGTCACCTACAGTAGCAGCAGCGTGCCAGCGCCACGTCAGGCACGATTCTGGTGTGTAAAGACACAGAAAACGTGAAGCAGCCGTCACACAACTTACACGCAGCAGAAACGCCACGCACAGGCCACGCAGCCAGTGTGTCACCGGCCTTAGAATCAGCTGCAGGGCGGGATTTGCGCTGAACGCGGAGACTTCTGACACTTAATATGTTCGTTTGGAAACACGAAAATGTACCTATGTTCCGCAAACAAAATATTGCATTCGGTCATTCGGTAAACACGTGCACTGTACCGAAAGCCCTGTACCGAAACAGTCCGTTACGAATACACGTACCGTTACACCCCTAATATTAAACTTAAAACACAGATTTACCATTTCGTATTAGTCATCAATTGTTTAAGAGCTCATGGCAGCCCAGTTTAGAAATGCTTGAGAGTTTAAATGGATCTTAAAGCAGGAGGGAAGCTGCTTCTTTCATGCCATGTGTCAGTCCACGAGAGATACTGTATATGCAAGTGCTCTATGTTTTATTGCTCAAGAGGAAATAGATTAAAAACGGTTTTACATTCTGGGTGACAGGCATGAGAGGTAACACCACTACATCTTTTACATGTTGTGTAACAAGCCTGCTTTTACTCAGAGTTTTTAATTTGGCTTGAAATAGATCTTAGCCTTCTTCTTCTTACCTTTGGCCTTTCAGGTGTATCTAACCAGTTTGAAAAGAAGATTTCAAGTGTGATGCCTTGTCTGAAAGAGAAAAGTGAGACATTCAGCAATTATTGAAAGAAATCAAGGACTTTGGACTTTTAAATTCATGAAAATCTTTCAAATTTAAAAGCAACCTTAGCAAAAAGTCTAGATGCAATGCAAGTATCTGGGTTGGGCAAAGTTCAAAATTGAGAATTTTGCACCCTTTCAATTCACAAGTTGGCACTGGCCACATGCCACATGCCATTAAACTGGCCACATGGCACAGGATGTTGAACTGGAACGTTTCCTTTATCTTTGGAGTGTTACAAGCTGTTCCTGAATAGAAAAGATCCCTAAAGTTGCAAAGACTAAAGTCTCAAACTCAAAGAGATATTCTTAATAAAAGTTTAGACTCGTTCACGCCCTCCTAAAACCCCTTATTTAAACACGTCCCCACATGTCTAAGTCACAATGTGGGAAGATTTGTATAATGCCACCCAAATGTTCAAGCAAAGAAAGAAGGGGTAACTTTGATTCTTGCTGTTGCCACCGGCAGCATGTTGTGGAGGTGCCGTTTCATTGTGAAAGTAAAAATACTTTGTTTGGCCTTCCAAAAGAGGACATAACTGTTCCGGAACAGTTTATCCTAACTATTCAAATGTGTGCAGCCCATTTTATGGAGGACTGTTTTCTGATTCTGGGAGAGTAGACTACAGTCCCGGCTGTTCTGACTCACAGCCTGTAAAAACGTTTACATATTTAAAGGATTTGCCACTGATGATTCAAATGCAAGTTTTGAGCAGTGTAGAGTAGCGCTTGTTTCTCCGATCACAAATGCAGACATGGTTTTATGTTTATGCGGGGCGATACAACACAACGTGTAAAAAGACAGTATAAATTATTATAATCTGTAATTATGTCCCCACTGGATTCAACAAATGGCTTGTTTGTAATGGGTTTTATTGTTTTTATCTTGTCGTGCCAGTGTTCTGACCGGGAGACGGATCACAGTGCAGTGTTGTGCATGAACGCGTTCAATGAACGACGTTCACTGAACGCGTTCATATTTTCGCCGTACGCTGAACTGAACGAATCACTTTTCATACAATGAACGTGAACGAGAGCGGCGCTCACTCTGGCAGAAATGAACAGCACGGGCAGTTCACGTTCACGCTCATTTGAAAAGTCAGGTTTTACCAGGGCTTAATTTGAGCCGGAACATGTTCCGTCACCTCCGACATTGGATCTGGCACCTCCTGTGTCACTAAAATTAATTGCCTAAATAAAAAATAAAAACTTTTGTGTAGTGTTCAATGTTTGTGAAACATGACTTGCGCGCTTGTTGTACTAGTTGAGATTGCTGTTAGCCTCGATCGTTTCACGCAGGGGAAAAATTTCAAAAAGACAGGAAAGTTTGCTTAACTTTTTCAAATACGCTGGACAGTCAGATCCCAAACAAGCAAAAATCGTTTCCGCTGATCAAAAAGGAGACCACGGTGGACACAGTAGCCTAGCATTGATATCTTGTTATTTCGACATAATAAGGGGACATTCTAATCTACATTAAGCCACATTAAGCGTTCTTATAATGGTTTTCTATGGGAGGAAAATGCTTAACCGTTCATATTATGGGCTCATCTGATTTTTTGTACATAGCATAGCCTATTTGTTAGGATTTTAGTATCATAATGATTAGGCTAATAAATGCACGCACAATTTGTCACAGTGTCTGGGTTGTGTTCCCTGGGTTTCCACTAGGTGTCCTCCTTTCTCACGGTGTCTGTCACCTTATCACTTCCTGTTCCCTTATTTGGTCACCTTCCTCCTTGTTGAGTAATTGATTGTTCCCCACCTGTCTCCTGTTCCCTCATTATCCTTCTGTGTATTTATACCCGGTCTGTCTGAGTCTGTGTTACGGAGTCATTGTTTAATGTCTCATGTTAAAGTTAATCCGTAGTCTTGATCTTGCCGTGTGTTCTTGTCTGTTTTCTGGTTTATTGGATACTCTGGTTTTGACCCTGCCTGGACTGTTTACCCCATTGGATTACCCCTTAATAAATGACTTACCTGCAATTGGTTCCCTCTCCGTGTTTCCTTGTAACACCGAACGTGACACAATTATCCGTGAACTTGATTTGAACAAATGCCTTTAAACTTGTGTGTGCAAAATTCAGAATTAAATTAATGTGCAGAAATTTGTACAAATAGAGAGTGGGCTATGTAGGCATACTATACTGTTGTAGCCATTAAAAAAAGCGCGTCTCATTTTGTTAAAATATTATAATGTTATTTTTTTTTCCATTTATGTTGATTTATGAAAAGTGAACAGCACGACCGAGTAAGATAGGATGCGCAATATGAGACATGGAGCGGGTCAGACATGATTTTGACCGTTGAAGTTGTTATAGAAAGCCTTTCTTTAAAGTGAATTTCGTTTTGTATAAATTTTATCTTAATTTTAATCAACTTTTCATCAACCAATTGCCTGTATTTAATGAATAGGCCAACGAAACAAATATAACGGAGGTGCCCGCACGCTCACTTGCATTGCACGTCAACTAGAGCACATCCTAACTTAACGAAACTCAGTGTATGCCTCACACAGACATGACAAATACATCAAATACACAAAGCTTGAAATGTATAAATAATTGTCTCTTGTTTATTGGTACAATAATTTTGATTAGTTTTGGAGTGGCAGTGATTTGTAGCTGGTATTGGATGGTAAAGAGGTTCTATTGAGTAAGTTAGTGGCCTATCTTAAAAATTATTTAACAAATGAACGTGAACTAGTTCGTTTTTAGATATGTGAACTTAGTTCATTTAAAAAAAAAAAGAACTATGAACATGAACTAGTTCATTATCCTCTGTGTGAACTGAACTTTGAGCTAGTTCTTTTTAAGTATGAACTGGCACAACACTATCACAGTGTGGCAATGGCATAACATTTCCATCACACACTTGAGGCATTCAGCCGATCACAATGCACTGGATAGCTGGCCAATCAGAGCACACCTTGCTTTTCAGACAGATGAGCTTTGTAAAAAACTATGCATTTCAAAAAAGTGGAGTAACAATATTGTATAGTAGGAGACCTCCCAGTACTTTTCCATTTTTCTCCTATTTGGGAGAAGTTTGGGGTTCAAATTGTGGATGAATAAGGGCATGATTAGATTTGAACTCTGAATGGTGCATAACCCTTGTGACAACAGAGTACAGATTTACTTTTCTTTTCTCCTCTCAAAGTATTTTTCTCTGGCTGTAATTGAAGTCATTCCCCACTCACTTCATATCAATCTTGTTAACATGCAAGAGTGCAGACACATGCATGCACTCACACACAAACAAAAAGCACATATAATCAACTAATGGACTGTCTCAGACAGGAATAACCCGTCTCTAACACATGTGGCCCTTTGACACAACAGTTGAGCACATTTAAGTGATGACAAATGAAAGGGTGGAAATTTCCATCTCAGCATCAAAGAGAAAAAGCCCTGAGTGTCAAAGCAAATCACTAAGCTCACTGGACTGTGATTACTAAATAACAGCACTGTCATGCCACGGCGTGTTGTTGCGGAATAAAAGCAAGGCTCATTCTACAAGCAAATATGCAAATGCACGCTGAGATTGATTTAAAGGGATAGTTCACCCAAAAATGAATAATTGATGTTTATCTGCTTACCTCCAGGGCATCCAAGATGTAGTTGACATTGTTTCTTCAGTAGAACACAAATGAAGATATTTAAGTCAAACCGTTGTAGTCAATCAAATGTATCGCCACGAGCCACAGGGTTTATTTTGGTTTTGTTTGTCTGTTTCTTTTTCTTTCTTTTTTTTTTTCTTTTTTTTATTGTATGTTTTAGCCGTGATTCCCTTTCATATACATTATAAGAGTGATAGACTGCAACGGTTTGACTTAAAAATCTCAGTTTGTGTTCTACAAAGTGACCAAGTGAAACAAAGTCACCTACATCTTGGATGCCCTGGGGGTAAGCAGATAAACATTACATTTAAATATTTGGGTGAACTATCCCTTTAATGAAGCATCAATGCTAATCCAAGGAACCTGTAAACACTTTAAGAATGTAAAAAATGTTCTGTTCTTATTAGTCGCGCTGTTATATATGTGCATTTAATACCTTCTAACTCACTTAAAAATGGAAGAACAGCTTTTGAAAGCATGCTGCATCAGTGCTCCAATGATTAATCAACACCTCTTTAAAAATGCATAATAGGAACCATAGTTTCTGGCATATAACCTTAAGTAAAATCATAATACATGAATATGTGATGTCCTTCAAGTGTAAAACATGATTTGTCCCTTTGTTTGTATTATTTTGATGACACTACACGATAACATAACTTGATACCAAAGCTTACTGGAGTATGTTTAACAAGAAAATACTATCTCAGTCTTTTTTATTCAATGCGTTATTTGCAGTTTCTTTGTAATTATTTGTGAAACCATTATTTTTTTGTCAGTGTAGTTACTGAAACTATAGTCAAATCTTACACTGCCCATGCAAAACTCTCCTGCATGAAGGTTAGTGGTTTGCACTTGCAGCATGTTGCTATGTCTGTGTTTGGTTGCTAGGGTGTTCTGGGTGGTTACTACGTGGTTGGTTACTGGCCTGAGCCCACCCCAAGCTTATACTATATTCTGGTCTGTAAAGTACAAATGGCTCAGTTTACTCTTTAATGTAAGATTATAGGATTTCCTCGTCCATTTATTTTATCCAGCATAAGAAAACTTTATTAATTGACAAAGAAAATAAACAGATACCAAAAAAAAGGATCAAAGTAAAGCACAGGTATCTAAAACAAATTAGGTGCACATTAACAGAAGCTGCCATGGACTTCATTAACTGGGAGGTGGTGTACTGTAGGAAGAACAGTTGATTTGTCTTTGATTTGACACAAGGAGGCCCATCTGTGATTGTTTCACCACATCAATCTGCTGTTCCAGTGTTGTGCCGCCATGAATGTTTACATTTCTGAGAAGCAGACACAAATATTGAACGCCCTTACCTTTCAGTTTAATGTAATTCCATCAATCTTCAGCCAGTGGCTAGGCCTTAATGAGCAAAAGGAGACTACACAAAACCAAAAGAGCGACAGAAGAAACAGAAGAGGAGAGATAAGGGGGGGGGGGGGGGGCGTGAACATCGTAGGTAATAGAGAGAATGAATGAATGCAAAGAGCTGATTGTTTTACAGTTTGCCATGATACCAATATTTCAGAAGCCGAAACAGTGAAATTTCACGACTGTCGATACAAAAATAAAACTAAAATCCTGAACAAAAACATTTATATTAACTAAGTTAAATAGCAAAAATAATAATTACAATTAATGTAAATAATTAAATAAAAATGGTAGTTACTCCACATATTTCTCAATTGATAAATACTGTTTGAAGCAAACAGTCATTAATAAAGAATTGAATAAGAGCAGTAAGTGATTTTTCCCCAGTATTGTTACATGACTAACATTAACAAGACATAACTCAATTTACACAGCAGGGCCTAATGCACAGATCTGATATTTTGATATATCTAAATTAAAGACATTGCCGATTATATTATTAACTTACTGAGAGGTGAATTTTGTGTTTTGTCCTAGCATTGCAGTTAGTCAGTTCAAAATCATGCTGAAAAGCAGCTAAAGGAACCGACAGCAGTTTGGATACTGTTTTTCTATCATTCACCAAGAAAAAGACCCACACCAGACCTACTTTAGGCTTCTCACTGGCCATTAAGCACAAAAATATTATGGAGGGCAAAGAAGCCTCTTCATATTTCTTCTATATAATACATCTTTGGGTCATTTTAATGACAACATTATGTCAACGTGTAAATGATGAGACAGTGAAAAAGGAAAATACAGTAAATATTTGATAAAATGATGGGTGAGTTTGGGCAAAAGAACCAGTGTAAAAACAGTTTGAGGTTGAGCTGGAGAAGAAAGATTCCTGCAGGGTTTGGTTTAGCGAAATACCTCCAACTCAAAGTTCCCAATGCTAATAGTGGCAGAGCAGCCGATGAGTTCAATGTGATACTAAAGAGCATGTGTTTTGAACAGTCAATGTTAATACCATTCCATCATACCTGCTTAGTGCGAGAAATGTGTCCAAGAGTGTCCGCAGGAAATCCTACAAGAGACAGAATACAGTGTGAATGGAAAGCAGTGTGTGGATATCAAAACTTCAAACAGGGCCTACAGTGTTTAAAAGAAAAACTGAAATATTAATTTCATACTTTATTTCTACATTATTCTCCAAGAAACTCTAAAATTAACTTTTGGCCGTACCTGACAATAGAGTGCATATGTCGGGTTTGGGAAGTAAAAATCCCACCTTTTCATTTAAAACTGATTATTAACAATAACTTATAAACCTTTAAAGGTCCCGTTTTTCGTGCTTTTTTGAAGCTTTGATTGTGTTTACAGTGTGCAATATAAGTATTCATGTTTCGCGTGTAAAAAAACACAGTATTTTTCACACAATTCAACTATCTGTATACCGCTGTTTTCACTGTCATAAAAATGGGCTGATGACTTCCTTGTTCTATAAAGTCCCTCCTTCAGAAATACGTAACGAGTTCTGATTGGGCCAGCGGTTCCTGTGTTGTGATTCGACAGCAGCTTAGAGCACGCTACCCTCCTGGAAACGTGACTGGGCTAGTTTTGGAGTAGTTTTGAGAAGCAAGTGGGCAGGATTTGTTTTGAAAACCTGGCAATTCTGATCTGAACCATAGACAGTAAAAGAACGCACGTGCTGGATATGTACTTACAGTATAATCACAGGAGCGTTTTTACTGACGAGATGCGCATGAAAATCGCATTCGATTTTTTTGCACAGCCCTAACATCTAGTTAACAAAGTTAAACAGCGTTGCGTTTTGTGTAATAAGTTACAAAAACTGTTAAACGCACCAACTTAAATAATAAAATACACTTACCGGTTGTGGTCCATAAACAACACCTTCTCCAGACAAAGAGGAAACTGCTCCATCTTTCAAGAATAATCTTTGTGCGAATCTGGCATTAAACTGATTGAAATTGAGGAAGCTGTCCTCGGCAAAATGTGCTGCACATAGTTTTACATGTGGATAATAATTTTCGGGAACCGAGTTAAACATAAATTGTAACCATTAATCTCCAAGTACAGCGTCCCTGGGAAGGCCAAACAAAGGTGATTGTACCCAGAGATGAAAATAACAGCGTTTCGACGACATGGCGACAAACACAAACGCAGCTCTTCCTCTTCTCCGTCGGAGCGCAACAAGGCCACGCCCCCTTTTTTGTGTATTCCTGTGGGCGGAGGTTAGTCAAAAAACAGTTTTAATGACTTCATTACTGAAGGAACTAGAGGGATGTAGTCCAAACTGGTAGTTTTTTTGTAGGCGAATTCTGTTAAATAAAATATCTCGCTCGACATTGAACGTTGAGCTTTAGAATTTTACAGATATTATTTATACTCTAACAACAACATTACACACTAACTAAAGTTTATAACATGGGATACCAAAGAACTGGACCTTTAATGACAGACCTACTGTGATACCCTCAGTCTCTCTGCACTCTCAAACTACTTTAATATTTGTATATTCTTCATCTTTACTTCAATATTGTTATACTCATTCGTCATTTTATTTTGATTATGTCATTTGCAATGCTTCACATGATTATAGATCTCTCACTCATGAAGTTCACAGTTTTGTACCTTTGCCTTCTCATCAGATTTTTAAATACTATTTCGCTTTAAATAAGAGTTTGTAATGTTGTGATTCACTTGTAGGTAGTTAGCTTGGTTCAGTTGGTTTTTAAAATTCTTAAAAAAAAAAAAAGTGGAAAAATACTAGGTCTGGAGGTGGAAAAAAAGATCTGATTCATTACATGTATTATTTCGCAAATTCTAATGAAGTTACCACTAAAAAGCTATTATCTGTTTTCTATATTAACCAAAAGCTATATTAACTCTCATTTGGTGCTAGGTGAGTGTTCATTTTGGACCCTGAATGCAAGTGTCAAAAATCTCTGTCTCAAATCAAGTTAAGCATAACACCCTTAAGGGAATTGGTGCATTCTTTCACTAACACAAGCTGATGGAATGAAGGTGAGATTGAAACACTGGCCAAAATAGACAGATGCCGTCCAACAGCAACATCTGAATTCTGTCTAAATGAAGAGACATCTCCCATGCAGGACAAGCTCACCTGAGACAGACTGAGCTGCCCATGGAATCTTTGCACAAACACTTTAAAGAAGTGCAGGAACTTCTCCTCACCAACCTGATCAGCCAGAAACTTCAAGAGGAAGAAGCCCTGAGAGAAAAAGAGAGAGAGCAAATCTACATTATTCAAATCTTCCAGATGTCCCAGAGGACTCTGCGCTTTGAGCTTTCAGACGTACCTTCAGATGGTGCACCTGCATGAAGGGTTTATCTGGGTTGAGGGTAGTTTCACTACTGATGCACCAGACTCGCTCACTTCCCCTGTTTTCTCTTTACTGGGCCTGTGTGCAGATACACAAACATATGCAAAAACACAAACACCACATGAATCTGTGACTATAGTATTACAAGGCAAAGTGCTGCATCTGCAGTGCTCTGCACAGGACACTTACACTTACATCAGCATACATTAAGACCTCCTAACAATTTACTAAATGTGGAAACAATTGCATTCATGTAACCATTACGTCCCTGATAGCTTCTCTGTGCGCAGCACCATAGATTACAGTAATGCTCCCTCTTTATAGCTCTTCGGTGCATACAGTAAGTGCACACTGAGATAAGTGTAAGATTGTTAAGTCACGAGACACAAGGCATTTTTTACCACTAACTTCTTTGTTTTAAGATAACAGTTCAATAAATAAGCTTATATTGAGTATCTTACTTTATTAGAAATAATGTTGGCAGTTACATTGTGTAAATTTTTGTAATGAAACATCAATTAAATGAAAATAGTTCCAAACCAAGTCAAAGCAGAATTGCAGCTGCACATTTAGTTCCAGAATAAATCAGTGTTTTTGAAGAAATCAGTTAAGTTAATGATTCAGTGACTCATTTGTCTGCATCCATATATGTATACTTCCCTACAATATAAATGCAGATTACATTTATATTACACACATTCATACTATATAGATCATACATTTCAGTGGTCACAAAGTAAGTTCATATTCAAAATAAGTACCAACTAAGAGAAAATATGATTTGGGACCCAGCCCGGATTTTGCTCCTGGATGAATTTGTGTTTTGAATAATTAGGTTGAATGAATTATTTAATGACTTTCTCATATAGACTGTTATTTGTCGCCGCCTACTCTTTGTAACCTCCATACAGAGTCACTAAATCCCAGACAGTCTGTCTTCAACATGCAAACACAGACAAGCCAATCAAATTTGAGAAATGTTGAGTTACCAATGAATCATTACATAAAATGACAATTTTAAATATTCTATTTTTTCTTTTGATGTTTTTAAGCATCAGTTCGTTCTCACGACTCAGGCCAATGGAGTGTTTCCTTCCTATGGTCAAAGGTGCTGTAGATTGCGAGAGACAAACAGAGCTTTGAGTGCTGGGCGTCTCTGCGTGTGATGACGACCTCGGTTAAAAACTATTGATCTTCTTTGGGAGATTAACTGGTCTTGCCAATAAAAGGCTCTTGTAAAGAGAGAATACTCAATACTCAGGCGCCACTAACTAGACAACAGCAAGTTTTTTTATACTTTTATTTTCTTGCAGACAAATGGGCGTGCAGCTATATGTGTGCAGTATTTTTCTAGCCATCATAACCTGCTTTTGTTTGCTTCTTTGTGTCACAGATTTGATCGTGATAAAGAGCAGTATGATTGATCATGCTCTAATGCCTTATCTCTGTGAGCATGTGCCCCCAGAGCAGGTCTACGCTGTCGAATTCCACAAAGAAATGAGGGAAAAGGGACAGATGTCTTCCCATATATGGAGATATAGTCTATGGAGATGAGAAAAATATTTTCTGTCTGATAGTTCCACTAGTGGCAGAGGTGGAAAGTAACGAATTACATTTACTCGCGTTACTGTAATTGAGTAGCTTTTTTGTGTACTAATACTTTTTAAAGTAATTTTTTAAATCTGTAATTTTACTTTTACTTAAGTATATTTTGTTTGAAGTATTGTACTTCGCTACATTTTAAAACACATTAATTACTGAGTAAAAAAAATAAAAATAAAAAAAATAAATCGCTCCCTGGAAACTACGGCATAATGGGCAGGAGGGCAAACTGGCGCTAAAATCACAAGAAAGATGCAGACGGACAAAACAGGCGTTAGTGGTGCAGACACCGCTGAAAACGAAACCCCGTCATATTCTGAAGTTGAACTCGAAGGAAATGAAGTGAACCCCTGGCCATATGTATGCTCTATTATACAGTGTAAGCTGTACTTGCCTAGGAAGACCAAACTAGCAGCTTATAAAATCTCGACAAGACATCAACTCTTCACAAGAATGTAGAGGTAAGCTAAATAATTGCATCGTTGCATTGGTGGTTAAAATGAAGCTTTGACATTTTAGCAAGAGGTTTTGCACAAATTAGCCAAAAAGACCGTGGTGAGGAGTGTGCTATTTTTGTTTTAATGATGTGCGCGCGCATTTATATTGCGTTCTTTCACTGTGTGATTCAGTCTCCTAAAATGCATTTAGAATGATCACAAAATTGAAGATATAGGGGCAGAAAATTCACATATTTATATAATTTCATATATTAAATCAAAATCACACAAAGAATGCCATCGTTTCCTCCAAAAATCATCATGAATATATACATACATATATATATATAACAGTTCAGTAAACAAGTTAATTAAGAGACTTGCGTTTTAGACACCATATTGCCTTTTAGCTCTATTTCTACAACAGAAAATAATTCCAAACACAGCCACCAAAGCAGTTTTGCGTCTCTGAGCAACGTGACAGTGTTTCGTTCCTGAATGAATCAACCGTTTAAATGATTCGGTTCAATCGCAATGACTCACTTATTAACAGTGACTTGCTGACACATACTGGCCATTTTAATTTCACATTTAAAGTATCTTTTGATTTTTTTAAATAATTAATTTCTTATCATTTCAAATGAGTATTCAACATTTTATGTCTTGTATATCAAAACATTATTCATGCATTTGTAAATGCAGGTTAAATGCATTCTTGTCCTGCACTAAACAGTGTAGTACATCTAAATGCCACTTCCAATGAATCTTCTGCATTAAAAGATGGGTTTGTTGATACTGATTTGCCTGGTAACAGCCCAAATGCTTTATTATTCTAAATAACTGATTCCTTTAATTAAAAACAACTAGTTTGAGATTAGTAGACCTATCCCGGGGGTGTCAAACTCAGTTCCTGGAGGGCCGTAGCCCTGCAGAGTTTAGTTCTAACCCTGCTCCAGCACACATATCATGACATGTAGTTTTCAAATAAACCTAAATGATTAGATTAGCTGGATCAGGTGTATTTAATTAGGGTTAAATCTAAAGTGTGCAGGACTGTGGCCCTCCAGGAACTGAGTGTCACAGTGTCTGGGTTGTGTCCCTGGGTTTCCACTAGATGTCCTCCTTTCTCATGGTGTCTGTCACCTTATCACTTCCTGTCTCCTTATTTGGTCACCTTCCTCCTTGTTTAGGTAATTGATTGTTTCCCACCTGTCTCCTGTTTCCCCATCATCCTTTTGTGTATTTATACCCGGTCTGTCTGAGTCTGTGTCACGGAGTCCTTGTGTATGTTTCATGCTTTCCGTAGTCTTGCCCTTGCCGTGTGTTATTGTCTGTTTTCATGTTGTTTGGATATTCTGGTTTTGACCCTGCCTGGACTGTTTATGCTTTTTGGATTGCCCCTAAATAAACCGCATACCTGCATTTGGATCTCTCCGTGTTTCTTGAATCCCCTTCGTGACACTGAGTTTGACACCCTTGGCCTGTCCCATTTTTGACTCCCTCCCACTGTTAAAATGTAACTAAGTAATTTTTACTCTGAGTAAAGTTTAAATGAGCTACTTTTTACTTTTACTTGAGTAGATTTTTAGACTGGTACTTTTACTTGTACTTAAGTAAAATTTCATTAATGTAATGGTACTTTTACTTGAGTAGAATATTTTTGTACTCTTTCCACCTCTGACTAGTGGAGCTTATTCAGAAAAACTGTAATGAACTAAATCTTCACTTTTCCTGAACAAAAAGCCGCTGTGACGTTAAAGCGTTGCTATGTGGTTGCTAAGGTGTTCTAATTACACCTTTCAACTCATTTTAATATTCATACGCATATGGCTCAGTTCATCCTCCAATGAAGTGTTCAGAATTTTTTCACCAATGCTACTGTCCACCAGTTAAAAATAAGTAAATGAATATAATTCATTACATAAATTATAATTAAACAATTATCTTGTTCAACAGTCAAAATTAACTACATTAATAATTATTTAATAATTAAATGCATACATTAATTTAATTAGATTAATGCGAACTTAAATTATTACATTATCATCGACATTGGCTGCTCATTTACATAAAACAACAACAAATAAATGTGTTAGCTGATCATGTCAACTTGCTGTTTTCAGATCCTCCTTAGAATACAGTTACAGGTAGAGCCAAAATGGCTTCACAGCTACCTTCTTTCTGTATTTGGGACACTTGTGCTTGTACATTATTGATGCTTACATTTGGTTCCCATCCAAAAATAAAGAGCAATGTCTTTCTCCCTTCCTCTCTCTCTCTGTCTCCCACTGTATGGGAGAGAGTGATAAGGGTGAGCTGCTTTAAAAGGCATGCATTATTTTCCTGGTCACACAGGCTTTTGCATGTGTGTTTGTGGAAGTGCCCACAGCAGCCCAATGAAAAGGGTGAAAGGTATTCATCGAACACAATAGGCAGCCTTCATTTCCAGAAGGATGCATAGATGAATGAATAAATAAACAGATATTCTCAAGTGTCAAAATCAAAGAAAGTGACTAACGTTTCCCCTATGTCCACTCTTTTTGTTTGATGTCTGAGTGACTTTTTCCACAGTTGAATGAATGTTTAATGTCAGTTTAACTACATCCATGGTAAAATAAGTTCTAGTGGTAAAAATGGTTTTAAAAATGTCTGAATGCTAGCACAGTTTGTAGTCTATAAATATAAAACTTTCACTTTCTTGTTAAGCTATGCAAGGAGAACAACACTTAAAACTTTTTCATACTGAGATGGATGTTCAGTGCAAAAGTTTGCTGCAATAAACACTTTAATTTGAACAGATGTGAAAAATATGACCAAAATTTTTTATTTGACCAAACTTTTTGTGATGAATGTTTGACCAGAAATATACTAAACGCATAGATGTTTAATCTTTGAAAATGCTCTAGAATTGAAATACATGTTTATTAATTAACTAATAATTTACGTGACATTTCTTTGTTTTATTCACAAGACAGGCATTTTTCCAGACTGTCTGAACATTTTATCCCTGAGATTATAGTGGGTGTGGGCCCCTCAAAGCAGAGGAAGGGCCAGACACATGCTGTCAGGTGGATCTTCAATACCTGCTGGTATTGTGACAGCTGAATTTCTGTCAAGTTCTATCATTCTATCACACACACTCTCGTTTTCTCACTGTTAAAAGTTAAGCAGGGTTAATCTACTCCTACCTCAAACCTACATAACCTTGAGTGATTCTGTGCTCTTCATATGAGAACATTACATCTCATATCAAATAACACTTATGCATTAAAATGCTCCAAATTATTCTGTGCAGACTGAAATGTCACAACTATTTCAAGCTCTTGCTTCAATCTATCCTGAGAGTGCCTGACAATTTAATGGCATATACGGTTTTTCAATATACTGTTTCCAACAGAACATTAGTTAAACATTATGTCACTGCTTTGCTTTAGGACCCAGATTTTACATTGGGTTTAAAATCAATTATTGAAATGTATTAATATTACATGAATTTGTTCTTAAACACACACATTATTAAAGGGATACTTCACCCAAAAATGAAAATTCTGTCATCATTTACTAACTTTCTTAGAAAAGATATTTTGAAGATTGCTGGTAATCAAACAGTTGGCGGTTGCCATTGACTTCAATGGCAACCACCAACAGAACAGCATTTTTTTTAAATGGAAATCTTTTGTAATTTTATAAATGTCTTTACAGTCATTTTTTATCAGTTTAAAGCATGACAAATGTGTGAACGAAGTGTGAAAAACATGCATGATTGCAATTATCTCAGTAAATGTAATCTGATGTAAACAAATTGCATTTACTGACTAAAACTTGTAAGATTACTGCATAACTAAGACATGTTAGGTCTAAAACAGCTTTTAAGAGTGAACTTTAGGTTCTGTTGTGGGCTGCTATGAGTGCAGATGATGGAGTAAGGAGGGAATATGGACAGAGTGACAGAGAGACTGGCAGTTAGATGAGGAGGAAAGCAAAAAGCGAGACAGAGTGAATGAGAGACATTGTCAATCATACCTGAGGACCTGCAGCTCTTCTTCAGAGTCCTGAAACTCATCACTCCGTCTATTCCAGCCTTTAACTGTCTCTACTCTTCAGCCTCTCTACAACCCAGCTGAGAAAGACAAAAGAAAGCAAACAACTGTAAATGAAAACACAACCTGAGGAATGCACTTCTAATAGCATAATGTGGAGAAAGTTTAACTTCAAGGTGAAGTGAAGCTCGTAATTTCTGCACCATTAGTGTCTTCATTGCTCAGACAAACAGATAGCCTCGCCCCAGAATCATGCCACTGGTTAAGCCAGTGTTGCTGTTGTCAGGCTGTTAAAGATGCTCCAACAACTGAGCGATGTTTTGATAGTGCCACAGAGCCGCATTGTTTACGCTCTACAGGGAAATCAACCTATGAATGACCTACTGATAGCTGTCTCTGAATATTAAACTGGGATAAGAGAAAGTCACTGAAAACAGCAATGAAATTACACACTTCAGCTTAAATGCTGCTTTTTGAAAAACATATTGGAAACATTCCATTAGCACAACAATAGTTTTCAATTCAGAGCCGGCAAACACAGATTATAAATACATTCTGAATGAACTGAAGAGCTGCGTTGATGTGGAGTGCAATCACACTCCACAAGCTTGAGGTTGTGAGTCATTATTAGCTATCTCATTCTTTGCCGGATGTGAAGTGTTCCAGTTAATGCTGAAAATGTAATTTAATTTTATACTCTGACCAGTCAGCATGCAGTGTTTTAATAGGTGTGTAATTAATTTTGGTAAACACAATGTATTTAATTTTCTTTCCCGGTTTTTTTTTTTTTTTTTTTTTTTTGCTGTTAAAGAGGCAATATGAAGAAAAAAATGATTGGGAAATTACCCAAGTTGTACTCAGTCTTAGATTGGATGCACATAAGTAGTCAAAGATTCAACTTTATGGCGATAACTGCTCCAGAATACATCCTCTAAATAAGTGTCAAAACCCTCGTTGATCCATTCTTCCGTGCTCCGATGGCCAGCCCGAACCAGGAATGGGTGATTTCACAGCACAGTCTCACCCCACAGAGATTCATCTCACCGTTAACAAACTTTGAGACAGGAACACGATGTATGGATTTATTTTCATATTTTAAGAAGAAACTTGAAAAACAGATTAGGACTGAACATCATGGCTGTATTTGGTCTACTAACAAATCATTGGTTATAACATTGCTGCGGGAGATGAGAACTTTGAGCTCTGATCTAGTTTTAACATGTTATAAGACTCAGCCACCCTGAAAGAACATCAAAGTGTGGGATTTTCTCTCCTTTAGACAGTCTATCGTTAAGGAGGTGGAGCTTCCAAGTGGATGAAATGAGGCCTGTTTGCTTCCAAGTGGATTTCAGAGTAGCCAGCCATGCCGCACCCTTCACCAAACAATCTGGGTGCATTTGCTAATAGCAAATAACAAGATGTATAACTGTCATCAGATGTTACTGTGATAAGTTCCACTATGAAATGTGCTGAACGACAACACTGTAAGCTGGAAAAAAATTTCCACTGGAAGGTAAGGCTCTTTCTTTCAACTGTGTACATTAGCTCAGGATTCAGACTGCACATAAAACCAGATGAAATATGGTATTGTTTGCCTCCACACCCGAAATTACCTTGAGTGACCTTTTCAACCAGATAGCCTTGTGTGTTTCGTACAGCAAATAGGCTGTTATCAAGATGATGTTCCAAACAAAGTTCCTATGATTCAGGAAAAACAAACCCGTTTCTTTTGTGTCCTAAGGCTTCGATTAGACCACATAATGCTTTTCAAATGTGACACATACCGTTGTAGATAGCCGCAATCGCTTTTTCCCCTTACAAAATGAACCTGATAAAATAATCTGAGAGTTTTATGAATGCCTTTTTACCTTTGCAGCCAGAAATTCACTTTGCCTGGGTCTGGAAAGAGTTTTCTTTACACAATGACCACAGCAACCAGCAGGAAATCAATAAAAAAGCTCGGCCTTGACACTTGAGTTGAAGGTGGCAGGCATGCCTTTCATTCACACTGTAATGGCTCCCTAAAGTCATCGATATGTTATTTTAGAAGGATTCTGTGCGCCCAAAGAGTTTTCTCTAAAGTAGAACTAAGGGATTTAGAAAAAAACCCAGTCTCTGGATACCGATGACAGAAAATGGCCAGTACTATTAAGAAGAAGTGTTAAACAACCAAAGAAGGTTCTTTAAAAGTGGACACTGTCCAAATGGCAGAAAAAGGGATTTCTTCAGCAACTACATAACATCGCTTTAACACTTGGAGCACCAGAGTCTTTTCAACTACCGTCTAACGCATATTTCTCACATAACAGGAAAGTAGTTTCCCATTATGGAAAGCTCTAACCTAATTGGCTAACATTACACAACTTCCATGAGTAAAGGGAACATGTTTTGTTTTTCCTGGAAACAAATTCATGTTGACTAGGTACCAGGTTGACACAATAAATAATCACTGGATCTGCCTAAACTTGCCAGGTGGACAGACAGATGGATGGACGGATGAATGGATAAATACATATTGTAGATATATTGTGGGCAGTGAATGAAAGTTCATCCAAAATTGAACTACACAGGTTCTCTTTTACATGATGCAATACACAAGCAAGCACATGTACTGTATACTGTATATAAATAAACCACTGCAACAATTCTTGGAAGATATCTTTACTGACAGACAGAGGAATCATGTCCTTTCATCAAAGAACAGGATATCACCACCTGTCCTGTAATTATCAGAGGAAACACTGAAAGTGGAATGTAATGGTTCAGATTTCAAAATCATCGTCATACTCCTCTCAACATGGAATGTCGGATTCATGGAGGAGGAAAACTTGGTGGGAACAAATCATTCCCCATCTACATTAAGCCTTGCTGTTTATTTGTACCCTGTATAATTGCATTTTCTTTTCCGGTAAAAATGTCTACACATAAGATAACACACAAGATAACAAGATTGATATCCTTGAGAAGCAAAATTGCTTAAAGAGATAGTTATGTCAATCCAAACCTGTATGACTTTTTCCTTCTGTAGAATACAAAACAATATTGGACACCATTAACATTCACAGCACAAAAAAAAAAAAAAAAACGTATTTTGTGTTGCACAGAAAAAAGTATCCCTTTACAGCTTTTTTGGCAACATTTTATTAAGAAACTATATCTAACAAAAAATATGTAACAAACATATATTATCAATGGGTAAAGAACATTCAAGATGTATTCCCTGAAAAAGGCAAGTCTTACAAATCTTAACACAATGTACTTTGCTTTTAGCCTTATATTTAGTCCAAAGGGAATCCATGTGATGAGTCAAATCTTTCCACTGACCTTATTGGGGACAAAACCAAAAGGCCAAAGTGGTCATAAATGCAAATGAGATGACGTAACAAACTACTTCATGTGCTTCAACAGCTGTGCTGTTGTTTGTCTATACAATACTTTTTTGCAGTATTGCTGAAGCAAGATCTCATAACTGTCCCACATCCTTCCTGTTGTGAACTGCAGGAAGACCTCCAGGAACTTTCAGTAGAAGTGGTGATGCCTGCAACATCATTTCAACCATGACTCCTATTAGTTTTTTCATCAAATATTGCTCACCCATGAACCAAGTCATGCTACACTATTATACAACTATGCCTATGATGTTTATGCATTTTTTGCATGAAACTCAAGTTTTCTTGAACAGACTTCTAAACGAACTTAAAAGCACCTGGTGAGTCAATAAGTGGGCTACTGTGCACTTTAAAAGTAAAAATTTGGTCAGGCAAAAGCAATACTTTGCCTTATTAAATTGGTCTGAAATTATGCCAGTTTGGAATCTGGATTTTGCAAAGGCAGACTAAGTGGCCTAGATAACACAATAAACTCATCATAGTCCTTTACGGTATGAATAGTCAATTAAATCAGAATAATTGGCTTATGGGTTGAATCCGAATTTAATACTTCAATGCATTGTGTCATGTATACTTGAGACAGCAAAATGCACTGTAACGATTACAAATGCATATGTAAAAATGTACTTGCTTGTACTAACATAAAACTATCATCAGTATACAATGCACATCAGACTCTGAAAAAGGGTAAGAACTATTTTAAACTACTACATACTGAAATAAAAAAGCACTAAGGACACCAACCTCCAACAAATGGCTATTTATACTCCTGAATCCAGATCATTAGCCACCAGGCAATGACCAACCCCCAATGAGAAGTCTATGAGGTAGTGCTGTTTCAGACATTCAGAGTCATATTTATCATCACCTCCTGTCTTCTCAAAGTGGCTCTACTAATGTGCTGGCTGTGCTCATTCTTTCTCTTTGTCTCTTATTTAATTTCCCACTCTCTTCAGTCTGATTGCATGAGCTTATTATAGTCGGAAAAAACCTGGAAGAACCTTGCAGAACATAACTGATCTACCACAGTCCCTTTTCTTCTTGGCTTTCAAGCTTTAATGGGTGGTATTCCCGTCTAGACTGTAGATTAGGTTGTGGGGCTGCAAAATGAGGTGTGATTCCCTCTTTAGGCAGTGTGGGGCTCCTTTTGCATACCAGTCCTTTTTAGTGCAGATCACACATGTCAAACATGAAATCCTGGGAATAAATACCCACACACAGAGGCTGCTGCTGTGGTGAGACTATCAGGATTTGTAGCATGCGCTCTGTGAAGCAAACACAGCCTGCTACAGATCACCACAACAATGCAATCCATATGTAGACGTTCTACCAAACATACGAGTGGGAAATCTGGAAAATAGACCCTCGCTCGCATCGCTGACGATGTTTATCGCGGAGTGCCTCATGGTACCATTTTAACTTGATTGCTCCACATTAACGTTTCAGAGGAGTGCGCGTAAACAGAACCGGAGGCGCTCATCAGCAGCAGAAAGACCATCCTGACTGAGAAGCAGCAGCAGATGTTTATGTAAAGCTTACAGTTTGTGAGGCCCCATTATGTGAGCTTCCTTTCACTGTTCAAAGCTATACTATGAATGAAGTCATTGGTTGAGAATGCAGATTTCTGTCATGTGTGGAATGCAGGTCACCGAAAAGACAGCTTGAACATTTGCTTTCTTAATACAAATGTTTGTTTTTGCTGATGTCAATAATCTCTCTTATTTTTCAGTCTCCTCTGCTTTACCCACCAAGTTCCATTCTACTGCTCCATTTCAGCTATAAGAAGCACAAAGTGCAATTTCAAAACTCTTTTTTCTGGAATAAAACAAAAAAATATGAAACATTAAATTAAATTTGTGGTTTAATCTATGACGGTCAGCAGCAAAAAACACTGGCAAATAAAGTACATAAATACATTAAGTTTATCTATATTATTTGATATAGTTTTGTTTCGTATTTCGTTGTCTGCATAGAAGTCTGCAAATTACTTCTAAAGATTCTCTGTGCTTAGATTTGTTATATTTTTGTCTGCTCTGAGGTCTTTTTTGTCTTGGAGAATCAGATTAAATGCAATGGTAAGCCTCTATTACGGTGTCATCGAGTGATTCAGTATACACATAGCAGGGACATCTGCCCAGTCTTTGAATGGGCTCATCCATTCTGGATTTTTGTGAGGTAGATGCTCCTCCAGGGATGCTGGGTAATGGCTCCACACCTCACACTCTAGTTTACCAGTCTCTACTGCCACCCCTACTGCCTTAAATCAGCACCAGGGCCAAATAAACTCTCTCCATGCCATACAGATTTGATTAATTTAGACACATGTTCTGTCCCACACAGCAATATCCATTTGTTTTCCTATATGGCCCTACATTTAATGTGAAGAATATGAGCCTGGTCTGAAACCACACCAAGGAATACAGTTTTTTTGGAATCATCATGTCAGTTAAGACGTGATGGTTAATAGGAGTATGACTCAGGCTGGGCTTCCAGAAAGGGATTAAGTATGAGACAGATAAAGCAAGGAATTAATGGGCCCTGATAACAATGCAGGAATGTAGTACTAAAAACAACCTGCTTGCTAAATCCGATACTGTTTATTTACATTTCAAGGAAACTTGGAGGAAATTTGAAGCACACATATGTAGATCCAGACAGGGAGATCAGAAAAGATAAAAAGCATCCTAAAGAAGTCAAAACAGTCTAATAGAGAAATCCTAGAACTATGTCTGCCTTGTAAACATGCTTCCCTGTTCTCCAGGTGCAGGCATGCTCTGAATTCTTTCGTTCATGGTGGCTTTTGTTCGTGCACAGCCAAAGAAGGGACAGAAAACCCTCTCTGTGGACTCTCGGCGAAGAAAAACATTTGATTAACAGCTGTCTTTTGTGCCAAAGTCCCCCTGGTCTGAAAGACGCACTCTGTCACACACTTCTTAGGTTACTCAGCAATCAGAGAGGAGTGAAACAAGAAAGTGAAGCAAGAGAGAGAGGGAGCGAGAAGAAAAAGCAAGAGAAAGGGCTATTTAAGTGGTGTTATCTCAGCCTCCCGAGCTCCCTGGCTAGTCCAGCACATTCCAAAAGTTTCACTCCTCACCCAAGGGACTCCACTTTCCTTTCCCCATATGGTCATTTAAAAAATGCAGGAAGAGCACGTCAGCAAAGAAATGAGCTCAGAGTTCATGCAATCCAGATATTACCTGTAAAAACAACTAAACATACCTTGAAAATACCCTAAAAATCTGAGCCAGAGTCTCTAATTACAAACAGAAGCAATGTTGAAAAGTGGTACTGCTTCATTGTTTGGGACATTCATTTGTGGCCCAATCAGAATATCTAATCAGTCCTTCCCTCACAGTAGGAAAAGCATATAATATTTGAATAGGTACAAACCAATTTCGACAACCAAAGGCAGAGGCAGCCTGATTATAATGAGAGCATTTCATGCAGCTGCAAAGTCACTGGTATTAAAATGTGAGTCTACATCTAAATAATGTTTTTTGCTTTTTCATTACCCTCTGTCCATATAATGCCTGTGTTATTCATAACTCCAAAATCAAATAATTTTTCATGCTGCTCTAATCTAGCATACTCTGGTGAGTCAGAACATAAGAAGGATGATTAATTCACCCTTAACCATTTCGAATCCCAAATTTGCTGTATGTGGGTGGTGCATATTTCTGAAGGGGAACATTTTTTTATTGTTAATCTTTGAAGAGTTCACATAATCATAACTACACTGAATACCAAAATCCCTTTAAGGCAGATTTGTCCTACTCTGCGAACTAAATGTATGGAAAAGCTGTGTAAGTGCAGTAACCTCTGATTAACCTTGAATATCCCTACCTTCAGCAGCTTTTGAACAGCTAACGAAGCACCTCTGGGAAACAGACTAAAATTTCTTTCTTTTCTTTCCTTCTGTTCAATTGCTGACTACCTGTTCAGGTGATGAAATATGAACAGTAGGCCTCCGCCAAGCTTAAGGACTCCCACTCTTCTCTTTCCTTCAGCATCAACAAATAAAAGTCGACCTTAAAAGCATTTCTGCCTTAGCACATAATTCACTTACATACCATACAGCAGGGAGACAGTTGTGTGACAATTTTGATTTAAAAGTAATATATCGGGTTCAATAAAAGTTACACTGAAAGAACAGCATTTGTGGCATGATGTTGATTGCCAAAACAAATTATTTCAGTGCTATAGATATATAGTGGCTATAGATTTGAACCCCATCTGCTTCCATTCTGAGTGTCTCAAGAAGGTTAAAACACAGGTTGAAATTAACTTTATAATCTCTAGTCCATTGAGCTGAAGTTATAAATCCAAAATAAGTTTTTCAAACAATGGAGAGCAAGTTTTAAGATATTTAACCACATCAACTCTGGGGACCCACCGGTGGGTCCAATATTGCATATGCCTAATTCTCGAAAAATCAAAATAACAGCTGAAGTGGTTAAGGCATGCTTCTGCATATTTCCCCCAACTTGCTCTTCAAATCACTCTGGCTCCTTGGGTGCTTATCCAGACTGCTTCAGAGTTCAGTTGGAACTAACAGGCCATATAAGGTCAACTGCTAGTCTCAGCATCAGAGTAATTGCTTAGAAATTGACCGAGATGAGCTATTTAATATAGTGTAAAAGTAAACAAAATGCACTTCAAGTGGGTTGGCAATTATTCATGAGAACGTCTGGATGCATAATACTGAGCTGGAACAACCTATCTCTCTACAAGTTATTCATGTGGACATATTTGAATCTCTCCCAAGCACTACTGGTGTTGTGTTTGCCTTACCATACAGAAACAATTCAGTGATGACTTAATACAAACTTTGGCAGCTGCAACAATACAGCTTTGGATCCTACATAAAAGACATCAGTAGATAAATCTATTACCCACCTACTCTCACTGAACACCTTACATTATTGACATAGTGTGGAAAAACACAATGAAATGGGATTTCTCTGAGCTGTAGAAGCCCTCAGTACCGTTGAAAAATCGCTGATGCCCATATTTGCACATCTGACACATGAAGTATTCCAACTATGTCCTTCTGTGGCGTAAAAAAGGTGTTAAGGGACAGAAAGTGACCGCCTTCAAAGTTGAGGAAAGTGCTGTGCCCTTCCTGCGAAGATCTGAAGATATGAGCATCTTGTGTTTACGTCATCACCTTGTAGCCCGCAAAGGCCTAAAATCAATCCTACGTGATCAGTCTTCAATACACAGGATGAAAATGTGATGATGTTCCTCGCAGAAATATTTCCTCAAGCTTCAAAAGGGCTGTCATCAAATTTTAGGATTATACAAATCAGATTCAAAGGAATCAAGCCAAGAATAACGTCCCAGTGGAATTTTTTTTTGGGGGGGGGGGGGGGGGGGGGTTACACTGGGACAGCAGTCATTTGGGTATTTGGGAGGAAGCACAGAACACACTATCAGGCCTGGCCTTTCTTGAATTCTTAATCTTTACTTCCTTCCCTCCAGAGAACCACCAGCAGCACCGCTGCTACATCCAAAGCCCCAGCTGCAAATGAACAAGCATGATATAAAGGCAGATATTGGCATGGCCCCAAAGATTTGGGCCCACATACTTCCCAATTTTCAGATTAAAGAGCTCCTGTCTCTGAAGTCGTTCCAGGAGTGAAAGGCTTTTGTTGCTGGGAATAATCCACACATCCTCTCCAACATCCTGGGGGATCGGCATCTCAAAGTGCCCCTCTGCTGGCCCCAAATGTATTTTGTTGATTACTATTTTTTGCTCTGATTTGGGCTTCAAGAAAGGCCTGGAGGACTGTACCATTCCATAAAGAAGGGGCAACTGTCTCTCACATACAGGGCAAAGGAGAGGGAAGATAACTATCCATTTTTCTCACATACAGAGATATTTCTGTCATCCACTGGCAGTTATCACAGGGCTGCTAATAAAACCAAGCTGTAATGAATGGTGAGGCAACTAACATCCTGCAGTCCTATGTTTCACATTAGCTCAAGCAGAAAGGGAGTACATAATTCGGGAAAAGAAAAACAGAGGAGTGACCGCTGTTAAGATGCATGCCCAGTGCTAATTAGAATGTGACATTTTTTCGCTGTGAATGGCTGGAACCAGCCTGGGGCAGTGGGTAATGACCTCATATCCTGTGGAATACTTATTCCTGGACAGGGAGATGGTGAGAAATACGGGAAGATCTGTGGTCACCCTGAGTAAGTCAGCCAAATGACTTGTCTTACTATAGTTTGCTTATCAAAAGCAGTTGTTTCACTGGAACTTGCACAATACTTAAAATTCCATGTCGAATTCAAGAACTGATCTGAAGAAAACATAAAGCTTGGTATACTGTAAACGCAAACAAAACACAGTGCACACACACTTCATTGAGCGTTTCCTGAGTAGTGACCTTCCTGAGCAGTGCAAGGAAAATAAGTTTCACTGCTTTCATTTAAACAGATCCAACAGGTTCTCAACATCCCAAATTACCAAGACTACAAAACAAACAGCATGCTTAGCCAAAAAGAGCATTTAAATCAGTTAATTCACCCTGGAGGGCAATGCCCAAAGGCCAAAAGGGAATAAGTGGGAACAGCTGCCAAGTGCTGGCTTGATATTCAGAGTACTTTATTTATAAAACCGCTGCTTTGCACACTTAATAGGACGGGTTAGTGTTTTAGTTTACTGCTGTTGATGAGAAATTAAAACATATTCATATGCAGTATTAAGCAACAAATAATAAGACGGAGTTTGCCAAAACTGGCAAAAACTATTGTGGTGCAAGTTTTATTATCCTAAAATAATAGAAAAACATGTTTTAAATTAACAATTCAGCCAAAAATTATAATTTAATCATCGTCATTTTGTTGCATATTTGTACAACTTTCCCTAAAACACATAAGGAGAAATCAGAAAAATCAGAAAAATATTTGCAATAATAATATATAATGATGAAAAGAGTACTGCATAACAAAAAGATTCAAAACATTTGGAATTAAGTGTTTGAATTTTTTTTTTTCTACATTTTGTCCTTTATAATGTATAGAAATTTCCGGTCCCAGTAATTGCACAGAAAACAACAGCAACAACAAAAAAGTCCTCCTTTTGCATTCCAAGGATTAAAGTAAGTAATATGAGATTGGTAAATAATGACAATCCCTTATATGGAATTATACCCGGGACAATATTCAAAAGGAATTGCAAATTGTCTGACAAATTTTAAATGGAAACTCAAAGTCCATTTGCATTTTCAATGTCTTATGATTTGTGATTCTGTGTTTTAGGAATAGCAATAGAATTTTACCCTTTTTTCTATTTCACTTTCTTTGTGTACCCTCACAAAATTCAAATGGAATCACAATCCCCTTTGCACTTGCATTTCCAATGTCTTACACAGTCAGCTGTCAGTCAGTCTTGAGGGTAGGGTTTATTGATATTGTTAGTATGCCATACAACTACTGGTCGAAAACAAAACATTGTATTCATTCCTATAAAGAAAATGGGGAATTTGGACATTTTTGCAATAAGAACGTGCCCATTTATTTATTTATTTGTTTGTTTCCTTACATACTACACTTCAAAAAAAGTCAAAAGCACAGAACTGATTTTCAAATGGACTTTGCGTTTCCATTTTAAATTTGGCAGACATGTTACATACACTGAAAAGAAAATCAAAACACAAATGCGAGATTTGCAATTGCGTTTGGATTATGCTTACACAAGTTGAAAACACAATTGCAAATTCAATTTGCAATTCCTTTTGAATCTTTGAATACCCTTAAATAACCAAACAAGAGATAAAATGGATCAGTCCAGCACACATTATTTATGAATGCTGCATGCTACAGATCAAACAACTATTATTATTCCAGAGTCATATTTAAGAGAAATGCAGCATTTACCTGGCCATTCCCAGACTGGAGAACCCTGAGGGAACAATAAGCACATCTAGACGAGAGAATGGATGGACACCAAGAGTTTGAACTCAGTCATCTAAAAAATATGGATTCTTAAAATGCCACTGTCGACACTTACTCTATGCCAGCATTTCCTGCATCTACAGTCCCACGGAAAAATACGTCATATATTTCCGAACCGATATTCGACCTGAATGTGATAAGATAATGTCAGAGCGTCTCTGGATAAGTGAAATGATGCCAGGAAAACACTTCAAGTGTAACAAATGTAGTCCAATTCATAAACATGACTTGTTAAAACCAGTATTTTTAATTAATATAGTTTAAAAGTTAAATTAAATTAAAAGTTAGGCTACGTTTGAATCTGTCTGACGAATTCTTACTGAATTAATTCTTTGAAACGACAGAGCGGCTTCAGCATGGTTATTATGGTAATTTTATATAGGCTAGGCTAGGCTAGGCTACACACAGACATATCTAGAAGCCAAGAATATTATTTAGATATAATTGCTATGGATGTCAGTCCTTTTACTCTATGCCAGCATTTCCATCCTGCACCACTTTTTTAAATCTCCAGTCCCATGAAAAATTGAATGTGATAATATAAAAAGTTGTGAAAGAAAAATAATGCTAATAAACAATTGATAAGTTCTTCACGGGTTGCGGTCATAACATAGCCTACAATTCACGAACAGTTGTGATTCTTTGCAAACTGTTCTGTTCTTTATCATAAACAAACAGAAGTAGTCCGCTTGGACTTCAGCGTGAGATTGATGCTGTCACGCCAGATGTGTGAGAGTTGGCAACCCTGCCATATTCTGACAGCACATAGGAAATCATGAGGGGAAAAAGCCCCTTCCTTCCTGATCTGAAGACTCCAACGGTCTGTGTGAAACCGTAGAGGTTGTACTGCACTGCACTGGGCATATATCTCACGCTGTAGTCTCCAGCAGACAGAAGGCATAGAGACCAACCTTTGTACCAGACAGGATGACGGATGATCCGTATTTGCATATTGTTGGTCTGACTGTGTCAAATTTCTTTAAATCTGGTATAGTTAGGCCTATATCCAACTCTTCCACTTTTGACACTGTCAGGTCACAGCAATCCAGCACCAAGGTGAATTCTTCACTCTCATCACCCCACAAGACACTACTGACAATTTCCTCCACTCAAAAACGTGATGGTTCCTCAGGGGTTATCACCATATTTGGCTCAGGTATGATGGGAGAATTTACGTCCTGCTTAGATGATACCAAAGATATGTTGATTTAGATCCTGGTTCACCCTGTTTGCTGGAACCCACACCAGGCTCCAGAACCAGAACAATACTATGACCTTCCTTTGGATTGAACAGTCAGGTCAAGAGCATAGTGTTGGACGAGCATATGGTTGGTGTTAGCCACAGGGGCAGGTCATCTTTATTAGGATCCAGATCACGGTTACTTTCCATATCTGATGGGGATATTCCATAGGCAGGAACAGATCTTGGGACCAGACTGAAATATCATTAGGAGTAATATATACGGCATGCTATTTGGAAAATAGTTCCGTCTCTCAAAAAATTCCACTTGTTATTGAGTATGCTTCTGGTCCTGAGGAATTTAATAGCCTGTAATTATACATTTTAAAGAAAATATTACTTAAAATAATCTATGTAAGGTAAGTATACAATTTCAGCATTAAGCTGCAATCATAAAATTTAAGATAGACCTCTTAAAAACATAGATATCCTCAGGCCATTGTACATTTTATTATTTGGTACCATCCAAAATAATTACATTAAATAAAAACATTTGAATATATGCAGCAGTTACAATCTCTTTGTTTAACCTTTTGACTGGAATATTTAATTGTATTGAATATTTATATTTTGAACATTTTAAAAGTCTTGCAACAGGATTAGTGCAATTGATAGTTTACACTTTAAAAAAATTTACACTTTTTCATTTACTTTCATGTTGTTCCAAACCTGTTTGGCTTTCTTTCCTTTGTGGAATATAAAAGAAGATAATTTGTAGAATGTAGGTAACAAAACATTAGACAGAATATTCATTTTTGTGTGAACTATCCTTTTAAGTTCACTCTAAATGTGATTAAAAATACATTAACTTCAAACTAACTTTCCCCCAATACCCATACTTAGCTTTTACATTAAAATCTTGATGATTGTTGAAAAAGTTCATATCTATGCCATTTGCTAACTACCCAAATAAATGTGCAATTATACTAAGAACAAGAGTAATATTTGAATATTTCATTGTCTTGTTTCTGAACTGGAATTTGAAGGATATGCTCCCCTCAGACCTTTGAAGCCTACACCTTACGTTCTCTTTCGTGCAAAGGGGAAATTTAATAAGTGACGCTTAAAGTGACAATTTCTATCCACAGGCCCATAATCAGGTGTTAAATCACTCACATTTAGACGCTTCCATCAAACACTGTAAATAACCCTTAAGTTAAATACTACTCTCTGGGTGAAGACTAGGCGATCCACTCATATTCTTTAAAGCATTTGTTCTCCATACTGGAGTAACCCAGCACTGCACAGTTTGAAGATCTTTCCCAGAGCGGTTCAGTTTGTAGTCTTGAAACCTTGAAGGTTTTTGAGCCATGTTTACCATTTGAAATTACTAATGGGTTTTTATAATGTTTGATTTATGAGTAGTATACAGAAGCTACACTACTTGAAGAGACTTCCATGTTTTCTTTTAACCCATATATTAAAAGAATGTGTTGTGCTCAACAGTTGTAGTACGAATAGTAACTTCTAAGCAAGATTTATTAACCATAACTTCTTAATTATAGAAATTTCAAGACGCGAATTTGTGTATTAGGGGAAATGTCAAAACTGTGCAGAGAACTTCAGGACCAGAATCGACGTGGAGTCTGACTCGAATGCAGTCAGAAGGGTTTAAAACTGATCAACACATCATCTTTAATACACTTTAATAAAGCCACTTCAGTTATTTAAGTGAGATTCCAAGTTTCCATTCCCGACTCTTCAGATTTTCTTACAGAAGAACATGCAACTGACATTTAACTGCAATAGTAACAAAGTCATTTTATAAATACTGAGATCTGTTTCACGAACCTGTTCCTGTTCTAACGCTTGAAAAGCTGTTGAAACACCGATCCATGCGATAAACGCCATCACGCAACGACAGGAAGCTGAGCTGGATCTTTTAAGGATTAACCTGTGGCCTGACTGTATATATAGAAAATCAAGAACAATGCCACTGAATTATAGTTTATAATGCAAGAACAGACCTAGATAACACTTTTAAAGTCAACATAATATTTCTCAACACTATATTACGGTACAAGTTATAAAATTGTAGTTTTATTAGGAAGTGCATTAAAGTTTCATTGACAAAAATATTTATATATTTGTGTTTATTTTGAAATTGCAATGAACTATACATTTAATAAATGTTCTTAGCTTTCAGAGCAGTAACGTTTAACATATGTAACAAAGCACTGGAAACAGAAACAATGTATGAGCTTATGTGCAGTTCACTTTAAAAAAAAAACATTTGAAAAGAATAAATCACTTTTTAGAAAAAGAAGGGAAAAAACCCTAAGGAAACTAATTTGACAATTTCCAGTTAAGACAGAGGAGGCAAAAAGTAAACATTTGATGCACTCCTACTCTACACTTTTAACTGATTCTGTTCTTTTTATCTCTGTAAACCTGATTTACTTTTATTCTGGTCACATTTTAATAATGGAATATGCATCTAAGACCTAAATATTCTCCATAAATAAAATAGAACTATATATACACAACTCTCTTATAAATCTTTGCAATTGTAATATACATAGACTAGAACAAATCGAGTAATCATGATTTATGCTATATTAGCTCTATGTAAACATACAAATGAAGAGGTGATCACATTTATACCATTAACTGTCCTCTGTGTCCATTTCTTTTGACACTTTCAGTGGCTTTGAAGTTATATCAGGTTTACTATCTTGAAGCAGTTCATTTAAGGTTGTAGATTTTTTTCCTCACATGTAACATGTCTGTAGGTTAAATTGTATTAGCTAAGAATACAATATGTTGTAACATTCTGTGGAGGATTCGAACCATATACAGAAAACAAGTACAAAAAAAAAGTTCTACATCCCTTAAAATCTATTCCATATATACAGTAATACAGAATATAACAATGATATCTTCTGGGGTTTCAACACTATGCATGAAACTCTGCTCGAGTCATCTAATTATCAGCTGACGGCGCTCGTTTCCTGGCACACTGCAACATCCTTCCCTCGATATCCTCTAGAGACATTCTCTTGACATCATGAATTTTCATCTTGTGTCCGACGGAGGCTGTGCCGTTTGAAGGAATCTCTGTTACAAACACAAGAGCCTAAGCAGTGAATGTTAGATGGTTAGAAAGAAACAGCTCCACAAAAAGAGCTGCAGTGTGCAGTACGAGTGCTCACATCAGCCAAATTCACACTGTCAATGTTAGGAATACTGCCCAGAATATAAAGCAGGATACAGGAGCAGATAAAATAATGCCTGTATAAACAGATAAGCAAAGTCAGTCCCAATGAGATAGCCTTCAGTAAAAGAAAGAAAATTATTAATTAATAGATAATTAATAGATCAATTTCTATTTCTTTTTCTTTTTCAATTTCTCTTATTTACAGAACAGGACTGAAAATTGTATTCTACTGCTGTGTGGATAAAAAACAATGAGAGACACTCCAAAAATGTATAGTTCACCCAAAAAATTTAAATTAAACATTTGCCATTTTTTAAGAACCCTCACGTCTTTCCAAACCCATATCCATCTCCCCATAAATCTTTTCTAATTAGAGATGCACCGGTTGACCGGCCATAAATCGTAACCGGACGGCTTTTGCTTACAATATGCGATTGGCAATCGGCTGGGTTTTTTTTTTTAATTGGATGAATGAAACACTTTGTATCTTTGTTTTATTCGCACCAACATTATTTGATTTTAACATTTTGGAATAATGTATTTATATAGCATACTTTTATTTAGTCTCACTGTTTTTTTTTTTTTAAACCAAATTTAAAAACTAAAACAAATACTGAAGGCTGATTAAGTAATATCTTATTGAATGAGTGTTGATTGTGGTGTTTGGATTGTAGAACTATGCAGTTATTGCCTTTAATTTCACATGGTTACAGTTAATCTTTTCATTTAACCACTTCAGCTGTTATTTTGATTTTTTGAGAATTAGGCATATGCAATATTGGACCCACCGGTGGGTCCCCAGAGTTGATGTGGTTAAGGCCAGTTCTATGTAGTTTCAACCCAATTCAAAAACAAAAGCTAAATGCTGATGTCTGTACCATCTATGTTTGTATTAAATGTAGTCTATTACTGTGCAGTTACTGCCGTTAATTTCACATGGTTACGGTTATTGTTTTCAATAGCCAAAAGCCAGTTTGGCCTATTAAATACCAAATAAACATCTTGTTTATGCACACTTTCCTTCTTTCTTGTTTGTTGCTTGAAGATTTAAAAACAATCGGAAATCGGAATCGGCCATGAAAAATCAATGATCGTGCATCACTATTTCTAATACAAACTCCAAAATATCACTATAAAAGTAGTTATAATAACAGCATCTTCATTTTTGGATGAACTGTTCCCTTAACACTGTTTATGGAAATTCTACTGAACACGAGAGAGGATTTCCATCATTCATTGATTGCAGAGTCAAAGATCAAGTGTAGCACTAGTGGTTGTACCTATTCTCAATGTGAGGTTTGATGATGGGCTTGTAGAGCTCAGGGATCTTTCTCTCCAGCATGGGCCTCAGGTTCTCGCGCAGTTTGTTGTAGTTTTTCTTCATCTCCTGCTGGTACTCCTTCTGATCAGGAGTAATGAGTTGCTTGTTCTTCTCAATGGCCTCTCCACACCTGCAGGTGTGCATTCACAACAGCATCAGCAACACACAAAGCTCGGCAGAACACCAGATGATGATTAATTAGTGTAATTAGCAGCATTTGGAGAGAACTAGTCAAATGAGTTTGTTGAGGATCCTCAATAGTTAGTTTTATCCCTCCAGAAGCTCTCATTCAAAGGCAAAAAGCCGCAAAGGGAACATTGAGGAACATAAAACTGTGCTCTGGATCTTTTTCCTAAATTAATTTTAAATTGTTCTAGATCTTTCAAAATAAATCTTTTGAGAATTAGGAGGCTATAACGTCTTGGCATAAATAACGGTAACTTGGCTAGAGAAGAATTATGGAGAAAAATAAACATATTTTAAATCACAGTAAATATCTGTCTGCATGCTGGCAGCAATCAAAGCCCAGAATCCACATGAACTATTCCGTCTGTAAAAAGCAAAGTTGTATACATCCTGGGAAAACTCACTGTATTCAAAAACTTAATTTATTTCGAGTCTTGGTTTAAACATCATGATGATTATGCAAAACAAATGCAGCTGGGTGACATTAGGATGGGTTTTCTCCGCTTGCGGAAAAGCCCCTCGGGTGTCTTACATCCAAGTATTTCAGCGAACTTTCAAATAAAGAACTTTAAACAAACCAATCACTATAAAATAAAGATGCTTCTATATTTCCTTTGATCCTCTGATGGAAAGCTTGCTTCATTCAAGCACATGTCACTAAAAAAAAAGATTACGTTGATATCTCTTTTCCATTGGAAGCGGCCACTCACCGCATTATGAACTCTTTGAAACACAAACGCAGTTTGTTGTGATGACGGAAGAGCTTGGGGTCTGCTGGGATTTCATTCAAGAAGACCTGGGCCACCTCCAAGGGACCCTGGAGGGATGCACAGAATGAGAAAAGGAAAGAAAAGGCCCCTCCTCTCTCCCACAGTGCCAGCAGAGAAAATGAATGCTTCATCCACTGGAGGCCACAAGGTAAAGTCAACACATAAGGGAAAGATCATGAATAAGTCTTTGTGTGAGTGATGTTACTGTGGAGCCAGGAGTAGAGGCATTGCCATGCTCTTTTTATGTAGTTTCTCCAAAGGGCATTATATTGTCATATAACTGCAGCCATATCGAGAGGACTTGGATATGTTTTAAACTTGATTAGTGTTGTAAACTGTCACTCTGGAGCCTCAGACTTCACAATAAATAGAGAGTTGCTGGGAGCATTAGTATGAATCCCTACAACCCTAAGATTTACAGTGCATAGTCTGTGAATACTTAAGGACAGTATAGAAAAGTAGTGTGCAGTAGAACAGGCATAGCGGATGTCTGGGTAAGTGACGGAGCCAGTTTTAATGTCAAGGGATCAAGGTTTGGTTGGTTAGCACGGGTCTGTTAGCCCCTGCTGGTAGATGCGGTAATTACATCATTTTGGACCCCAAAAACTATCTTTCCTCATTGATTTTAACCTTTTATTTTTAATTTTGTTGAATTATTGTTAAAAAATTGTTACAAAATGTGGGTGTCAGTAAGATTTTTTATGTTTTTGAAAGAAGTCTCATGCTCACTTTGGCTGCATTTATTTTTACAGTAAAAACTGTAATATTGTGGAATATATATATATATATATTTCAGCAGCCGTTACTCCAGTCTTCAGTGTCACATGGTCTTTCAGAAATCATTCTAAGGAAACATTTTGTATTATTATCAATGTTGAAAACAGTTGCATCTCTCATTATTTTTATATATAAGATTTTGTGCCATATTTAATATTTTTGTGTAACTGTAATAAATTTTTTCGTTGATAAATAGAAATGTAAAAAGTAATAGCAGTTATTTGAAATAGAAATATTTTGCAACATTATGCATCTCTTAACTGTCACTTTTGATCAATTTAATGCATCCTTGCCATTTTATTATTTTGTAAAAAAATATATATATCATTTTTTTCCCCCAAATAATTATTCAAATAATGTAAAGATGTTAATATACTATTACTATATAATTCATAGATATTTTACCAGTGCCTAAGTGTTCATTTAGAAGGGCTCAAAATACACATAAAATTAGAATTTTTTTTGTCATTCTCCTTTCACATTTCACAGCTCAGAAGAGTTGCTAGTGAAGGGTACAAGTGTGCATTAATTTCAGACCTGATTGACGGTGGCTGTGACAGATCCCTGCAGAACCATCTGAAGCATCACAGCATCCGGCTTCTCTCTGTGCGTGGCCTCAGCCAGCTCTCTAGTCTTCTTCTGCATGTCCTCAATGGCCACCTCAATAGGAGTGAGGTCAAACTGAACACAGGTAGAGACCGATTGAGTAAGTAGTCATTTAGATGCCTTTATCAAACTACCACTGCAGATGAAGCAGGTATTTTCCCTGGATTGTTATTACTGTACCTCCTCCTTTTGAATGACATTGATCCGTGTCTTGATGTAAGGGAAGGCATGCATGGTGGTTAGGATGGTTTTCCGCTTGTATTGCTCGTTGAGTTCCCCTCGGGGCCGCCCACTCTTTGTGAACGGCGTAGTGTACATGAAGCGGCGAAGGTTGAAGTTCTTCTCAAAGTTGGTGAGGCGGTCTTTCATCTCATAGTCATCAAAGTAAGGCTCCACAAAGGTAATCTGTATGTACGCCTGATGCGAAATAAGAAAATCAACATTACAATTAGGACATGTCAGTGAGACTTAAAGGAAACAAATCGCTGAGGGTAACATTAGTTGAATGAGGCATTTGAGATTTGAGTGCAGAGGCAGTCGACGGCTTTTCAAGCTAATGAGGGTGTCACACAAGTCATACTGAAGAAAGCTTTTGAAGAAAAAAACACACTTGACGAGAAGTACCTTGTTGGGATTCAGCTTCTTCCTGTCTACTGGTGTGGAATCTTTAATCATTTCCAAAAATTCATCTCCAAAACACTGAGTGTAAAAGTTCTGGAAAATTACAAGACAAAGGGACAAATGTGTTAGTCCCGTATAATATCGAAGCTAATTTCAGATCATTATAGCGCTGCCTAAAAGCATCAAAACCTTAAAACTGAAACCTTAAGAAAACCCTTCAAACTTCAAATTCATCTTCATCACAAATGCAGTTCAAAACTTCACAGGGTTCCAGAGAAATTTCACCTCGAGCCGGTGGGATATCTCCGGTAAATGGGTGATTCCTGGCTCTTTGTAGATAAATTCTCGCTCATCCAGGTCTCCAAATTTAGAGCCATAAAATCCCACGCGGAAGTAGGTTCCAAACATCCTCTTGTGACCCTGAAAAAGGAAAAAATAAACATTTAGTTAAAAGGCGGCAGTTGCTACATAATGATGCATGATTTCAGGTTCAAGTTTTTTTAATGAAATGACTTCACAAAGTAAAAAATATATTTGGAAGATGTAAATAAATATGAAAAGAAAAACTTTCTACTTCAAAATGCCATGTTTAACTCAATGTGTTACTTGCTGATGCTTTGTAATTATTTGTGAAAGTTACTAGCAGTTTTCCACACCATTATTTTTTCAGCACACTACCTTATTTAGCTGTGGTGTGACAAAAAATGTTAAAATTACAAATATTCTACATAGTGTCTAAATTAATGCTCATCAATTAGTGCTAATATTAGTGTTCATAAAACTTAATGTATAATATCTATTAAAAAAAAAAAAAGCAAAATGCTGTTTAACATCGTTTTATGTGAAGTAGAGCATGTCACAGCACATTAACTTCCCTATTTCTATCCAGCTGCCCACATGCATATAGATTATGATCACATTATGCAGCTTCATCCTGCCTGGCAGAGGCATGTAGGAGGACATGTCATTTGTATGCTTTACCTTTTGAATGATGTTCTCAAAAGCCCTTTGCAGCTTGTCATGTGTGGATGCAAGCTTCCGGAAATCTCTGTGGGCCTCCTGTATAGGCACGATTACCTTGTACACCTCATTAACCGCCTCGTACAACCCGCCCTGTAAGCGAACAATGAACAGCAATATATTGTATATTTTATATATGGCTACATTACTTTCTTTTTAAAATAAAAATATATTATTATTATTTTTAATGATTAGAAAATATAATATTGCATTATAACAATTTAATTATAAATATATATATATATATATATATATATATATATATATATATATATATATATATATATATATATATATATATATATATATATATTTAAGTTGTATTTTTTTATAATAAAAATAAATAATAGTCAATATTATTACTATTATTATTGATTTTTCTTTTTCTTTTAAATTCGTCTTCTTATTAAAAAATAGTTTATATAATGAAGAATTGGAAGCATCATGCTACAGAAAGATATTAAGTAGCATTAAAGAAGGTTGGCTGCTTATTTGCATGTCGTTGGCACATTGTTCCACGGATAACTCACATTGCTGAATAGCTCAGCAGCCTGTTCCAGAAGCCCAACTAGGCCATTTTCTGTGAAGTAACGTCCCGAGCAAACCCCATCCTCGTCTGGAGACAATATGTCATCTGAGACTGCAGACTCCTCCAGCACGTTAGGAGATATGTTCTGGTGGAGGGAGATGATTATTTACCACAGTAAGACAAGGATCTCATTTACACTGAACCGCGTGTGAGGGGTCGAAGAGCAGCCGAGACATAATTCACACCTACTGTTGTTTTTTCAGAGCCGATTCAAGCGTTTCCTAATCATGCTAATAACTCACTTGAAAGGTGACGCTGCCCACAGGCAAGTATTTGTGATCCTCCAGCATGCTGAGATATTCAGCCACCAGGGCTGCAGCATGAACCAGACACATGGCTGACTCTGTAAAGCACTTCCTGCTGTTGTGCTTCTCTGCCATGTTTTGGAGCCAGGTTAGACGCAGGTCCGGAGATGTCTGGTAACCCTTTGCGATCCTGAAGCCAAAGCAAACCACAGGTTAATGGAAATTAGACTTGTGTTGGTATTCGGTAATGCGATATATCACGGTAATGAATATGCACAATATTGTTATCGTGGGCACTTCTAAATACCGTGAATAATTATACATCACAAATTATTCAGAATTTCGAATGCATTTTAAGAATACTATTCCCATCAACTGGTCAAAATGCACAACACAGCTGTATGCTGCTTGAAAGGGCGCATGCGCTCTGATGTAAACAAGCACGCAAGAGAAGCACATGGAGGAACACATGAGAGACACGCTGAATGAAAGCACATTCACTCTCTGACAGCAGATGGCGCTAAACTGCAGAAACTGCAGTCCTTACCCTTGAAACACCACAAATAAACCAGCTGCCCTACTTTCTAAAACATATTTAATAATTTTAAATAACCAATCAGATTTGTGTATTTGCTATGCTGTTCATCACAGTGCCAAATACTTAAGTATTAAGTCTTAATAGGCTATTTTAATCTAGACTACAACATGACATAGAAATTGTTTGAAAGTGTTTTGATTTTTTTTATTGTTAATTTACATTTTACATTAGGGCTTCATTTTTAACATTAGTTAATTCATTAGTTAACATAAACTGCCAATGAAAAATTCTTCTGAACATTCATTCATCTTAGGTATTCCAATATTTAATAACACGTTGATAAAATCTAAAGTTGCAACTGTATTATTTTTTATGAGCTAACATGAACTAAAACTTTTATTTTTTGTCAGATTAATAACTTCTGTAGCAAATGTAGCTATTGCTCATTGTGAATGTTAATGGTGAACTAAAGATATCTTATTGTAAAGTGATACCTATGGGTCTTTATAGTTCTTTTGCACTTCAATCAGTGCAAAACTTAACTTTATATATATTTTCTGTATTGCTTTATTGTATTTAAATGTTCAGTTATTTTTGTTATAAAAAAAAGTTTTTAACCTGTTATATTGTATTATGAGCACTTTTTTTAATTCAATACCGTGATAATACCGTTTACCGTGATAAAAGCATGAGCAATTAATCGCAACAGGAAAATTTGATACCGGCATATCCCTAATAGAACTCTGTTTCTAATATCAAAGCATATGTGGACTTATTCGCTCAAGTTATTACACATGAGGCACACTGCAGGGTTCAGATGTGCCACTCTGTTACCATGGTAAGTGCAAAAACAGTAGACAAACAGTAGAAACCACAGCAAAAATGGAAAGCAGAGGAGAAAACCACAGGCCTGGAATCCCAAATGCAGATGCAGACTCTGTTTTAGCTGCAGGACAATATGTCTGTACCTATACATGAGGTCCATGAGCATCTCAGGATCTTTCTGGAACTCCTTCATCTTGACGGTGTCTGAGAGGATGCTATTTAGATTCCTCAAGAGTTCATCCACCTGTGGAGACAGAAACCATTAAGGTAATTCGTTAAGACAGATGTTTAGCATGCTTATTGATTGGGCTGGATCTCTACAGGTCTAACTTTAGGCTGAAGTGTTACCTGTGAGGGCAGCTGTGTAGATTGCATTTCCGTGTCTTCTTCCGCATACGCCAGGATAGTTCTGAAGGAGCGGCGTAGGTGCTCCTCGTGGATGTCTGAAGACTTGCCCACCAATGAAGCCAAAGACATTGTCACCTGCATCTTGACTCTGGAGAAATTCTGCAAGGACAAACAAGGTGTCAAAGTTTGGCTTCCCCTGACTAATGCCATGTTCTAGTATATACATTAGCACCATATGGACCACTTTTACTGTTTTTATGTCCTGTTTTGGCATTTCTGGAGCTAAAACAAGCAGCATGAACACTGGGTCCACATGATCATAAGCTTTTTTTGGGTGAACTATCCCTTCAATTTCAAGTCTTCCTCCAAAGTTTGAATGTTCAAAGCTTCATGACAACAGAGGTCTGATTACTGTAGAAAAGAGGTCTGATTTCCCATGTAGAAAACAGCCATTCCCCTAGCAGTTCCTGTCAACCAGAGTCATGTCATTTATCTGGGTTGGCCCTGCTGAGGTTATTGAAGGTTACATTGTCCGAAACTGGGGTTAGGCTGTAATTGGAAACGCCACACTGCCAGGCGCGGTCGGCCATTGCGGTCATAGTCTCAGATCACTGATTCCACGGGAGGCTTGAGCCAGAGGCTGAAAATGCTCCATCCATCTTGCTTAGCATCAGGAAACTGCTAAATGATCCCCCATTAACCCCTGTAGAATTGCCAATGGATCATTTCAATGGCACCATTATGTTAAATTGAGCGTATGTGCGAAGCATCTCTGGACGTCGCCAATCTCGCATCTAGGTCAGTTTCGCCAAGAAGAACGTCTCGACATCGACACCGCTGAGAAGATTAATTCTGAATTTGTGCTGAAGCCTGACTTCACCGTTTTCACCATTTAATCTAATGTGAGAAACAGCCTTAGGAAGCATACAAACACAAAGCGTAGACTAGAGGGGTAAAAGACGGCCTGCCGGCTAAAACAAATCAACATGACTTATTCAAGGTTACACTAAAGACTGTTGCTGGAAGCTTTTACAAACCAAGCAAGCAAACAAACAGACAGACAGAAAGAGAGAGAAATCCATCCTTTGCCCATTAAAGATGAATGAGATGGCAAACAGCACGGCCATCTGGTAGGGGAGGGCTGAGGGGGCTGAGAATTTGAGTAAACAGAGGAAATACTCCAGCCATCAGCCTGGTGCACACAGAGGGACAGCCGGCGAGCAGCGACAGGCTCATGTTATCAGGCGACAGACAGACAAAGAGAAGAATAACCGTATAGAGGGCATTGTCAATGTTACGTCTGCATCATCTTATCACAGAAAAGACATTCAGGTGGAAGGGTTTTCATTCGTTTAGCAATAAAGGTTGAGTGATATGGTGTCTTACACTAGCAGAGCTGTAGCTGTATCTCATGATCAGGTAGAGTGTAGCACAAGCCTGACTCCTGTTGCTGTCCACACAGCTGCTGCAGTAATGAAGAACCTTCTGACACAGGTCTGCACACTGCTCGGCCTCCTCCTCAAACAACAGCTCACCAAACTGAAAAATAGGATCGTATCTGTCATATATTCAAGATATATTCAGATATTACATGATTACAAAAAAGGGAAGACTGGGGTTGGTTGGCACGGTTTTCATTCCTTGTTAAATATCTCTTTAGGTGCAAATGAATTTAAGCTTAGGCTATGCTAAACAGACATTCAATAATCACATTTTGTTAATTCGTGACTACATTAATAACATTAATTATTCTTATACTACAGTCTGTGTCAACCATTCACACTCACACTATTTTCATGAATGATGTCAGCCAGGTGGCATAATTTATCACAGTCTTTTAAAACTACAAAAAAAAAAAAACTATAATAATAACTGGTTGCTGGATATGACCTCATTTTTAAGTCTCTATATAACTTCGTTTAGCATATTAGCTGGGGGGTACATTTTTATTTTGACAGAAAATTTGACATGTTTTTGCCTCAACATTTAAATGATTTTTCTTTTCTTTTTTTCTGAGAGAATCCAATAATGAACCAGAAATTTACCATGTAGACAACAAAACCCAATCTAGCCTACAGCTATATGATTTAGAATGAGCTACACTAAAATAAACCACAGGAAAAACCTTTTATATGGCTATCAATAAAAACAAATTGAATTTCAGCATATATTTGCACCTTTTTGTACCGTTAGCCAAAAACGAATGCGCACGGCACACACACGGTCAGTACCTTAACTATGAGAGCCCGTAGGGTGCTGAAACAGTGTGACAGGAAGGTGGTGCTCTGATTACAGGTGAGAGAGTGCAGCAGAACCTTCAACACTCCACCAACCACATTATCCTTACAGTCCGCCAGAGGAACTGCCTGGAAGTAGAACACAAAGAAAAAACATTATTTCATCCTAAAATGTTGAAATATTTTTGGGTCCACTGTAAGAGTTGTGTGTTACCTGTACGATCATCTCCAGCAGGTCAAGGACTATGAGGTTGGTCTCAGTCGCCAGGTTACCACTGATTATGGCCTCCTGATCCAGCTCTGCTTTGGATCTGAGGAAACAACAATAACAAGTCATTAGGCTGTAGATTAGGGCCATGGAGAACTAGAACCAACAATAAATGAGAAGTGCCACAGGTTAAAGGGATGTGAACCATGAAATGATGGTACTATTTTACGCTCACTTGTCCTGCCTGTCGTTTGTCTGGCGCCACTGTGTAAGGTCTTTCCTCCAGCGTAGGTTCTCTCTCAGACCCAGCGTCCGGTCGTTACCTTGCACAACACACCAAGACGGGACATATTTAGAAAATATCTAAACAAAGGAAGTCTGCAGACTGTAAACATGTCAAATTAGACAGCATTCAAAATTATTTTAGTGCATTGTGGAAAACAAATAATATATTATTCATTGCGCCAACAGTAACTGTCCCCTCTACAGTTAAAGGAATAGTTATGTTATTATTTATTCATCTGCATGTGGTTTCAGAAATCTGTATGATACGCTTTATTCTGTATTGAACAAAAGGTAACTTGTTTTAAATATCCTGTAATCATCCTTTTCAGAACACCACCACTGATAAATATACATATATATATATAAATATACATATATATATATATCCATTTTATATGAATTTATTTAAAATAATATATTTTGGAATAAATACACTTTTTAATGTGATTGTTTTGTGAATCCTATTGACAAATAATCTTTTTATAACCTACTTATTGTTTTCCATGAAAGAAAGAAAGTCACACAGTTCAGAGCAACACAAAAGTGAGTAAATGATGACAGAATTTCCGTTTTCAGGTGAACTATTCCTTTAAATGCTAAGATAGAAAGTAAAACATGAGATGCAGCTTACCTCCCACCCTTTTCATCATTTGTCCTCTGGCTCCGATTCCTCCCAACAGAGCCTCCTCCAGACGCGCCTTAGCCTGCTGAGACTTCTGGAGGGCCTGGGTGCTCACCTTATCAGAACTCTGCTTCCCCTACACACACACACACACACTACGTGAAAATATCCTAATGACATCAAAAAGACCATCCAGCAGATGTCTTCCTGTCCAAATCAAACTACATCCTGACACTGTGACTCCAAGCACTTCTTGAGGTCACTGAATGATGCTGCAGTGACTCAAGTGTTTTTACCCTGTACTCAAAGCAGGAGACGCAGATGGTGAGGAGTTCCAGCAGACGGCTCAGCTGAGATGAAGGCATGTCCACAGTCCAGCGCTGGACCAGACTCTGGTCTGCATTCTTGATAATCCACAGGAAACACATGAGCAGATTGCGACTGGTCTCTGCTGTCAACATGTTGGTAGTTTTCCCCGCCTGGACAAAAAGACAAAGAATGTTCAAATGAGAATTACTGTTTCTTTTGCAATATGTCAGATAAATAGAAATATCCATGCACAGGGCTCTCTGGAATACTTAATTATGATTGGTCAGTTACAGGTATGCTAAACTGTGTACTCTCATATCACTCCCAGTGTTGTTTTTTGTTTAATTACCAAAGTAATAAAAATATAGCTGAAATCAAAATAAACTGAAGCTGAATATAGAAACTAAAAATATAAAAAATTAAATAATAGTAATAATGACAAAAGCACATTTACTCGAATTATATAAAATAAACAATTACTTTACAAACAATATTTTGAAATGATAATATAGAAATAATACAAATATATTTATATATATATATATATATATATATAATTAAAATTATATCAATATTTATTTTCCATTTATGTATCAAATAAATTAAAGTAAAAGTAAATACATAACATAATTCATACCACAGAGGCCATAGAGACCAGTGCATTTCTCGCTAAAGTGTTGAAAGGATTTCCAGCGATTGCCATGGCAACAGATTGATTGATGGGGGTGATGCTGTCAGGATCTTCCTCAGGCCCACCAGACTTGCCTTTACCGCCACGCGAGTCAGATACTGTGTAGATAACATTTACTCACACATATAAAACACAGATCTGAAAAGCATGATCCCTTTTCAAACTACCATCATGCACCACAAGAGAGCCATGATACAGCACTTGAACCCACTGGCTAAAATCAAATATCAAGTCTAACTGAGATTAACAGTGTGACTTGTGTAAGGCAGTACCTGTGAAGTCAAGGTAATTGATCGAGTCAATGATGATGCCCACTAGAGGGAGGTAGAGAGACGCAATCTTAGCCTTGACCTCTGGCCTCGAGCAGCGCTGGTCCAGATCATGAGCGCACAGTAAGCTGTATGTGGCACTGATGGCCTTTTGTTGTACTCTCCCCCTGCGTATACACACATTCATTAATAACATTTGGTAAGTGAACTCTTAAAAAAATGTACTAAACGTGGCACACGTTTAATGTGACCGACCCCTCTGACTCCATGTCCAATGCAGTGCTGAGCTCGGTCAGCAGCAGTCCGGTCAAGTAATGCCGCTGCTTAAAGTCTGGCGACAGATCAAACATGGCTGCGATCTTATTGTCCTGGAAACTGCAGGAGCTGGAGGTCTGGTGACAGGGACAAAGATTTTGTCTAGATACTCATTGTTTCCAAATACTGCGAGTATTAGACGAGACGTAACGGACACAACACAGCAGAATGATGTTTCTGCACTGACCAGTGAGGAGGTGGAGGGTGATGGGGAGGCGGGGGCAGACGCAGGGCTGCTGAAGAACAGGCTGAGATTCAGGTAGTGCTCATGACTGCACAGGACCCTCAAAAACTCCAACCTCATACTGATCAAAGTCGACATGTTCACACTCTTCGCTGCCATCTGAGAGAGAGAGAGAGAGAGAGAGAGAGAGAGAGAGAGAGAGAGAGAGAGAGAGAATTTAATAATATTTTTACTTCTGTCTGAGCCAAGGTGCAGTAGTTTATGCACATGTTCTTAATATGGCACTCATGCAGATGGGGCAGGTTTTTACTCTTAGCCTGTTCATCTGTTTATTATAACTAAATAAATAAATGTACTGAATTGTTAATTGGTTAGTTAAATAGTAAAAATATGAATTAGTGGTGCTCTGGCTTGCAATATATCTTGATCCCATTGCTTCTCTCTCTTCTAACAATTTCCTGTTCTGTTTCCTGTATCTGTGTAGCATGTATAAATAAATAAACTAAATATATAAAATAAAAACATATTATTTAGTGTTGTAGGGACATGATAAGATTCACCCCTTTCACCTAATATTTCTCTAGCAGAGCACCAAAATATATTTACATTTATTTATTTATAAATAATATTTTAATGGTAGCATTATTAGAACACATGATAGGTTAAAATTGATAGCCTGAATGCACTGTAAGTCGCTTTGGATAAAAGCGTCTGCTAAATGCATAAATTTAAAATTTAATTATTGTTGGATTTTTTGACTCCAGGTTATAGAATCATTATTATTATTATTATTATAATATATTTTTTACTTTTTTTTTACGCAAATACCCATCAGATTTTCTACAAATTAGTTAATAAAATATTATATTGTTTTGTTCATTCATATTTTTGTTTCATATAAATAGATTTTCTGTATTCACTCTGAAATATTACTCGGCTTTACTTCAAAAATCATGCCTGAAAGGTTCACGCTGGAGAAGCTTTTGATGTCCACTGAACCGATTATTTGCGATTTCTTTCTAGTATTAAAAGAATCATAAGTAGATGAGATGAGCTGCAGGACCTGGTTGCAGTAATTCTTCACCAGCTGAAACACAAATCCTCGGTCCATCAGAGACATCAGGTCATACAGGAAGAAAGCAAGGCTGATGTTAACCTTCTCTGCCTGCTCCAGTTCCTAAAGTGAAAGAAACACACACATCTCTTCTCCTCAGCACTGACAAATAACATTCCTCCAGAGGATCGAACCTCTTGTACGTCTCATGTGCTCCATGTTTACAGAATTACCAAAAAGTTCATGGATTAGATTATGATCTGTTCAGATGGATTCAATAACCTTTTGTTGTTTTACTAAAATGTTTCCAATCTCAGCAGTCACCACGTTGACAATAGTGGTGATGTCATCTTTGAAACGATCCGAAAATCTATTCCTACGAGGGACTGCCTTCTTGTCCAGCTGAGACACATGCTGACTCATGCTCTTCACCTGGAGTGAGGATGTTCAGACAATGAGAATTAGAAAAAAAGCTCATAAACAACATCTACAGAACATCTTACATGTGAAACTTCAAGGACAGTCAAAGCTGGTTTGCTCAGCAACATGAATGCATTCCAACTTACAAGAAGTTCAAAGAAGAACCAGGCGTATTTGTAGACGTACTCTCTGCAGACTCCAGTGCTGACCACCATCTGAAGAGCCAGCTCCTCATAAAACAGCTACAAAGGCAGAGGGATTGTCTTATTAAAGGGGAGGTCTGATGCCATTTCATGCATTCTGACTTATTTACAATCTGGGAAAGAGTTGGTTCCTCATGCTCCTATGAGTATTTGACGGAGTATTTCTGTGCCAAACACACTCCTTCAGGGTGTGTGTAAGTTTTGGAAAGTTTTTTCGAGTATGGCTCTTCATGACATCATAAAGGGCAGAATTCCTTGTATGGGCATGTGAGCAATCAGAGCGAGAGCAAGAGATGCCCATCAACGTGCTTCAGTCAGGTTAAGAAAGTTGTCGGCAGTGATGCAGAGGACTTGCTCAAGGATGCGTAATTTTTTTTTTAGACCATAAAATCTACAGTCACCAAAGAAGGGTGTTTTTGGTTGTGAAGGAAGGATGATCTTGCTCAGCTTCCCAAAGAATTCAGCATTAAGCAGTTTGATTTTCCGGGTCAGCAACGGAGTTGTGCAAGTGTGTTTGTACTCAGCATTTTGGTGATGAATGTTCTATAAACAAATTAATCAAATTTAAATCAATAAAGGTTTTGTTCCTGTTTTATTTACAGTATGTCAATGTCACAGCTTGCAGACAAATCGCTACTCAAGCTTCACATGCTCGCAACTTTTTAGCTCCACCCATGACACACCTCCGAGAGCTCAACTGTTTTCAGGGAGAGGTGTAAAGATGTATCTTTCTCTTATAAATCTTTTAAAACTAAAGACTCTGCAGATATCTGGGACTTCCTCTGAATGAACTGGCTCTTGAGTATTACCAAATAATTTGATCATGCCCAAGTTTTTAATGACAGTTGACTGTGTGTTAATGTGTGAACTGTGTTCATGACTAATAAAAAAAAAAAAAAAAAAAAATATGTATTTTACAATAATGGCCCGTTTTTGTGCGATTGTGTTGTGTAAATGTCGGGGTAGGCCTGGTGTTCTGTTATAGTATATGTGTGTAATTCCTTTTCTTAATGTTTGAAAACAATAAAAAAAGTATATAAACAAAATATTGCAATACAATACTACTCTAGAGGTACTCAAGATTAACATAAGATTAACTGAAACTGTGTGTGTTATGTCCCTTTTAAGAAACACAACCTCTGCTGGAATGACAGACAGGTAACGAAGTGGCAAGTCAACCTTTCTGTTCGTGGGCCGTGTGCTTCCCGTGGAGCTTTGTGAAGCATTGGAGGTGTTTCCAGCTGCTGTCATGCGACTGCCAGGAAGATTTAAACCCTGGTGGAAACCAAAAATGTGGGAAAAATAAGAAAAAATGCTAAGTGTGTGTATGTGCATATAAAAAGAATGTGCACCCTTCCAAAAGAGAATACTTTTTAAAATTTGAATTTTTAAGGAATTGTGTTTTTATTGATCACTAAAACTATTAAATATTATGATTTTCATTCATTAAAAAAAATGAGTTGCCCCTCCTACCATGAATTTTGTTCAACCCAAGAATGATATTGCATTTGTCAATTCAATAATCGAAAAAGCTTAAATAAATATTATAATTAATATAAATTAGATGGAAAACCCTAAAAAAAAATTTGAAATGTTGCAACAAACTGAAATAAGTGTAAATAAGAAAAATGTAAAAATAAGTGTAAGTTAAAGTACTAAAATGACTATAAATAGATATATTTTAGTATAATATAAAACAATATAATATGATAGAATTCTTAAATATTTAATAAATGACATACATTTCATTAAATTGTAATTCTGTATATTTCTCTTCCTATCATTCTATTTTAACATTCTGTGGCCTTACAAATTTCAATTCAAACTCATGAATTTTGTCCAGGCCATGTATAACGTTGCATTTGTGTGTATGTACCTTTCCTAGAATGTTCGTGACCTCTGTGTCCTCTGGGCTCTGCGGTGCTGGTATATCAGGGTTGCTGCTGGAACGAATCCGTGACTGGAGCAGCATGAAGCCGACCGTGGTAGCCGTGGCGCGAGTCAGAGTGCTGTATCGGCTCTCTGGGTGAGCCATCAGACCTCCTGTGCCTGGTGAACACAAGTAAGCCCTGGCTCAGTGTCCCAAAGCCACTAAAACTAAAAGTAATTACATCATTGGTGGTTAGGATGATGTCACAACCCTACTGTACCTGTGGTGTAGATTTCATATTGAGTGTCTGGCAAGCGGAACACAAAGTACAGGTATGTTGCTAGGAGACAGTTTCTGCCCTGATGGTCCTTTGCCAGCTCCTGACTGTTGTGAAGACTGTTGACAACCGACACCACTGACTCAAATGCAATCTGGGCCAGATTTGCTGCAAAGAACAAGATTAAAACTCTGTAAAACCAGCTGACAATCCTGAACAAGTATACTAGCCTACGCAGTATGCAAAAATCCGCATGACGTGCAAATGTATGCTAAAAACATGACTTTCTGTCTTTCAAGTGAGTGTAACACAAAAGCTAAAGCTCTTCCTGTATGAAACGCACCGGTCTGTCCAGCAATGACCATGGGCTGCATGATGAGACGGAAGAGCTTGTCGAGGACCTGATGGAGGAAAAGCACCAGCGGCTCCAAGCCGGAGGACGACAGAGAGATGATGCTGAGCTTCAGCTCATGCTCAAACATGTTTTCAGAAATTTTCTCATCTCCCACTCGGATAGGGAACATGGTCTTGCCCTCCAGGGGGTGACACAGGGTAAAGAAACGCTCCAAGTGACTATCCTGTGATTGAATAAAAAGAATTGGCAACAGCCATTTCATTTAATGAACATTTGGAAATAAACATTTCATTACGTAACACTGCATAATATTATGCAATGTTTAAAATGTTACCTATAGAAGCTGATATTTAATTTACTTCACAATAAATTTCAAATAATAATATAATACAATTTAATACAACAGTGTTAAGTAAATAATGAAATAACTTCAATTAAAATAAATAATTAAAAATATATATTCATACTTTTTTTTTTATACTTTTATTTTTTTATTTCCAGTGATCATTTTAATTTTAGCAATTGATTGCCCTTAGCTTGTTGAGCTTTTGATAATTTTGTGTTTTTAATCATTTTTCTTTTGCTTTTTTTTAATATTTATAATTATTTATATATAATTTATTTTTCTTTTAGTTTTAGTAATATTAGTACTTAAACTTTGGCCAGTTTGTCAACGCAACATTGCAAAATTTCTTTTTTTTTTTAAGTTTAAGTTCATAAGTTAGTTTCATATAATAATTCAGTACATTCTTCTGCCAGCCATTTCCTGCAGGGTTAGTCAATTTAGTTCAAATCAATATATTTTACTCAAGTTAAATCTAGTATAATACTTCAAATCCTGCTGAAAATACCAGCTTTGACCAGGCTCAGTCTGGTTTAGCTGACGGACGACCACCATGGTTTTTCACATGAGACACTGATTGACAAGAGGTTGTATTATTTAACCTACTGTAGATGAGAAGTGATGCTGGAAACATCAGCACACCAGCATTCACAACACAACATAAGCTGGACTTTCCAGCTGGGAAGTAAGACCTGAGAGTGTTTGGCACCTGTGTTTGGACTGAGGACACCGCTTGTAGCTCAAGGCTGAACAGTCCCTTATGATTCTCCATCCACTTAACAGGAGGTACCTGAGCTGGCAGTTTCTGAAGGCACATAAAAGACGCACATTTACAGAATATACACTTTATTCAAACAAATGAACACACAAAGCAGCAGAAGAATCATTGAATCTGTGTCCAAATTAGACATAAATGCAAGGTTCCAAAATTATATGATTGGTATCCAAAAAAGGCAGATGTGTAATGGTTGACTGTACCTCTGGGGAATGCAGGGAATAGTTCACAGGAAGTTTGTCCAGAATGATTGGCAGACACTGCTGCCCAGTCTGCAGCCTGTCATTGTTCAGCATGGGTAACCACTGCAGGAACGGAAGTGAAGTCATGACTTTACGGTCACTTTTGAGCATTTTATGGCACCCTTGCTATATAAAAGTATTAATTTCTTAAAAAACAAAAAGAAAAACTGATTCCTAACTTTTTAAACAGCTCTGTATACACACACACACACACACACACACACAATCGGTTTAGTCACTCACTGAATATCCAATGAGACTCTCCACACTTCCAGTCTGGTTCTGTTTCTGCTGGCAGCTGATATGGTAAAAGGTGAGCAGTAAGTGGTGTTTCTCTGTTAAACGGGCTGGCAGGCGAATCTTTATCTCGTCATAGAAATCAGGAGACCTGTGTAGGAAATGGAAACAGCTCTCTCAAACCACCCTTACATTTGCTTAATATATAAAACCATCGTAAGAGACCATGATTACCTGCTGTGGTATGTGACTGAAGTGTAGACCTCTTGAAGAAACTCAGGGCCGCTTGATTTTCCAAAGATTACCTTTTTTTTTTAAACAGTGCAGAGGAGAAGGTGACAAATACATCAAATATACATTTTTGAATCTGCTCCATACATTTTTAAATCTCTTTAGTATTGTTATACAAACAAATAATTTGGGATTTAATGGTCTGTCATTTATAGTGTAAGTTTTATATATTTCGTATGTCATTTATTCACAATGAACTTGGAATCATACAATAAAGTGATAATAATAATTATTATTATTAATTTCACATTATTTTATTATATCATATATCATATTATCTTTAAAGCTTTGTAAACATTGCACAGGAGTAGAATAACAATAACTGAACGAAACATTTATGTTTACAAAAGTTTAAAATATTTTTTTCTTTTCGGACCACTTTAGTCCACTAGCTAACCTGATTTCTATTATATTCCTATTATATCATTATGTTATAAAACAATATTTATTATTATTTCTATTATTTCAACTTCAAAATTAATGTTTTTCGTTTTTGATGATGTTGTTGTGAATATTAGAGTATAAATGCAATGGTATACATTATAAACAAATAAATATGAACATTGTTTTGCACTCACAGGCATGGCGCAGCTAGGGTCCTCACCGCTCATGAACTGGATTTTAACCGTAATGTTTCTGGCTGAAGTCAAACGGTTAGTAAGATTCAACCTCAGAGGATACACATACAGCAGGTTCCTGTAACATGATTAACATAAATGAATGAGACTCTAAAGCTATTTGCAGACAAAATAAGCATTCAATTTGAAATCCACAATTGGGTGTAAAACATTAACTGACCACTAGATGGAGCAGAAGTCTTCCAGTTCAACACTGATAACAAGGAAGAAGCTAGTTGCCTTTCATACATATGTTTTTCCTGGCTTATTTCCATTTAGTGATTTTTTTAAATGCAAGTTTATCCTACGATTAATAAAAAAAATTAAGCGATTCTACTTTTTCCATAATCTATAAACACCATCCCATCCCTCTTATCACAGGGTGTTTTCTAGGTGAGGCAAGTTTCTTATTTTAGGCTTGATTTTGTAAGACCTGATTGCTTGATTTTCTCATGAGACCTGGCAACATTGTTTTGCACACAGTTTTTCAAACTATTTGTGTTCATAGTAAATGAGTGACTAATATGACCCACAGTTCTGCCCTCCAAATTCTGACAAACCTTATTACTCAGAACTACGATTTTTTCCAAGGTTACTGATTAACCACTGCATCTCATTTCTGCTAGAACTCAGCCTGACAATTCATCTGTGAGTGTATTTGTGTGAGAGAGAGAGAGAGAGAGAGAGGCATTACCGGTATATATTGTGAGGCACATAGACTTCACTAGAAGGAAACTCCAACACTTCTTTAACCGCGCGGGGATTTTTCTCAGACACAGGCTTCACTGGAATCAGTTCGGGGGACAGACACACAGGAACCGTCTCTGGTACTGGAGACACTTCCAGTTTCAGATAACCTTTCAAAAAACACAAACACATAATGGTGCAAGATGACTTACACGACAAAGTTTAGTACTTATAAATAAGATTTTTATTCACCAGTCCACCACTGTTAACTCTTACACATGAAAGTCTTTCTGTGGAATACTGGACTGTAAAAAGGCACAGAACATCTCCTCACCAGGTATGATCTTAACACGTCGCTGACCGGATGACCTCTTGATGTCCGCCAGGAACTTGAACAGGTCCTCGTCACTCAGACGCTCTCCTTCCTGCCGGCACACACAATAAATGCTCAGCTCAACACAAAGCATTTCAAAAATGACATTTTTTCAAATCAAATCAGAAAGATTATATGAAGAACAGAAGATAAATTCCTGTTGTAAGAATGCAGAGTGATATTAGCTAGAAGATACAAGTTGAAGAATGCAGTCACCATCCGGAGAATGTGAAGAACGGAATAATGCACTCAAGGTGATAAACTAAAATTCTAATAATTTTAGCAACTTATTTTTCACAATGCTAATTCACTGAGGTTGGATTTTGTTTTTTTTAGCACAGTAAAGCATTGTTCTGAAATACTTTTTAAGTTGCAATAATATTTCACAATATTATTATTTTTACCCAAAACCTTTGAATGGTAGTGCACTTAAACAAAAGAGTTCCCCAAGTCCCATCTACATTTTCTTCTTGAATATTCTATTGGCTATAATTTCTGCAGTAAACACCTGCTTAATGAACGTGCACATGGGGACCGCTGGTTTAAAGCCAGACAGGATATAGTTGTCCTCCATCATACTGAATCTGTCAGAGTTCCGTCTGGGCAATCCCTTCTTTTCCATAGGACCCTTGCCTGTGCCACAATCAAAATTGTACACAATTATGGATTACATTTTTTTTTATTTGCTGAGCGATGCATTATATTAACAGAGCAGTGGTGTTCATCTATTCAGTATCTCACCATTGATACTGTCCGTGTCACTTGTGTCTCGTTCCAGTGTGGAGTTGATGGCACTCATGATGTTGACTGTGGCGAAGGCGAATGGCATCCTGTAGCGGCCCAGCCTTTGACAAAACCCCTCCGCTTGATTCCTCAGCTTCTCCAGCTTCTCTTTGTTCTGATGGACACCGAAAAAAAGAGGGAGGTTCATAAAAGGAAAGTTGTTTTATTAGTTACAATATTTCCCATAACCAACTCATATGTGCTTGTTTGAATTCAAAACAATGCTTCTACTCTTCTGGGAAAGCTTTCCTCTAGACATAGATGCAGGGTTTTGAAGGGGCAATTGCCCACCAGACTCAGTGAAAGATTTCCTTATGGACTGTACTTGGTTTATAGGTGTATTGTCACAACCCCTGCCAAAATCTCGTAAGTCGGTACACTTTTGGCCATGTTTTGTACATAAACAATGAAAGAGAAGTGCTCCACGGTTACCTTAGCAGCATCACTCTCCTTCAGTACCATGTATGGTTCAGCACAATCCCCGATCTCTCCCTGCTGAAGAACCTTCTCGATCTACACATGTACAACACAGACACACTGTTGTTACACAACATTGATTTGACATTAAGCAAGCATGCATTCAATTGTGATCAAAAGTGACAGTAAAGACATAAAAGAACAAAAAAGGGTTTTAAATCGCAAATAAATGGGAACTTTTTATTTATCAAATAAATCTGAAAAAGTATCACTGTTTCCTCACACATACAGTATTAAGCATCTTAATACTGATAATAATAATAATAAGGAAATCTGCATATTAGAATGATTTCTGAAGGATCATGTGACAATGAAGACTGGAGTAATGATGCTGAAAATTCTGCAATCACAGGATTAAATTAGGAAAAAATAAAGTATTAAAATAGACAAATGTTGCACATAAACAAAACTTATGAAACTGACTCAAACACTGAAAATAAAGAAAATGTTCTTTTTATTAATTGACAATGTCTCAAAATTGCCAAGTCTCTATAGATGAATCCTCCTGACCTACACATCGGTTTTTCTCTTTATAAAAAATATATTCAAAACCAACAAAACAAGATGAAAAAGTCATATCAAAATACTAAAGTTACACATTTTAATCACTTTTTGGCATACGGTGGTCATTACTCAACACTACCTTAATGACCAGATAGATATCTGGAGAGGGGTAGGAGATGGAGAAAATCGCAGATCTGGCCAAAGTGGAGGCGTCCGTGTGGGGAGTGTGGACCCGCAGGAAACCCTTCATCTGATCCGAGTTCATGTCAAAGTGGAAGTTCTCTGAAATCTGAAAGAAAAATACCACAATTAGCATGGATAGCATGAAACAACCAGCCTGCTAAGGGTTTTGCCATATCACAAAAAATGAAACAAGGGAAATTGCATTGTGCATGAAAAACAAAAATACTTCCTCAAATTTCAGGCAGAGTCAACCAATCAGAATGGAAAAACAGCTCACAAAAAGCAACATTAGCATAGTTTCCCACTAAATGAACTTACTCTGGCATTTTTGAAATCCTAAATTATGTTTTTGTTCCTAAATTGGTGAAATGGGTAATTCCTCCCATTCAAAACACACTCTTTACCAAGCCATGAAAAAAATAAACAAAAATACATGCTACATAAAGTCCCTATTTAGCATGATGTCTTCTCCATTAACCTTCTTCAGTAAAAGCTAAAGAGGATTAATGTAATACTTCAGGATCTTCCTCCCAAATACATATCTGCTGTCAGTCCATTTAATATGGAAATATGCACAGCTAGCATTATAACTGGCTGATTTCTTAAAATCCATGGCTGTCAGTCTAAGTTCTTAAATTTGTGGTAAAGACAAGCTGTGTGTATTTGAGTGGTTCATGTTCACTGGTTTTATAGAAGTTTGTCTTAAATGAATTTTGTGAGCAATTGCTACTTCTTTAGAATTAAATTACTGTTTTAGATGTCTACACACAAATTAATGCTGATGTAGCCTCTGACAAAATGTTTATTGCTGTGGATTAAGAAAATGTCTCATATTAGTCTCTCCAGCTCTGTTCAGACCGAAGTGCAGGAATGTGGGAGGACTAACAGGAAAAACACTGACAGGAAAGTTTAAAAAATGGTATTAGGCAAAATGGTCAAAATACAAAAAAACTATACCACATATTTGGGATATTTTTCATTTCTTATGATAAGCATCAGAAACTGACCTTCTTCTTCTCTTTCAGGTCATAGAGGGCCATGGTTGCAAAGAGGGGCTCAATTTCAATGTCAAATCTGTAGAAGGAATAAAAATTCTTAAAACCAAATATAACCACTAAAACCAAATAAGCTTTTCATGCATGTGCTATGAAGACCATTTCAACTTCAAAGTTTAAAATGGAACAGGTCATTTAAAATAAGGAATAAAATCACATATCAGACCAACTATTTAGAGAAAATAACCAATAACAGTGGATGGTAAAGAAGTCTTACTTGATGGTCTGGCATCGCACTAGTATCCTCTGCCCAAAGTGCTCTTTGGGACAGTCAGGAATGGGCCGAATTGCTACAGCATCCTCCTGTACAGTCAAAGGCAGATTGAAGATGATATTTAACTTCTAACAAAATCCCTGTGTTCACAAAAACGAATCACTCAAGAATATTCTGTAAAGAACATTGTTTAACTTTTAAGCATGTATTTAAAGAAAGTAAGGCATGGCTGCACCTCATCAGTGGGTGGGTAAAGGCCGAAGAGCTCGCCGTAGCGGTTGCTATTTCTGGCCTCCAGGTTGAAACGATCCAGCTCCTCCGGACTGCTGAAGCGCAAGAGGTTCTCCACACGCCAGTCCGGCTGCAGGGCCCGTAAGTTGAAGTCTGAGCTTGTGAGGGTAGTCCTAGCTGTATCATCACATAGTTCTGCCAGGGACGGTGACTTTTCCTGAGGGATAGGAGAGAACATATTACATTACATATTGCATACATGGGTAATTTAGATATAAAACTGGAGCCTTAGGACCTCAGGAGCCAAAAAGAGAGTGATACGGGGTCCAACCAAAAGTTAATAAATCATTTAGTAATTCATTATTAAAAATAAAATAAAATTATAAAATATGGAATTAAAAAAAAAAAAAAAACACACATATATATATATATATATATTAGGGGTGTAACGGTTCACAAAATTCACGGTTCGGTTCGATACAATACACTGGTGTCACGGTTCGGTTCGGTACGTTTTAGATACAGCAAAAAGAAAAAATTAGCAGATAAATTTCCTTGATTTTTATAAAAATGTTTTATTTATTAAAACTAACAAAGTATGTTTTTTTTTTTTTACATTGAACAATGATGGAGCTATTCTTTACCCATCTTCTATGGCGTTTTCTTAGCAGCATACTGTATAAAACAAAAACAGCTCCTTATAAAAAAAAATGAAAATGTTATATTAGTTATGAACAAATACAAAGATGTAACTTTTTATATGGAACTCTATAACTCTTTATATTGAGTGTGTTTTTACTCAATTGGTTCTCTATAGGGCTTATGTATTTTGGAACAAAGCAGGAATTACGGTCTGTCTGAAATGAGCTCGTGAAGGAATATTGTAACGGGGCTCAATTACATTAAGCATGTTCTTAAAAACTACGTTTTCCACTACAGCACAGTTACTCATTGCGCGGCTCGCGAGCCGCATGCGGCTCGTCAAGCTATAACCGGCGGCTCGCATAGTAGCTTACAGTATCACACTGCCACTTTCCTTCAGAGCATGTGAGGCGGGAGCGAGCGGGGAGCGCGAGCGGGCGGATCTTGGACAGAGCACAGAGCGGCAATTTCAAAAGGACGGTGGACGGAGCGTCGCATTTCCCGCTCCAATTTCGCTCTGCTCACACCACGAGTCTGAAGCATGCTCATTCAAGCCTGACCCTGAATCCATTAGTCTTGCACAGTCATCAACAGTAGACTATTTTCAAGCAAAACTCGGCTCAATAATGGAGTTCAAAAAGTAAAATGAGAATTCATACAGGTGTAGCCTATCAATATAAGTCACTCCGGAGTAGCCTATATGGCGCATCAGTCAAAAAATGCGCCATGAAGAAGAAAAAACATATAGGCCTAGCCTCGCACTGGACTATAAGTCGCATTTATTTAGAAATGTATAAAAATAAATAAATAAAAATAAATATTATGGACGGGACAGTTCTCCGTTACAGACGTGAGCGCTCTGACAGCTGCACTAAGACTGCTTTAAAACTTTCACTGAGACTGAGCCTGTCTTTAAATTTGATTTCATTTGTATTAATTGTACCTTAATTTTAATCAAGGTTTCATCAACCAATTGTCTGGATTTAATAAGAAGTAAATAGAAAATAGATAACCACGATACGAAGGAGCCGGTGTGAACCTGGAGTTTGTCTCATGAATGAACCGAAACTCAGCGTATAGCCTACTTGCCTCACAGACCCGACAAATAGGCTATATATAAGCAGAGGTGGGTAGTAACGAGTTACATTTACTTCGTTACATTTACTTGAGTAATTTTTTGGGGTAACGAATACTTTTCGGAGTATATTTAAAGATGGGTACTTTATACTCTTACTTGAGTAAATTTTTGGGGAAAAATCTGTACTTTTACTTCGTTACTGTGGGCGACGCTCCTCTCGTTACTTTATCTTAATGCAATAAATGTTATAATGCTTCAGTTTATTCCAAACGCGCCGTCTACTTTTCTCTGGGCAATGAGCGATGCCCATTCGTGAATGATTCATTCTTTTGAGTCAATTCTGTTCAAAGGCTTGATCAAACCAATTGGCAAACGAGTGAATTGGTTCATGAATCAGTTTGAATGAGTCGTTCAGTTCCCTGCCGCACGCGCTGAGCGTCTGAAGTGGTTCACTCGGAGTTGTAACGTTTAAGAACAGAAAGAGCGTTGAAAACGTGGCTGGAACTGCACTGAATTGAAATCTGCAAAGGTTATTATTTGCTAGCGATGGAGATCCTTATTAGATGAACACCGCGTGTTCTGTCTACTGTTTAACAGGTAATAACTTGGGCTACATGCGATTACAGTACACGATACCACTGTGACATTAGTTTGTTGTACGTGTGTGGCTTATAACAGAGGGGAGTCAAGTTGAATGCAGCTTCCAAAAGACAAAAAATAGCCGATTAAGATTTTATTAATTTTAATACAATCTCACCGGTGCGAGTACATTCAGCAAGTCATATCATCGGCTGCTAAATTCAGATCTGTGATCGCTTGCTGGCGCTGAGCCAGAGATAGATGCGTTTATACAGCGCTGCCCATTATAACAAATCACACATGATTCTTTTGAGCTTATTAAAGCATTGGCCAATCAGAGGTGTTCCGATGAGTCATCGCTAAAATGCCGGTGCTTCCTTCACTCGCTCCTGACTGAATACCTCTTTCTGGCGAATTCTCTCGTCAGAAACAACAAACTGCAGATGTGTGTACGAATCTTTAATTAAGATATTGATTTCACAGTGTTAACAGTTTCAGTGATTTTAATGGGAGTTTCTGAGAGTGATTGAAATCTAGACTGTCAGTGAAAATTATCTTTAATAATGTAAATGTTATTTGCTCTCTTTCTGAACAAAGAAAGATTAGTAGCAATATTTATATCACATTAACTTTCAATGTTAAATTCACATTTAATATAAAGTCAGTCGTATTAAAAATATGTTATGGCATGACACCTATATCTGTTACTTAAGTAAACAGACAGGGTTTTATAATAAATTACATAAATTGGAGTAAAGGCTGATGAAATATATACATTTATACACGCACACATACATTACATACATTTTATCTATATATCTAAATAAAAATAGGCTCAGTATATATGACCCAAAGTAACTAGTAACTAACTACTTGAGTAGATTTTTTATCCGATACTCTTTTACTCTTACTCAAGTAACTATTCAAGACTAGTACTTTTACTTTTGCTTGAGTAAATATTTCTAGAAGTACTTTTACTTTTACTTGAGTACAGTTTTTGGGTACTCTACCCACCTCTGTATATAAGGATTGAAATGTCTACTTTTAAACAAAACAATTCAAAACGAAAGACTGCTCTCCCTCCCGTATGAAATGTGCATTTCTCTCAGGCGCGTTCACTACTGCAAAGATCACGAGTCAGCATCTTTCTAGCCGACAGACATAAAAAAAAATTAAATGTCTTCTGCTATTTACATATTCATAATCATTAATTTTGCCGGTTCGTTGTGGCAGCTTTTAGGTGCCCTTAAATGTTACATGAATGCATCAGCACTGAAAACATAGAGATTTTTTTTTCTTTTGGGGGCATTTTGTTTGACATGCATGCCAGCTTTCGCTCATCCCACTATTAAAGTAAATCTGTTCTTAAACGAAAATGTATTGGCCGTGTTATTTCTTTTTTGTGGGATGTCCAATTTATATGTAGAAATGCACATTTGCAAAGGTGACTTAGTATGTTGTCCTAAAAGTGGCTCGCCTTTTGATTTTGCTCTGCCAATGTGGCTCTTGTGAAAAAAAATAGTGAGGATCACTGCACTACGGAGTAAGGCGCTCTCTCACTCAGTAATACACGCTGAAGGCTCGTTGCAAAATGGCCAATGCGTTTAACAGACCAGAAATAGAAGATCCTCCAATAACCAACAGGTCTGGTGTTTGGGTGCACTTTGGATTCCCTGTAAGCTATAATGGTGATGATAGAATGAATGGTAAATAGTAAGGTCTTTTAGGTATGTTTCTCCTTTTTTCTGTCTTTTCCCAGATACTGACACACTAATGTGATGTCGGCGTAAATGAGTTGACATGTTTCAAGTATTCCCGCTGGTGTTTTTTTTTTTTGTACCCTAGATGCGACATATCGTTGTTGTTTTTTATCCACCACTCTCTTGCCATCACCATTATAGCTTACAGGGAATCCAAAGTGCACCCAAACACCAGACCTGTTGGTTATTGGAGGATCTTCTATTTCTGGTCTGTTAAACGCATTGGCCATTTTGCAACGAGCCTTCAGCGTGTATTACTGAGTGAGCGAGCGCCTGACTGAGTAGCCTAACATAAACATATAAGTTGGTGTTTTTTTCTTCTTCGGGGGTGTCAGGGGCGTTGCCTGTTACGTCGTTTGGGTTATTGGGCTACCTTGTTGAACGCATATCATTATATTTCACAATTTTTTTTATTTTCCAAATATAATTAATTAGTCCAACGAACCGTTCGGTCCATAATGCGTACCGTGTACCGAACCGAAAGCCTCGTACCAAACGGTTCAATAGGAATACGCGTATCGTTACACCCCTAATATATATATATATATATATATATAATATATATATATATATATATATCATGTATAAAACCTATCATTAAAAAAACAAAATAAAACAAACTTAAATTTATAATTAACAATGAAAATTCACATTTAGCACTTTTTAAAATGTTTATAATTATGTGTGTGTATATATATATATATATATATATATATATATACACACACACACAATTTTTTTTACATTTATACTGACTAATAAAAAAAAGGACTGTTCACATTCATCACATTAAAAAGTTTTATGTAGAAAAGAAAAAAGCATAAAAAAAGCATCAGATTTGGCATCACCTTTTAATATTTACTCTTTTTCTCATACGGTATTTGTATATATAAAGTTAAAGGGTCATTTATGAAAAATATACATTGCATGTGAAGTTAAAAACTAAGCAATGCTTATACGTATCTATACGCATTAAAAAGTTTGAAAAACCATTGTCTAACAAAATAAACATGCTTTGCAAAAGATGGTTTCCTTATTTGCCTATTAAGAGCATATTTTCTCACATATACAAGTGACTGTTTAGGTTAAATTCATTCATTCACTTTCATTAGTTGACTCTACAGTTCTTTGTCAAAAGTAAACTGAAAAACAAAAGCAGCACATAGAATTAACTATTTTCCAAGTTGTGTTTTGTGAATACTGACAGAACTGGCAAATCCTCTTTAACTTCATTCTCTGCTCTGATTCACATGCAGTTATGTGGCAGAGGAGCAAGTTAAGTTGAGGAAGCATATACAGTTCAAAAGGCTTAAGCTTGGAAAATAGTTCATTTCATATGCTTTTTATTTTTTTTTTATTTTTTTTTTCATTTTACTATGTCTTTTGTGAATACCAACTGAACTGGCAATGCCTCCTTAAACGTGCAGTATGGAATTTTTGGCCACCAGGGGTCACTCAATCAAAATAATAACATGAGACGTACTTTGATGACGTCGGGAAAGAGCGTAGGCTCATGGGAGTTGTTGTTCATTGGAACACGCGCTCTGTCGCTCCCCACATTCCTCACTCATTTTAACTGAGGCCGGCGACACACTGGATGTGTGGCGCAAGCGTCTCAGCTGCGTGGCGTGTCAGTTTTTAATTCGGCTCCCATGTTAATAGGTTAGAGCTTGCAGACTGCCTGCGTGAGACGCGTGTCTCAGGCGCGGCTCGAGCCGCGCGGAAAACGTGTGCATGCTAGAAATAGAACCGACGCCTATTTTTCACGCGACACGCACGCGTGTTGGAAGCGTTTCCAGGCAAAATATAATAGGAAAATATATTTATATGTAATTTTGTACACAAATACATATTAATTCATGACATTTTGATGTTTGAAAGTCTATAGGTTGACATAAATTCAGATACAAATGTAATTTAAAAAATAAATAAATATTATCGATTTTCAAATATTGCACCTGTCAAACATAGTCTATTTTGCCGTCAATACTGTTGACGGTGTCCTTTATCAGTAGGCTTTATATTTATGTTCAACATGAAGTACAGATATTGTTGTCATGAAGACAAGAGCCTGTTCTGTCAGCGGTCTCCCTCTATGTATCCTACAGCAGCAGCAGAGCGCCAGGCTTCTGGCACGCAGCAGAGACGCCGGTCTTAGTATTTTGACAATCACGTATTTTCGAACGGAGAGATATATGAATTATCAGACCCCTATCAAATCAATATTCCATCTAGCTAGTAGTAATATATGTTAAAAAAAAACACGGTTGCCTTTCGTTAATAATTATAATTAGGCTACGTTTATACTATGATATCGAACAAGATAGTGAACTGCATTTGAAGCTACTTTATCCAGCTAGATATAGAACACATGTAGATTTACATTATACTCTACATGAGAGCTAGTCCGTCTGCGTTTTACACAAGACATCATCGTTTCAAAAAATATACGGTTAGATATAGTTAGCTGAATGGATGCATACCTGTTTATTAGAATGCAAGCATCTCTCTGTAGTTTCAGCTTGTCACGAAGCTCTCTCTATCTTGGAAATGCAACTCCAATATTTACCCGTGTCTCGTTTCTTCTTCGTCCCAAAACCTTCTCAGGTCATTTATTTCACCCGTACGTTTGCGCTTCACAGAACGTGCAGGCAAAGCATAATCATGATCCATAACTAAGTTATTGATTGAGGTATAAATACGAATATAAACAATATAAATATAAAATATAATAGTCTCGATCAAGGCTAGCTACTACTTTTTCTTCTTCGTCTCGTCTTTGCTTCTGTTCACCTTTGTATTTGGCGGTTCCGCAGGAAGTTAGATAAACTAGAGGGGTCAAAGTTTATATGACACCATAGACGGGCGACAAAACGGAAATAAAGAAACGTGCCGTGTCTTCTAATTAAACTATAATTTTCTCCGGATTTGAAAGTTCGTGGAAACTGTCGGGATAATGTAAGTACACAACAAAAAAAAATATATAACATAGATATAGTGATATCTGCTATTTTTAAAGCAGAAAAATTACACATTGCGCCTTTAACTTCAATCTCTCCTCTGCCACATAACTACTCTGTATAGTTCTGAGACTAATGCCTTTTTCCAGGAAGACCATAAGCCTTTGCGATAGATGAATTCTCAATGAGATTTCTGTAAATCGCCAAATATAAGAACCATATGCACCGGCTCTGATAGTGGGCATCATGCAGGATTCCCATGATGCATTGCGTCTAGCCTGTAGGATAGACCTTCCCATATCATTTGTATTCTTAATCTACTTGTTTAAAGACACACATAACAGAACAGAGCTGGCTAGCGGGACCTTCAGTACTCCTCTGAATTACTAATAACCCAGCAGTGAATGCAGGGGCCCTTTAAAGGATCCAAAACTAAGAGAAGATCTTGCAGACTCTCAATCTAAACTCATGAAAAATGCATGAAAGAAATCTTTGTGGTTTGGATGATTAAATCTTGGCAAAGCTGCATTGGGACGGAAGTAGTCAGGACAGAATGAATATTCATGCCTCATTATGTACCTGGACCCTGATAAACAGGGGGATGGAGCCAAGATGGTAGTCATGGGGACAAAAAACACCTAGGAGAAAGATTATGCTTATATTCCTCCTTGTTTTCTTCTGTTTACTGATAGGAAATTAATTTGATTTGTATGTTTTATCGCAGGGAATGAGCACATAATGGGATGTGTGGTGACACACTTCAAAAGCTTTAATATAATAATAATTACAAATAAAAAAAAAAGAGGAATATAAGTGTCAGTGGGGTTCTTTGAGAAACACCCATAATGTGAACAAAAATCCTAATTAGCTGGGGCCTGTACCATGAAGATAGATTATCTGGCTAGCCAGGTAAGTTTCAGGTTAGTTTGCACCAATCCTGGGTTTTATGTACCACGTAAGTGGCTTGGCTTTTAGCGGCATTCATTGCCACAGTAACTTACACTCCACGGCTAACCTGCTCCTGGGCAGGTTATGTTCTGGGTTAGAGATCTCAAACTGAAGTTGGACCAATCAAACCAAAGTGATACATGTCTGACACAAAAAAAGTCACTCCCCCAGTTTATCTTGCTCCAAATCAAAGGTCATTAATCCTAAAAAAAAAAAAAAAAAATAGAAGAAGTCTGGCTCTAATGATAATTAAGTCATTTTATGATTTATATAATTATTCTGATTCATATTATTATTATTATTATTATTATCTTTTACACACAAGCAATTTTAGTTTAACCGTTGTTATAAATCATTTATTTTAAATAAATATTAATGTATACAGATCATGTAATATAAATAAGCTGTAGTATCAAAAGATACTCTTTAAAAAATAAAAAATATCTGACCTTATATGTTCGAGTCTCTATCGCTATATATTTTCAAATGTATAAACTAACTTAAGTTTCACTTGTCACTGCACTGATAGAGCAAGATTATTTATTTTATTTGTCCTCCTTCATTTTTCATATGATGTTTAAATTTGTCATATTCTTTAATCTCTTAACCTTTAGCAAAACCTTTAACCTTTACTTTTGAACCTCGCCGGGTCTCTCGTGAGAAATAAATCAAACTTGCTTTGTGTTGCAAGGCTCGTGATTGGCTGTTTGCCAGTGATGTCACACATTCATGTGCACGCGCTCCACAAACTCGGGATCAAAGCCTGACTGTCAACTCAAAACTAATCCTGTAACTCTGAATTTGTTCAGCTACCATCATGGTACAGGCCCCTGCTTTGTTGTTGTAAAACGACATCTATATAGAAGAGGAAAGGTTTTCTAAACTGTGTTTACTACTTACTTGCTCTTGTTTGTCAGGCTGAACGTCAGACTCAAACGTCTGTCTCTGTAATAATCTGATAGCATCTGTCCTCTCAGAGTATGCAATCCACCCATAACCCTGAGTTCTGTAAATGAGAAGCAGTATTATAGCATCTCTTTGTCTGATGCTATTTCTTTGAGTTACGACTTCTGAATATTTAAACGGAACATTTCAAATTCAGCCCTTGAGGAGGGTTGAGGAGGACAAGAAATGAAGTCTGGGAATTTACCTTCTGCTAACCACCAGCCAGGGCTGCGTGTAGCTCTGAACACAATCCCTCACATGGGGATCCAGCTCCACTCTGGAGACACACAAACACACACACATTATAACAACACTCAAAGCTTTACAGACTTTCTTACTGACATTGTATTTTGCTTCTAAATGGTTGCAAATTAATTTGCATCTCAGTTGTGAGTGTTTCTGCACTTCTCACTTGAAAATGAAAATGAATAATTTATGCAAACAAACTTGGGAACAACTTACTTCCGTTGAATGAACATAAGTATATAGGTTAAAGAAACTAAATAAAAGATATTGAGTCCAAATACAGATATTCGTCTAGTAAACCTTCTCAACCCCAACAGGGAGCATCCAGTACCTACCCATCCTCAGGGACAGAGGGGTGGATGGTCCTGCACTCCCTCTCCACCAGCTCCACCCCCAGGTCATCATCAGGAAACTCCCCCAGCTCCTGCATGAGCTCGGCATCTCCACTGCGCAGCTGTGACATCAGGAACTCATCCAGGTCCACCGGCTCGACTGCTTCATACACCTGAGGCTATGAAGAAAACCCGGAAATACAAGAAAATCTAAATTACAATCAGAAAATGAGCTCTTTGGCGCAATGGATATATCAGGTATTATGAAAAAACCCTCGATTACACTCTTAAAAATAAAGGTTTGGCAGCGATGCTATAGAACAGGGATCCTCAAATCTGGACATCGAAATCCACTTTCCTGCAGAGTTTAGCTTTAACCCTAATCAAACACACCTGAGCATGCTAATCAATGCCAATCAATGTCTTCAGGATCATTAGAAAATCACAGGCAGGTGACTTTGATCAGGAGTGGGAGCCAAACTTTACAGCACATTGGACCTCCAGGGCAAGATTTGAGAAAGGGGGCTATAGAAGGACAACAGTTTTGGGTTCCCCAAAGAACCTTTCAGTGCACAGTTCTTAAAATAACCTTTTTTCTTAGTGTGAAGAACATTTTTTTATCTAAAGAATCTTTTTCTACTAAAAATAACTTTTTTTTGTGGAATGGTTCCATGGATGTGCCATAATAAAGGAGCTTTTTTTCAGACATAATCCATACTTTCATTATAATAAAAAACAATGAGAATGAGAAAGTATGAAACGCATCAAAAATAGCCTCTATAAAAATGCAATATAAAAAAAGAAAAGAAATTGTAAAACTCAGCAAAAAGAGGCCAGAAACGGTCATAAAAGATTAAATCTACCCTGAATGAATCACTACTGTATTTTTTTCTCGACGCTAAAGCATTCAATCCAATTCAATAGTTGTTGTCTATCAAATAAGACATGCATTTAATCTCCCTCTATACCAAAATGAATTTCCTAAAATATACACACACACACACACACACACACACATAGAATGCTCTATGACCTCCATAAAACAATGAAACAAAGAAGGAGGCTGGTAGGAAGCAATAAATCATTTCATAGCTGATGACATGTTCAGACCATAGCAGTAAAAATGCATTGCCTAGAGCTGCATTCCTCTTTTAGTAAAAGTTCTACTGAAGAGTGTTTAGTCATGACTTGAGGCAACAGCTCCAGACCTGCTGAAGATAATCAACATAACTGCTGCAGTGTTTCGGGAGGCTGTGACCTCTTGAGATGTTTCATATAGACGGATTAATCAGAAGACCATTGGACATCAAAATTAAACCGTCAAACTAATGCTAGCCTGTGGACAGAGACCGAAGCATTATAAATAAAGGATTTAAGAAAGTTTAACTTTATGACAACCCTAGCAGCTGGTTATGTAACATCTCTCAAACATAGTGTAGGCTAATCTCTTGCAAAGTGTCATACAACAACATTATCAGTTATCTGAAACATGCCCCATAACACAAGGCCTCACTAGAACAATTCTGATAAGCCACTCTCAAAACGAAATATCTTATTGACACACCTTTAAAAGCATGTAAAGGGGGTAGATGTTGAATCCCATCACAGGAGACATTAATTAACAATCAATTTAGATCATTTCATCAATGAATCTTAAGAAAAACGCTGTACTGTACAAGTTATCTAAAATGCATCTGATCACCATAGAAGCCCATCTTTGCCTCAGACTAAAACATAAACAGTGATTGTGAGAACAGATCAAATAAGCGTTATACTTTTATGAGATACAAGAGATAAAGTTGCTATAAAACATAAAACAATCGCAAAATACAGAGGAGCTTGAAGTACAGTATTAGGTCACAATTGTGAGATCTAAAGTTTCAAAAGGGTAACATTTTTACAATTGTGAGAAATAAATGAAGTTGGAACTGCAAGATATAAAGTTGCAATTGGATGAAATAAATTCACAACTGTGATAAATAAAATTGCAATTGCAAGAAATAAGGTTGCAAAAGTAAAGGTCGCAAATGAGAAAGAAAGTTGTGTTGATAACAGTCAAAACTGCGAGATATGAAGTTGCATTACCATAAAATACATTTGCAATTGCAAGAAATAATAACAGTAGTAGGAAATAAATTTGCAATTGCGAGAAATAAAGTTGCAAAAAGTGAGAAATAAAGTTGCAATAGCATGATATAAATTTGCAATTGTGAGAAACAGTCACAATAGTGGGAAATAAAATCACAATCATGAGAAATAAAGTTACAAAAGTGAGATATAAAGTCACAAGTGTGCAAAATAAAGACCCAATTGTGAAAAAATAAGTCTCAATAGTTAGATATCAATTCTATTAGCTTTTATTTTTTATTTTGTAATTTTTTTTTATTACTCTAAGGTCAAAAAGATTTCTTTATAGCAAATGCTTGCTTACAACTCTGGTGTCTACCTGTAGTACAGGGACCAAAACTAAACATAACAATTGTGAAAAACCTTTGGATTGAAATATAGTAACTGTTCAAACTTTTTTGCCGTGTGGTTTGTGTACATCAGGAAAAACAAAAAACAACTCGGATTGTTTCTTATAATTGCATCATTTAATACACAGGTTTAAAAATGTAATTTTCTCACCCTGAGGCCTAATTGTGCTTTTCGGAACATGAAAGCGACCACAAAACAGTTCTTGGACTACTCAACACCTCCAAGCTTAATATAACTCACCCCAAGCTGTGTGCATTGCGCAAATTTAGCTAAGAGTTTCAATTCTGCATCTACCAATTGAATGCAACCAACATACAGTAGACAGAACAAGTGCATCTGAAAAGGATAAAAGACAATACTCACCTAATGCTTCTTGCGAACAAACTAGGAGGCAACTGACAAGATGGCGTTGCCCGGAAATAAAAACGACTTGTTTCAGCACAACTCTTCCTTAATAGGTTTGAGTCGCATGAAGCTGTCTATCTTTTGAGGTTTCGAAAAGCAGGATGTGACATCACAACCACTTCCCTTACTAGCTATGACGAAATAGCAGGGGCACATATGAACTCCCATATCAAGTCAAAAACGTAAGGATAAGTGAAGTCAATGTTGCGCTCTAAACTTTAAGAAAACCTGAAGGAATTAAATTATCACTGTCAGAAAAGTGAGAGTTACTGTGGACCATTATGTTAAGAGCTTTCAAATCTGCTAGGGGTGAGATAACTAATAAGTAACAATACAAACATGGAAATTTAATAAAAACACTGACAGATAATTGTGCTAAATTGTGCTATTATTGGTTAAAAATATAACTTTTACAATAAGCAAACAATGAACACTAAATGTACAGGTTAATCATGCTGTAAGATACATGTGTATAAATGAGGATGCTATAGTGCGTAAACAACTGAACTTATCAAATATTACAGTATTATACATTAAACATTTTCCTTTCACTGTAGTCTATCTATGTGAACATGGGAAAACTAAAGGAAGATTATGCTTCTATGAAGTCATCAGCTTCTAAAATCCACAGATATTACAGATGAGTGTTTGTGTGTGTGTGTGTGTGTGTGTGTGTGTGTGTGTGTGTTTGTGTGTGTGTGTGTGTGTGTGTGTGTGTGTGTGTAAGCTAGGAGGCACCAGCTGCAGTGGTCTGGGAGCCTGGGCTCTGACCCATTTTCAGCAAAGAGGAAACACACACAAGTTACAGATTAAGCACACGTATATTCATGGCTGACTTCCCATTATTTTCAAATATCTTCACCATAATTTAATATAATATAATATTTATTAGAAAATAATGCTAATATTTATATTAATACAAAATATTTTGTCTGCTCAGTGCTGTTATTGACCAATCAGAGAGTAGTATAAAAAATATAAATAGACATACCTCCATGTATAATCTACAAATGACCTGCTTGTACTTTCAGAATTATTTTGAAGTTACTCAGCTGGATTCTATTTATGTATCAGTGAAAGTGCATCACTCACTATGTTGAAGCTGGAAGAGCTTGAGCCGCTGTAACTGTGCCGGTGTTGAGGCAAGGAACCATGGCTGACCCCACTGAAGTGTTTCCGGATATCTGCCGAGGAGTGTCTGAGATGAGAGAGAGGGACACCAGGATGAAGAGGGTGAAGTAGAAAACAGAAAATGAGCTGCAACACAGGTTTATTTTTCAGCAGGAGGTTTTATACAGACACCAGGTGCTTGTTTAGATGCTCATCTCAGTGTGTTTGTGTGTGTGTGAGATCCAAAGTTAAACACAGTGAATGAACCTTCCATCAATTACCCCATTCGTTACTCGTCATTAACACACAGTCCCCCTCATTAACCTGAAGTTAGCTGCCTTGCTTAAGGACATAAGAGTAATAAATCAGAAAATCTTAGTTGTAGTTCATGGTCCCCTCCACGTAGATATGATGAATAGTCATACACCAATATCTCGCCCAATGAATCACCCAATTTTTGGCCATTTTGAGATGCTGATGATTCTGTCTGCTTGAACAATTTTCAGAAGTGTCCCTACTAGTTCCAAATTGTCCAAATAGAGCGGACAATAAATAATTTCTGCAGTTTCTGCTCTCCATTAGAAGCGTTTAAACTTCAGAGTACAGATTCACGGTATTTGTGTTACATTTTTTCACAAATTCAATTAGGATCAAACCCATTAACTTAGTGTTACTAGCAACATGTTACGCTGTTTGAGTGAAGAGCGTGGAACAAAACTAAAATGTAAAACATTACCATTATGAAAGTCCCAATTATTAAAATGTTTCAATTGAAAAAAAATACATTTTTGAGATATGAAGTTGCAATTGTGTAGTAAAAAAGAAAAAAAGGTTAAAATCATGAGTCCCAATTCAAATTACGAGAAAGTTGCGAGAAATAAAGTTGTAGTTGAGAAATAAATTTGTTTTTTTGAGAAAATTATGAGATATATCATCAAGTCAAGGCCAAAGTATAATTTGGTCTTTACGTGTACATGAGGGTTCGCATACAATTCTCGACAAATTTTATCACCAGAATAGCAATAGTAGTTATTTACTATTATTGCCATGTCAGCATCTAAGACTATTTTTAATGGCAAAAATACATCACCAGAATAGTATGCACATACTGTATGCGCACCATCAAATTTTTTTACTTTGCAGGTCATGCATACATATTGACTTAATTTTATCAGTTGTTCTACAAGGTGGCAACATTGTCCCGGATCGTTGATTCACAGTAGAAAACAAAACCAAAGAGATAAAACAACAAAATAGCAGACATTGCAACAACAACAGACGGCCACATTAACAAGCACTTGTGTGAGAGGCATAAGAAATAGAAGCAACTTAAGTTTAAAATGGAGTACAAAGATATCTTATCAGTCTAAACTTCTAGAGAAAAACAGAGCAGACACTGGACAAAAATAAAGCTCTGTAGAGCGCATTTGTCAATCACCTGTATTCGTGATAAAGATACGCAGAAGAGTAAAAAGATCCCCAAAAGGATAGTAAGTAATACCTGTAAGTTTTGACCTTGAGGGGACATTTTTTGGTCATGAGGAAAGAAGCTTATAAATCTAAAAATACAGAGAGTTTTGTGCGAGGGGTAGGTTTTGGGATAGAAAGTAGTTTGCACAGTAATAAAAACCATTACACGTATGTAATATCCCCATAAAACATCAAAAACGTGAGTGTGTGTGTGTGTTAAATTATACTTAAGTTATTTTTGTACATTATTATCAATGATATCAAATAATTTATTGTACACTTCTGGCAGGGAAATTAGTACAAAGACAACAACAAACCATTCTGTAACATACAGTAATCAGCTTTTGAAAAACATGCTGTGAAATTCCCAAAACTATTTGTGTTTTTATACCATCCCTTAAAACAAAAATGTTGTAGCTGCTTGTTTTTCAGGATTTTGTTTGGTAACTTGTGCCAAAACATCAACTCGAAAAGTCAGAACCTAGAGGAGAACCTTTTGTTGAAATATTAAATGGATTTTTATTGGTCACTGCTTTCTGGGAGAGTTTCCACAAAATCAGCTAGAGACTTTGTTAACAACTTTAAAAGTCGAGTCTGGGGCCGGAGAGCATGCAAATTCTCTAAACCTCAGGTTAAAGACAAAAAGGAGTGAATTATAGCATGCAGCCTGCAGACAGATCACAGAATACCACAGAGAGTATTTAACACATGCAACATGTTCACGATTTTTTCATAATACACGTCATTACAGACCAAATGTCAAACCTTATGCAAGATGAAAAGCCTCCGGAATTTATAAAATAAACACATTACAGTATCACATTTCACTATAAAAGCAAAGAAAGGGACAGCAGATCTTTTATAGAATAACCAGACATTCAGTTGTGTTCTACTACAAAAGTCGCTCGCTATGAAGAAAAACCAATTAAACATAAATGGCTGAGACGGTTGTGAGCAGTTAAAAATGTTACAGTCTGTAGTATGACTGGAATGTTTATCCCAATAAAACAGTCCATGAGAATCTGGGTGATGGTATTTCTGTTACCATGGACTGTTCTCTGGAGATAATGACATAGGGTGCAGAGAAATGAGTCTTTATTTGACCCTCCTTCTGCTCCACTGGCTTTCCATCAACTTTGACAGGAGCTGTAATTATAGGGAACACTTCACACAAACTAACACTCACGACATGTGAGGAGCTCACACTTTATGAACATCCATCCTGATATTTCTACTGACTTGATGAAATCATCACAAAGATCAGAACTCTTTTCTCATACAATATGACGATAACTGTTTATATCATAAGCATTTGGGTCATTTTGTTCACTACTTAAAGGATTACTCAAGCAGGTAAAGTACTTCTGAAGGGTGGAAGGGATGGAGCGAGTTCTGTCTGTGCAACTTTTTGAATTGCTGTTCTTTATATAAACGTCAATCAGTCGCCTTTGGTCATTTAGCCATGTCTTTTCTCACACCATGAAAGTTTTTAAGTCTTCTCATCAATATATAATTCATCTGTATGTTTTTATTTTAACTATGGACCAATATTGACATTTATTTTTTACAACCGTTCAAAAGTTTAAAGGAACACTCCACTATTTTTGAAATTAGGCTAATTTTCCAACTCCCCTAGAGTTAAACAGTTGAGTTTTACTGTTTTCGAATCTATTCAGCTGATCTCTGGGTCTCGCGGCAGTTCTTTTAGCTTAGCTTAGCATAGATCATTGAATCTGATTAGACCGTTAGCATCTCACTAAAAAATGACCAAAGAGCATCTATATTTTTCCTATTTAAAAATTGACTGTTCTGTAGTCACATTGTGTACTAAGACCGACGGAAAAAGCCTTTTTTCAAAAAAAGTGGAGTGGTCCTTTAAAGTCAGTAAGATTTTCTTTTTTTAATTTAAATCTTATGCTCAACAGGGCTACATTTATTTGATTAAAAATACAGTAAAAACAGTAATATTGTGCAATATTATTACAATTTAAAATAACCGTTTTCTTTTTGAATATATCTAAAAATGTAATTTATTCCTGTGATGGCAAAGCTACATTTTCAGCATCCATTACTCCAGTCTTCAGTATCACACGATCCTTCAGAAATCATTCTAATATGCTAATTTACTGCTCAACTTTTACTATTATTATTAATGTTGAAAACATTAATATTGTTGATGGAAATGTTTTTCAGGATTCTTTGATGAATAGAAAGCATTTGTTTAAATAGATTTGTTTAAATAGTAAATGTCTTTACTGTCACTTCTGATCATTTTAATGCATTCTTGTTGAAGAAGTGTTCATTTCTTTCAAAAAGTGAATCATACTGACCCAAAATATTTGTAGTTTATTGACATAGTGTACTTTATTGACCTAATCTGACTTTTAAACTTTTAATTCAATGTATAAATAAAATATATATATAGAAATAATCCAGAAATAGGGTCAATGACCAAAAGTGACATCTATTGAAAACTAAATAAACATAAATTGTAAAACACTTTAAAACATAAGTACTAAGTACGGTCATTACAGCAGCAGCCACATTCCAGAGAGAGTGGACTATGATTGTTTGTCTTAGTCGTCACAGCCAAGTATGATTGTGGGTCAGAGTGCTTCACAACACTATTGTGCAAGAACACCACTTCCCTTGAAGGTCAACATCAACTAAAGATAACTGAAATAAAAAACTATTCTCATAATACTGTCAAGGGTTTCCTTTAACTACAGCCGTTCTGCTGACTGAGGGCTTTCGTTTATAGTCTGCCACGTCTCATTACATTCTGTTGTCACCACATTGTCTGTCCTAAAATATTAAGTGTCACTTCTCATACAGAAACATTCATCCATGTGCCTGGAAAATTAAAGGATTCAGAATATTTTATTTTATTTTTTTAAACAGGGCACCCTTCATCAGTACAAAACACAGCTGTGCTCAAAGGACTTTTCATGTGTGAATGCATCATACATGCAAATAAATTTGTGGTCACTGAAAATGAAAAGGGACATGGAGGGTGGTGCATGAGCCAGAAGAAATCTGCAGCGTATGTGCTGACGTTTTCCCCCTGTCCAAAGCTGTCTGCACGAGACAGCACAAGTTAAGATTGTGCAATACAGCAGCTGCAGCTGCAGCCACAGCAAGTATCGGCCCCCAGTGAGATGCGCTGGTCAGGCTGCACATGCTTAAAAATCTGGAAATCATTTGCTCAGGGCTTTAAGAGACAAACTAGAATCTCTCTTTAAAATCAGAGAGTTCTTCTGAATTTCCTATTGTGTCCTTACAAAGAGGAAGTGAAACAGTGACTGTTAATTGCTTAATCATAGTTACCAAATACTGCGTGACAACGGATATAAACCTGCAGCACGCTATAAAAGAGATGGGCCGACACATTTGCATGGCAATTCATAACTATTTTATGCTATGACGAATAGGTGGCTTATTCATACTTGTGATCTCATTCATAGGTTTCGTACAATGTGCTTGTGCCCCTGTGACGGTTATGTTTAGGGAGGGCTTAGTGTGGACTACTACTTTTTTCTCAAAATCATACGTTTTTTATTATATGAACCATACCAAATTGTCACCTCATAAAATAGTTACATTTTCCTGTAAGATTGGGCATTTATTATTTGTATTATTATGTTACACCCAATAGATAAAACATTTTTAATAATACATTTCTATGATGTTTTGTTAAACTTAAAAAAAAACACTAAAAAGATCTGAATCAATCAAGTTCAGCGATTTTATGCAATACAGCATTATGAGAGTATGAAAAATAATCATTCATTTCAATAGCTGCTAAAGATAACATGTAACATTATGATTTGATTATTAGCGTTTTTAAATATTAATTTTAAGTGAGATGGCAAAGGTAATCTAAATGCAAAAAAAGGCTAAATGAGCTGCACAATTAAATATAGTCTACCAATAAATAATAATAAAAAAAAAATTTAATATCAGCTGATCAGCTGCTGAAGGTAGATTATTTGTCATTAAAAATAAAAATAAAAAATCATCCAAAACATGAGTACACAGACAGCAGCTTGGGATACAGCGTAACATTGCAACATGTCATCTTGGTGTGTATCAAACCTGCAGCAACTTTGTTACAAGCCTAAAGTCTTACACTTCCACCACCATGGACCGGTGTTAAACTAAGAAAACACAACATCTCGGAGTTCCTCAGATAAACTAGTGGTTAAACACATGATTAATTCAACTTTTTGCATTAAGAATAGCATGATTCCCACAATATGCTGAAAAAAAATGGAGTGTAACATATGATAGTTAAGTTATGAATGGACCTTTGTGTGTCTGTGTGACAAACTCACAACACAAAACACACATCATTACCCTGTAGCCTACATGAGCACTGTTCCCTTTGTTTTATTACCAGACTCCCTTCTTCTACTATGTCAGTATATTCATTTCCTCCCCACCTGTTGTGCGATAAAACAGGAACAATACAAACTTCCACCTTAACTTCACACATAAGCAGGGGCCAGTCCTGATCTGTCATAACCCAAGGAGAAAAAAGGGCTTGTGGAGGAAATGATCAAATAGACAGGAGATCCATATTTAGAATTAAACGGAAATGAATGCAAAATTGCTCTGAAATGTTTTGCCATATTTTTTCAATCTTTCTTCCTTGCTTTTTTCCTGAAGGGATACATGTGGCAAGCCTCTGGACCTTAATAACTTATACAGCACAGATGTATCTGAATGTAGACCATCTGCATGCTGAAAGTGACAGGTTAGCCTACTAATACTGCAGTTCAAAACTTATTTGAAAATGAGATTCCCATACTGGGGGGGGGTTAAATAATTTAATATGCTGATAAATACAGAATCAGTGCTGTAACTCATGAACTTATCTGTAATATCACACAGCCGTAACTGATAAGAAGACCATCAAGTGTCGTGGTGCCAGACTTGTAGCGTATCCCAAACGTGTAGCTGCCTGCTCCGGAATTCACCCAAACTCCCTGCAGAGATTTAACACTGACCGCGGGCGGACATACAGACAGACAGACGACTCCTAAACTCAGCTCAGCTTCCCTGGGATCTGTCAGTGCACGAGCTATGAGGTCCAGCCAAAGGAAATGAACATTACCTGTTGATTTTGAGAGCGAATGCTCTCCGCTCTGACGCTGGCAGAGAAGCCATGCGAGTCTGATCTCATTCCAGGCAGAGCCACGGAGCGGGGAAGAGCGCGGATGGCATCGCGAGCCTCATCTTCGCGGTATCAGAGGCTTTACTGGGCGGAAACTTCCGCATTTAACTTCAACCCAAACAAAGTGGATTTAAACGAGAGGGAGAGGGAGAGGGAGAGTGAGAGAGAGACAGAGAGAGAGAGAGACTAAACGATGATATGAAGATTAAGGGTGGGTTTACTTAAACAAATGGGTTTAATGGGTGACGAGGTTTGCAGTACATTATAAACTAAAATACCGGTTTACGTTAAGATGCGAAATAAAACAAGACAGGAAACCTTTATCGATAGATGTTTGATAAAATATGATTGATAAAATTATGTTTATGTTGTTGTTGTGGTACTGTAAGCTGCTTCTCATACTTGGTCAAGTTGCTGAAAGGAATGAAATCTCAGAGAGATGTGAAAGAGGACAGCTGCGACCCCTGGAGTCATGAACTGCGTTCCAACATTACCATTTTACTATATTTTGTATAAGTTAACGTAACAGCATTTATTAGTGATGATTTATTAATATTTTGAATTAGTTTTTATTTTATAGGATCTATTTAAAAAAAAAACGTTTTAGTGATTTTATTATGTGCTTTTTGTTATTTTTTTAAATCTAGATGTTAAGTAAAACAAATATATATATTTACAAATAGCCTATATATTGGAAATTCTATTTTCTATATATTAAAGAAAATACTGCGTGTTCTTTGTGTACATAAAGCGTTAGGTACTTGAATTGTTTGCTAACAGGTGTTCTAGTCTATATAAACAATATTTTTTTTATAATTGTCATATATAGCCTATCTGACCTTATGCTTTCTTTTATTTATTTATTTAATCTATTTATTTATTTATTTTGTATATTTAGTTATTAAATACAGCTTGAAATGTTAAACAGCAGGTTAAAACCCCATTCACATCCTTTTTAACTAACTGTAACTTCAAGTCCAAGCGCAGCTCGGACCATTATTACATAAACACCAGCACATAGCTCAGTGAAACATTCATTCCACTTCATCTGGTCGCCTACTTCATAGATATACATAATAAAGGCCTTTATTATGTACAAATGTATTAACATTGATAAAGCTGATAAAGTCTTAGAATTTCTTTTGTATCCATCTCCTGACTTGTGCCTCTCCACAACTTTATCCCAGAGATATTTTGACAGTGCTTTGCCACCCATAGTTGATAGTTTGCTTCAGTTGCACTACCAAGGACCGACATGCTCCAAGAAAGCTCTTTTCATGCTAAGCGAATCAAAGTCAGATGGCTTTGTGTGCCACAGAGAAGGTGATTAGCTACATCTTTTCTATACCCACTGTTTTCACTGTTAGTTTTGCAGACTAGGTCTAAAGATTAGGTATATGAGTGAACGGTTTCACTGAGTGGTCCTCAAGTACTAAAAAAAAAACCTGTAACAGCTTGTATCTATCAAACAGTGAAATATAATATATGTCAAATTTATGTTCGACCTCCCTTGTGAGATGGCCCTACACTGAGTCCTCTTATCACTGAAAAATTAATATCCTGTAATGTCATGCTATAAAGCTCATTTACTCTGAATTGCTGTTTGTGTGTTTATAAACTCTGATTAGTTCAGGAGATCTCAGTGATGGAGGAAGAGGATGAATGTCCAGAGTTAGTTCCCATTAAGGAGAAGTCAACTGGACCCACAGCTCAGATACCTGTTACCATCATCACTGGATACTTGGGTCAGCATGGAAAAAAGCATACCAAAACATTTTTTTAATGCAAATATGTGTTATTGTTTACTTAAAATTATAGATTTTTTTTCGTAGTAGCTTAACTTTAGTTCTCTCTTTTCCAAATACAGGTGCTGGAAAGACAACACTTGTGAACTACATATTAACAGAGCAACATAAAAAAGGACTAGCTGTCATTCTTAATGAATTTGGTGAAGGTAAGTTAAAAAATGAGCAAAAAAATAAGCAATCAAAAGAACCCTAGTCTAGTTCTTATGCTTAGATGTCATTATGTGTCCCGAGTCCTCACAGTATCTTAGGATTTCTTGCTGTTATGACCAGGAGAGGGCAGCAAAGCATTCCCTATTTCCTTAATCAGTGAAGCAGAGGGACCTCATTGCTTGTGGAAAACCCACATTTTCATTCTGATTTGGTCTTTTTAACACGGTTATCTTTTTAATGTTTCATAATTATAGTATAATATATATATATATATATATATATATATATATATATATATATATATATATATATATATATATATATATATATATATATATATATATATATATATATATATATATATATATATATATATATATATTAATATATATATAGTATAATATATATATATATATATATATATATATATATATATATATATATATATATTTATTTATTTTTATTTTTTGTCATTTGGACCATATTCATTAACATTTGGATCAAAAGTGCAGATATTATAAATGGCCTAACTGGAGACTGTAATATCGGGCTGCTACTATGAGGCTGAGCCTGTGCTGTGCTGGTTTTTTGATCAAATAAATGCAGCCTTGGTGAGCATAAGAGACTTCTTACCAATCGCAAACTAGTATATACTTGCATATATTGAATCATTTCAGATAAAACATTATCACCCGTGTCTTTTACAGAGACAATGGTTTCAAAGATATAAAAAAATCTAATGGAGAAGAAAGGAAAGTTTAACTACATCCTTCTAGAGACAACTGGATTGGATCCAGGTGCTGTATTTCATGTGCATTAAGATTTACACAGATTCTTAGACTATAGGCTGGGTTTTATGGCTTAGATTTTTTTTCTTTTGCAAGACAATTTAGACATCTTTGGGAAGAGGATTTTTTCTCCTACATAGCAAAAAGCAATGTAAAGCAATTGTGGAAGTGGAACAGAGATCAATGGAAAGGCAGGAAGGGTCAGCAGCATCACTGCAGCCAGTCTGTGTTCATGAGTGACATGTGTCAAGGGCCAGTGCCGTGCAGGACCCTCAGAGCTCAGACACAAGCCCCCCTTCACTGTCATTGGGTGAGACAGGCCTGTCACTCCTAGGAGCCTCAGGGGGATAAGCCCCCCCCCCCCCCCCTTCTTCAGAGGATGCTTGTGGGCTGAATGGGTTATGTATCTGATGTCTTTCAAGAACATTGCCTTCATTACACTTCTATCAAATATTTATCATACTTTCTTATTCTACCCTGACAGTTTGACAAAACTCCATTATGTGAACAAGATGGCCTCAAATTGTAACATGAAAATGTGAAATAAATTTTACAAGAAAAGTTGGAAAGCATGGAAACAAACAAAATGTACCTTGTAGCTTAAGCCACCCATAAAATGTTGTTATGCATTTTAAATAACCCATAACCCATTTAAGCTGTTTTACTAGAGTTTTAAGGCAAAAAAAGTGTCCAGTAACTTGATAAGCACTGCCAAACCTAATAAACATTTTTTTTTTGGTAAACCTTCCAGAGGTGAGTGCCATGAAATTATACTTTACATCATTTTTATTAAAAAAATTATTCCAGTGGCAATTCAGTTAAGTGTTTTACCATTTGTATATTTACAGTAAATAGAGAAATAATTATAATTATTTAGATTTTGTGTGTGTGTGTGTGTGTGTGTGTGTGTGTGTGTGTGTGTGTGTGTGTGTGTGTGTGTGTGTGTGTGTGTGTGTGTGTGTGTGTGTGTGTGTGTGTGTGTGTAATTTTGTTCAATTAATTTATATATGTTTTCCGAACCTGGAGCTGTTGCTTCCATGTTTTGGGTTGATGCAGAATTAGGGAGTGATGTCTATCTGGACGGTAAGAACATAAATGAATAAATGCTGCCTCAGATAAAGTCATTGATGGTTTACCTGTCAATTTAATTCCATGTCCTCATCTAGGTATTGTCAGTTATAGATGCTAAATATGGGATGCAGGTAAGTTGCTGCTTCATTCTGTCAAACCACAGATTAAATTACTTATGGAAACTGATCATTTAATATTTTTTACATCTTTTTTTCTTCAGTACAGGGATTTAATTGGGGGAAAATGTTTTTTTTTAGGAATCATTAGATAATAATGTATAAATTAATAAATATAAAACATTTTCATAAATTATATTTTACATTATAAAACATTATAGAAAAATTATTAAATATGAACTATGAAATATAAAATGAAGAGGATTAATATCTATCTTAACTTAAATAATAGTCATAATAAAATAAACACATCACATTTATATGATCCTAATAAAATAATAGATTATAAAACATTTCAATAAATTTTTTTCATATTATTTTCAATTGTAGAGTTATTCAATGATTTGGCCTTGTATTGTTTAAAGAAGCCGACTGTTATATGTAATGCTTTACATGGGAAAACAATAAACAAACACAAAGTTGGGTCCATGTCACTTGAATGCATTACATTAACTTGGTCTTTACAGAGAATTCTTTTATTTTATGTAAGTGTCCCATTGAAATATCTTCCCCCTTGCCATTCCTCTTCACACTTCAGGCTGGGAGCAGGACAGTGGTATTGACACCTGGGTAATAGGCTGCAATTTAGTGGTGTCAGTCTTGGCAAGTCAGTCTTTTTATTGCAGAGGTGGCACCCCGGCACTGGGGTTCTCTGAGTGCCTGTTGAGGTGAAGACAGGAGGGCTTGACAGAAAGTGAAGAAATAATGGATATCCGGGCAAATCACTCTAATGGGCCTGTCACCTTTTGCCCTGCTCTGTCACCTGATATATTAATTCATACAATAAATACTTCAGGTGAGGGGTTTGACCATCGTGTGCCTTGATCTCTGCCAGATGGTTTGAAATTTGTGCAGACAGATGACGAGGCTTGTATCACTCTTACATATTGAACGCAGACAATGAGACATGCCTCCTCCAGTTTCTCCTCCCAGAAAATAAATTGGATTGTTTTCAATAAGCAAACTATTTAGAAGTTATAATATCTTGGAAATTGGATTTCTTTTAGTGTGTTTACAGCTTGTAATCGCAATGATGTCAGTTTTCTCATCTCTACCGATGTGAAAGATGTATTTTCAAGAAGGAAGCTGAACAGAACAAGTGCAGAATATACAGAATCTAATGAGACATAAAATGTTGTTATCGTTTTATTAGATCTTATAACTGATAAAGTTCAGACTCCAAATTTTGATTGGACGAGCCAAATTCAGAGCTGCCATAAAATATCTATACACAGACCTGTGACTGAATATCACTTGACGTCTTTGGATGCTTTGAATGCTTTGGCTTGCTGTATTGCTTCGCAACCAAAAACAGCTTACTCTCAGTCTAATAAATTTAACCTATTTTGTCTGCAGAATTATTTGCTCTGAAAAAGATTATATATAAAGTTATCTATTTATTGCATATTGGCAAATTGACAGCATATATTTTACCACTCAATGCAATTTTCTCATGGTTAGAGAGATCTTAGACATGAAAGTAAATCAAGCTATATTGCTTTATTTGAAGATGCAACAACCCTTTTTAAGATGATAAATCTAATTGGGATTTTTGTTGTTTATTGTTTTGATAATTAAACATATGCCAGTAACGATACATTTTTGTATTAAAATTCCATGCTAAATGAATTTAAAATAAAACACTAAAACCATTTTTGATAATTATTTGTTTATACTTTTTTCCAAAACTTTTCTAAAATTAAAATGCCATATTGTTTTAAATAATTAACCCTTTTTAAATTTGTTTAAAGATAACATTTAAATTGTAGAAGTAAATTCAAACATCACAACATTATAATGTACACTGCGCAAAAAATTATAAAGATTAAATTTAACAGTGTTATTAATTGATGTAAAATAATTTTTTCATTATTATCATTATTATTATATTCAGCCGAGAACCGATATAGTGCTGCATCCCTGAAATATAATCAAAATAAAATGCAAACCTTGGATGTTTTCAAAAGTTCTTTTGGATGTTATGTAATTATTGTCATTTCCTATATTTGTCTTTTAGCATCTAACAGAAGAGACGCCAGAGGGTCTTGTCAATGAAGCTGCAAGGTAAACTTTTATTTGATTCAATACAATATAAATATGGTGTTAAAAATAGAAGAAAAGATGTAATACAAGAATCCAAAAGTCAAATTGTCCAATCACCAAGATTTTTTATGAGCACCTCTTGTGTGGTCTTTTAAAATCCTATTCATGTCTGTTATCTCTATTAAACTTGACAGCTGGCACTAGTGTTTGTGCAAAAACATATCCTATTCCAGCTCAGCTCCTTCCCCTCTCCTGCTGCTGTCAGGGTGTTTTTGTTGGGGTTCAGAGGCATGTTGAAATGCTCTCAAGTGTCAGAAGTCATAAAAACCAGTTCTGCTCTCTGTTTATGTTTTCCTACCAAGCGCCTTTTGAGTATGACACGAACCATGCCACCCACACACGACTCAACAACAGGCAGGGGGATGGATGAAACACAACAAAGTGTGTTTACACACTCACAAACACACACACACACATTTAGTTACAAAGGGAGAGTGGGACATTGAACACTGAGCAATAAAGAGAGTGACAAAAGAGAGAGAGAATGGAATGAGTTGTTCTCGTACTGTATTGTTCTATTGATGTATTGTACGACTGTAATCACACATACTTGCGTACAGAAACTGTAGATGCACAAAGAAGCGATTTGCTTTTTATGACAAATAAGCCATATGCGACCCTCTGAGGTGTCGTCTGCCTTTGTTACATACACATGAAGAAAGATTGGCAGCATTTGTCAGGTGATTGTGAATGTGACTGGATTCTACTCTCTGTTTTTAGGCAGATAGCTCTTGCTGATCATCAATAAGACCGATCTAGTGAATGAGAGTGAGATGGTGGAGCTCAAAGATATGGTGAGAACCATAGACCTTTATGATCTTATTTGAGATGGACTGATACTAAAATTCTGGCTGATACTCAAAAGCTGATAATGATGGTCGATATTACCATTTTATACAGTTAAATTGTCTAAATGAATTTAAAAATAAAATACTGAGAACCAAAATTAAAAATAACCAATTCAGGCATCACAACATTACAATGTACACTATACACTATAAAAATGGGATGTTTATTTTGACATTTGATTAAAAACAGAAGATAACTTTTGAAGTGCAAATGTGTGTTTAAAGATTCACTTTTAGGCAAAGGTGCAATACCAATATATATATTGTGTGTGTGTGTGTGTGTGTGTGTGTGTGTGTGTGTGTGTGTGTGTGTGTGTGTGTGTGTGTGTGTGTGTGTGTGTGTGTGTGTGTGTGTGTGTGTTTAAAATTAAAGAAAGAAAGAAAGAAAGAAAGAATATACAAATAAACAATAATAGAATATACCGAAAGAATATACAAATAAATGAACGAGGTTCCTGAGTCATATCCAGGTACCAGAATATCGGGTAGACCAGTTTGGCCAGTTAGCAGCCAGAACCCAGAGCACCCAAGTAACATTAATTAACATTAAAAACCATTCAGTACCCCTTGGCAGCCACATAGCAATGTCCAGGCAATTAAGCATAACACCCTAGCATCCCTTTATATAAAGCTGACCCTGCATTCAACAAATGTCTGTCATTTTAAAGCAGTTACTGTAGATTTTAATCAAGACCTGTAATCTGGTAAGTATATGCTAGCATTTAAAAGTATGGGGTCAGAACTTAGAAGAAGTCTCTTAGGCTCATCAAGGCTGTATATATTAGATCAAAATTACAGTAATATTGTGAAATAATGTTTCAGTTTAAAATAGCTGTTTTTTATGTCATTTAACTTATTACTGTGATGGCAAATATGTTCTTATTCGTATTATTATCGATGTTGAAAAGAGTTGTGCTGCTTAATTTTGTATGTTCAATCAGGTTCATAAACCGACCAATGAAAAACTTTCTTCAGCAGTCTTTAGGGTCCTAACTTTATTTTCTATCTTCTGTCATCTATTAATAACATCAAAATACAAATTAAGTGTATTTTCCTTCCCTATAGGGTTGACCTGTCTCAAGTATTAGATTTACATTCGTTTGACACCAAAGATGGCATAAGATAAATGTTTTTTTTTTAAGAACACTTGTCAGAATTACACTACTTGATCCTTACTGAAGTATAAAAGCAATTCTGTTCACCGGTATTTTTCTAGAGGATTTTGTGTATCTGATGAGGATCAAACACTACATTAGCTCATGCTAATGTTAATGACTTACTCAAAAACACTCTTTTTAAGAGTAATTACAGTGAGAGTAAATGTGAATGGCTCGGCCCAGCTGCAGAGGATTATAGCAGTGTCTGCAGTAAAGGTACAGAAGCACTTCCACACAGACTGCCTTTCAACCCCGACTGTGGCCCATTTGCACCCTTGAGCACAGGCTGCTTGTCTAGGGTGCCCCCCCTCTGGTCTGCTGTGTGGTTCTCACAGCCCAACGAATAATCCACAGAGCTACGTTTGCCATCCCCGAGGGGTCAGAGTCCACTCACACGCTTTCTTCTTCGTTCTTTCTGTATTAAGCTCAATCTTGCTGTTACTAAACCCCAAAGCTCCTCCGCATCACACCAGCACCAGGATTAGGGGCCGTCAGTGTAGTCAAACCCTTTGAAAGGTTTTAGCTAAGACTGTACACCTGTCTGATACATATGGGTATGTAAGAGGAGGCTGTTTATTGAAGGCATTGGACATCAATCAGTGTGCTTGTTTCACATTTAAATGTCATGAAATCTTGTGTTCTGCAGGTTAGCTGAAAAGTTGCAGCTGGTGAAAACAAGCCAACCACATCTAGACAAGCTGAAGATGAATTGGTTTATTGAATATTTTTCACTTGTGAGGTAAAAATAAAAAAAGATCCTGATAATCTTTCCAGAAGGTTCATCTCAGGGTTTGTTTAAACCTGAAGGTTCGATAAATGTTAAATATTGTCAGTGTCCTTCTATCCTTACCAAACTCTCCAGAGCTCTTAGCATTAGATGGGTCACTTTCCCGCATCCACCCAGTCTGTCCGACCGTCCCCCTTCAGAGCCAGGCTTCACTGCTCTTTTCATGTAAATGAGAGCTCTGTTTTGTCTTGTTATTCCACAGGAAAAAAGGAAGTGTGTAACTTTTAACACAGACAAACAATGGTTTAAATATCTGTAAAGGGCCATGCAATGTCCCAGAGAAGTACAGCAGTGTTTAACACCAGGGAAAATACAATTAAGTGTTGTACTGACACTTTTAACGATAGAGGTATTATTAGAAATGTTTTTGAGTACAAACAGAAATGAGGAAAAATGCTTATAAAAACCTCCTGCTGCTGATCTTAAGATCACTTTATAACAAAATGAATAGCAATTTCTTACAAAAATTATTATGCACACAACCATTCAAACTTTTTTAGAGAGAGAGAGAGAGAGAGAGAGAGAGAGAGAGAGAGAGAGAGAGAGAAAATAATACTTTTATTCAGCAAGGATGCATTAACTTGATCAAAAGTGAAAGTAAAGAAATTTCTAATTCATATAAATGCTGGTCTTATGAACTTTCTATTCATGCACAGCATTGATGGTAATATTAAGAAATGTGTCTTGAGCAGCAAATCAACATATGAGATTATGACACTGAAGATTGGAGTAAGGGCTGCTGAAAATTCAGCTTTGCATTACAGGTAGTAAATAACATTTTGAAATATATTAAAACAGTTAATTTTAATTGCAATAATATTTCACAATATTGCCCTTTTCCATGAATTTTTGAACTAATAACTGCAGCCTCGGTGGGCATAGAGACTCCCTTCAAAAACATTTTAAAAACCTTACTTTTGAAAGCTAATGTACATTTGTAATGTATCTTGAGCTGTTTGGAGAAATGAGACGCTCCCGTCATTTTTGTTCATGAAACAAGTTTTTAACGTTTTGCTTATGTATTTGTTTTATTTCAGAGTATGCTGACTATAACATTTGAAGTTCCTGGGAGTGTGTCAGAAGATGTATTAAATATATTCATTCAGGTACAAATAAAGCATATGGAAGCGTGTGAATAAAATATTTCCAGGTAAATATTTAAACAGAACAACACCTTTACAATTTTTTTAGAATCTCCTATGGGAGAAGACATTTAAGAAGAAAACAGGATCTGCAATGATAGTTATCCGGTTAAAGGTGAGGATAAATTTATGTATATCTTCCTTCCCCAAACTATATATAGTGTTGCATTGTCATTATGTCATTACCGAAATGCCAATTAATTTTAGAAAATCATGACTTCTGTGAAGTTATATTGCCTTTGTATATCAACCATATATCCTTTACAAGCACTCTAATGTTCGTCAAATCTGTTTTCTGTTGAAATGATTGGTATTTTGTTGTGGCTTGGGATCTTCTCCATCCAGCAGAAACAGATGAAGGTGATGTTGCAGAGGGTCCATGAGCTTCATGAGCTGGAGGAGACTCCAGAGTCCTGGCCAGATCACGAGCCGAGAATCAACCTACTCGTCTTCATAGGTAAAATCAGATATTCCCTGCCTGTTGAAAGTTTTTGCTTTATTACATTTAAAAATGGTTTGACACATAATTTACCATTTACTGTCTTCTTACTTCAGGTCGAATCCTTCATGGTGAGATTCTGAAGAAAGAGTTTATTTCAGGCATGTGTAATAAAGACTGCATGGAGTAGATGATATCTGGCTGAAGCTATATGCACAATCTACCACACAATATCAGCAATCTCATAAGACATTTATGAAATCACTGAAAAAGACAGCTGTTTCTGTTTGCAACCCACAGTTTTTGTACCTCGGTTGCAAATCATGCGACAGCAGGTATATACTGTAATAGGTACTTGTCATGCTTCATGATGTTTTGAATAGAAAAAGTGTTCAAATCTGACACTTATTATCCTAAACATGTAGAACATGTACTAAAAACCCTTAAAGCATCTGTGCGCCACATTGCTAACAAGTAAAACTGATAATAACTGAAATGTCTTAAACGCAAACTGTAATTTATTTTACATTTACATTTTTGACACATATATTGGAACATGAAAGTGAAAGTCATGACATTTGCCAAGTATGGTAACCCTACAGCTACACCTACAGCTCCTGCCAGCACTGAGACTCGAACCAGCGACCTTCTGGTAACTAGTTTTATTTTAAGAGTATGTTTTTATTTTTACAATTTGGGTGATCAGTTACTAATCATTTTACATAGACTTGTCACAGAGTGAAGTGCAAATAGCAGTAACCTGTAAAAAAAATAAACGTAGTCTTACTCTTGTAGCATGTTAAATTTAGTTTTTTTTTCAATGTGGGATCCATCATTACAAGCACCCACTTAACACTTTCTGTGAAAAGGCGAAAATGGACATTTAACATGCTTTCGAAAATTGGTTGGCAGAGTTTACTTTGTTGAGTGTATATATTATGATAACTAAGAGCAAAAGAAATCTTAATGAAATTATATAATGTGAACATTCAACACAACACATAGCTATTTAGAAGTGTCTTCCAAATGCATACATGTAAAAGAGTTACAAAAGATTTTCACAAATGTCACAAATTTCATTAATGCTTCGCTAATACTTCTATGTGTTATTTAACAACAATTTCGCATTTCATGCTTTGTGGTATTAGAAGCCTTAATACTGAGTACAAACATTTTAAGATCAGTGTAGGTCTTTGGATTTCTTTAAATTGCCATATGAATGAGTGCAGCAAATAGCTCTGTTAGTTTACACAGCTTTCAAGTACTCTCAGAAATTTACATGCAACCCCTTCCACACCTGAGGAAGTGGATGGACCCCTTAATTTGCAATTGAATTACTGTGAACAATTTTAACACACATCCGCGCACAAGAAGGTTTGCTTTGAGGATTGCTGCGCTTATTCATGCCCTCCAATAAACCTCGCCCCTGGCCTGTAGGCTAAAGCTGCGCCGTTTCCTATTTGATTCTGATGTTGATAGGCTCGTTTACCGGCATTCTTCTTTCAGTGCAGGGAGCCGGGCCATTGCCATTTTCATGGTCACACCACCTGCGGGTATCTTGAGGTGACAAACCAAACGAAACCCAGGGGGTGTCGGGGGAAAATCAGTCTTTTAAACCGGTAGTTAGGCTTGGTGTGAAAATTCCCCATCACACGTCCCGGTTCCCACTGCGCTACCCTGCTTCTGAATTGGAGATGAATCCTAAAAGTCATCTAGAATATAACGATTGTATTTTTACTGGAAGTGAATTACGTGGCTTTTGTAAGAAAATGTTCAGTGACATGACGCTAATTTTTGTCCGGGTCTAAAACGCCTTAAAATGCAATTCTTGCATTCATGCATTAGTTCATAAATAAATAATTAGGTAAATAGATAGGGTACACTTTTTTATTATGTGGAGCTTAAAGAGCAAATATCAATGTTCAAATGTGTGGAGATTAAAAGTCTTGAAATATTTTGGCATTATATTTTACTATTAAAATAAGGATTACATATTTTATTTAAACGTTATTAAAGTATAAAAACAAAGTCAGTGTAACCGCATGCAGAAAACATTTTGTTGTGATATGACCCATAATTAATAAATGTACTTCAGGTCAAATAATCCTCAAGAAAGCGTCATCAAATATATATTTTTAAATAGGCTACTACAATAATAATAGATTGTATATAGTTTCTCTTCTCTTTGTCTACACTCAACCCTTCCATTACACTTAAAAAAATAGTATATATATATATATATATATATATATATATATATATATATATATATATATATATATATATATATATATATATATATATATATATGCTATGAATAAAACTTGGCACATGCGTTTAAAAAAGATTCATAATTTCGAAGTGCATTTGATAATGTCCGTTTATTATTTCAATAATGAGGCTAAATTACTTAATAATAAAGATAAAAACGTCTTACATTATGTTCCTTATTTAACAAGCAAAATAACGATGTAAAACCTCTTAGTGTCTTAGTAAAAATAAAAGAGGGAAATTTCACATTTAACCTAGTCCAATTATTTCGCCATCTCATTAGTTTGAGATGCTCTAATGGGGTGTTTGGGATCCGCGTCTCATATGCGGATTGTTTAAACAGGTCAAAGACCCCCACACCTGCCCGACTGTCCTGAATCCCTGTGGTGACACCCCACCTCTTTTGGTCTGACCATCGTGTGGCCTCTCATAAATAGTCCTCATTTCCTGCAAACCGGCCACAAGCTTCACCAACCACAATCGCGTCCAGCACATGGTCTCCAACCATGACCCTTTCCCAGGATTACGAAGAAGTGCAGCGTACCCCCCTCTCTTCTGAAGACGATGAAATAGACATCGTCGGAGGAGACCACAGTGATAGTGACCGAGAGTATTTCATCATGCCTTGCAAGGACCCCACGGAGGTGGACCACTCAGGGTCCGAGTCTTCCGGAGAGAGTGAGAGCAGCTTCTCCACCGCGTCCGTTCCGAAACAGCCCCCCGCCGTCAAACCTCCCTATTCCTACATCGCCCTCATAACCATGGCGATCCTCCAGAGCCCGATGAAGAAGCTGACCCTCAGCGGCATCTGCGACTTCATCAGCAACAAGTTCCCCTACTACAAGGAGAAATTCCCCGCGTGGCAGAACTCCATCAGACACAACTTGTCACTCAACGACTGCTTCATCAAGATCCCACGAGAGCCTGGAAACCCGGGGAAAGGGAACTACTGGTCCCTGGACCCCGCATCTGAGGACATGTTTGACAACGGCAGCTTTCTGCGCAGAAGAAAACGATTCAAGAGGAACCATCCCGAGTTCACTCAAGACAACCTGGTGCTTTTCCATCCAGCGTTAAGTTATCGAGCATATGGGCGTCCTTACTGTGTTTCTGGGCCGGTTCCAGCCCAGGCTAATCCTATTGGATATTTGCCAGTGCCGGATAGCATCATGGTGCCACCTCTATATTTCCAGTATCAGACACTGTACATTAAGGTCCACGAAGCTCCAGAAATGCAGCAAAGGCCCGAGCACAAGACCCAGAAGTGTTCCTTCAGCATTGACAGCATCATGGCCAAATCAACGGCGTCTTCTCACAAAAACTCTGCTCATCATCTCACACCAGACTACAGTTATGTATTTCCCAAACCGACATCATGTGTGACTCCAAGTTTGTTACCAGTGCCAACAAGAAGTATCCTCCTCACTACTGAACTGTCTGGAAAACTCACGAACTCTAGTCATTTTAAATAGACTTGTAACATAAGATATTTCTGTCATTGCTCTTATATGATAGTTTTAATGTAAATTAATAAATGGTAATATATTTGTTAGTCTAAAATCCTGGAAAGTGGATGTATTAAAATGTCTGTTTAAATAAACCATCAGCGACAAATCTCAATTATGTGATATATAGCCTATTAGCCTAGGCCTACTCACTAGCAATTATTATATCGAGTATTTTCCCATAAAGCCCTAATAGTAACTAAATTAAAAAGAGCGTTTTGCTCATTCATTTATCAATAATGCTCATTCATTTATCGCTTTAATTGCAGAAGTTTTAATGTTGAGTAATGTATGAACTTTACATTGACTTTAAATTGTTATCCCTCTCACAATAGTTTTAAAATTTAATACAGTTTGTTAAAAGATGACATTTGAATGCGCGTTCAATAGCCTACATATTTTAAAACCAGTATAGGCTAACAGCGTGTTGCATGCATTATAATCCCTGTCACTATTTACAGGACATTTTCTATCAATTCATGTCCACTAGAGGGAGACTGAAGCTTGTGAAATCAGTCCAACTCGATGCATGTGTGCTTGTGCTTGCATGTGCTTGCTCGGTTTATTTAACAGATTTCCTTGCGTTCAAGTTCAATTTGAGCTTTATTCTCATTCCGCTACATGTGTGGACATACAGTGGAACAAAATGTCGTGTCTCACAGGACCACGGTGCTACATAAATACAGACATACAACAATGAAGTAAAACATTATAAACCTATACAAAGCTAACCTACTAAAAGATTTTGACTATAAATATACTATATATAAATGTTGATTATATGATATATATATATATATATATATATATATATATATATGTTTTTTTTAAAATAGCACAGTGTTATAAGTCAAATAATGCATTTACAGCGAAAACAAACTTGGTTTAGCTGTTACACTTTTAATTCTATATATTTATTAGGATAGGTTTTTGAAAGTCCATTTCTGTTTGTATACATGCCTTAAAACAATTAGGCTACTGAAACAACAATAATGTATAAAGTAACAATTATATGAAACCATTGGTTTGGCCATTTTAAAAGATGTAGACTACTTCAAATTAAACACAAGAAACGCATTTGAAAACTTTCCTCGACCTGACATTTATGAAAAATGTCCTTGTCCTCAGAACACAATTCAACCTTTCAAAATCTACCTAAGTACACAGCTGACTGTTGTTTGAATTCATATCAGTTGTGTTGTTCACTTGAAGAACAGAATACACCAAATGATTGTAATTTAAAAGGTTTTTGAAACTAACACACATCCACTGCTAGAGAAAACCCACATTTGCTGAACTTGACACACATTTGTTTTCTGACTCAAACCCATAGTCACTCTTGTGCCAACCAGCCTCGGTGTCCCTTTTCTCTTTTGCCATTGGAAATTTGGTCAGTTTGTTATTTATCCCATTACTTCTAGTCTTGGTTAACGTTACTTAATATAATGGAAGTTACGACATTTCTGTTTGTGATCCAGTGTGCGCGAGATGAGCGCATCACGTAGCTCCAGTGCGCCACGGGACAGTTGAGGTGCTCGATTACACAGCGGCACACTGTCACTATTCGCTCCCACACATCATGGGCTATTTTTGGTCGGTGCGTTAGCTCATTATATAGAGTTTTCTCCCCTCCCTGTCTTTTGGCGAGCAAACGCACGCGTGACAGCTCGGGAGAAGAGTAAGCGTAAGACCTCATTTTGGAATATTTATTTACGTTTTACGACCATTTATTCTGTATTTTGTGGCCGTACTTCACAGTCTGTCCCGGTGAGATGAGAAGACAGCTGTCGTACACTAGTTTTCCAAAGAAGCGTCACGGGACGCGTCTCAAATAATTGACTTGGATTGAAGCGCACTGCGCTGTGGCGCACCCTGCTCGCTGCCTCCGTGAACTTCTTCTTTTGCTTTTGACGATATTTTCAACACTCTATCGCACCTCATTCAGCTGTTAACAAACTAATTTTTTGACATCCCGAAGCGTTCCTGGAAATCATGGAAACTAACCCTATACCCATTTTGACTATCCAAACAACCCCCTTCGATGACCAGAGACCAGGGACGAATGGGCTGCGAAAGAAGACAGCGGTTTTCGAAAGTAAAAAGAACTATCTACAAAATTACATCCAAAGTCTGCTGTCCTCCATCGACTTGAGGGACCGTCAGGGATGCACTATGGTGGTGGGCAGCGACGGGAGATACTTCAGCCGGGCTGCGACTGAAGCCATCGTTCAAATGGCAGCTGCCAATGGGGTGAGATGGTGTTTATATTTATGCAAAGGGAAACAAATCTCACGCATGTCCATCTAGTTCAGTCGTTTAAAATGTATTCCAATAGCATTTCTAATAAATTTAATACATTTTCTTATGTATTTCTTCAAAAAGCTTGCATCAGATTACTGAAAGCACATTTCTTTCTTTCTTTCTTTGCATTTGCATTTAATACTTTTTAAAAAAGGTTCGATTACTGAAAGCCTTTTTGTTTATTTTCCTATTTCTGCATTTATTATTATTATTCTATTGTATTGCTATTTATTATTATTATTTCATGTGTCTTTTAAAAATGCACAGGCTTTATAGGATGATTTGTTGTATATCTGATGTACGTTTAGTTGTTTAGTCATGATTCAGGATAGCATTAAATTAATTTATCGTATAAATGATCACATCTGTTTTTATATAATGTTTGAGATCCCAAACAGCTATATTGTATTTTGTTGGCAAACCTGAGAAGCTATAAACTTTGCACATGATGACGTTTTAGAGTTAAATCTCTATCCTGGCCTGGGCAAATTTATCCTGTCTTATCTGTTGTGCCAACCCTATCCTGCACACTTTTCCTGGAGAGCCGCTGCTTCCCTTGTATTGACCTCTCATGTTCATGTCAAAATGATGGGGACACCCAGAACATATGGCCATGAGCTAAAAGCTTCATCAACTCTGTCAACATATCTAGCATATTTTATTGTGCCTCTACTTAAGCTATAATGTTTAGTTCAGTCTGAGCAAAAAGCCTGAAGTCATTGTTTTTGATATTCTAAATAATTTTATTCCGTTCATATTATAAAATTCAGCCACATCATCCCGTACTCCTTAATTCTCCTCATTGTATCAGTGGCATTCTTCCATTCAAACTCGCTAGCTCTCAGAGGCATGATATACAGAGACTGTGTATCCAAAAGCAGAACCTTATATGGATAAGCTTCTCAAAGAGTGCTGGGAATACAGTTCACACTCATCGAGCTTCATCTGAGAGATGCAAGTAAAAACAACAGGCTAAGCAAAGCATCTATCTAGAGTGGTCTTAAAGTGGCATATTACTAAGGGGAAAAGCCTAAGGTCAGTGCAATTGTTCTTCATTTTAAATGCTTGAGTGAGATATGCCACATAATTCAATATTAATAGAAAGTGGCTGATCTTGTAAAGCTTAATGAGTTACAAAGTTGCTGAGATGTCTGGGCTGCTGTCTTGTGAGCTAGAAAGAAAGTATCTGTCAATAATCGGAGCACTTGCGATTTATGGCAGATGGGATTGTATGTCAAGTCTCCTTTAAGTCAGCTTGTCACTCCTACAAGAATGAGCTACCAGACATACATAGTTGTTGATCTGGTATGCAGCAGTAGCCATGACTGGCGCCTCTGAAGGGTTCAGGTTTAAAGCCCACCATATAATGTTATGATAACCCTTACATGACAGGTGAAGGTCTGGAAGCAAAGAGCCTATTCAGGATGTGCACTTTTACACTTGACATTTCAAATCTGTATGACTTTCCAGATATTTTAAAGAAAGTTGAATGTTTTCGTTCTTTCAGTGAAAATCAGTGGAGTCCAAAACAACTTTGGACTCCACTGACTTTCAATGTATTGAAATTAAAAAACTGATATAAATCAAACTTCACACCCATAAAACCAAAGCTTTGATTTCAGATTGGACGTCTGGTCATTGGGCACAGTGGGATCCTGTCCACCCCAGCGGTCTCCTGCATCATCAGGAAGATAAAAGCCATTGGTGGGATCATTCTCACTGCAAGCCACAGTCCAGGAGGCCCAGGAGGAGACTTCGGGATCAAATTTAATGTTGCTAATGGAGGTGAGAACATGCACTTTCAGAATAATAAAAATAACAAACTGATTTCATTAGGTTATATATAATAGCAGCCTTTAAGGAAATCATTGTGCCAGTGAAGTCATGACCTCAGGTTAACATTACCTTTGTGTAAGCTGTCATGAAGAACTATTTACACCATGAATCCCAAGTGGAATAACGTTGTACATCTTGAATCTTAGTGTAAAAATAGCTTCTATAGACCTAAATGTACCTAAAATATATTGCTTACCTTAAATATATTTTTTGCTTTGACATACACCATTATTATGATGGTAATATTATTTTTTCTTGCATATTAGTGAAAAACAGTGCAAATTGTATGCTCACCAATACTGCAAAACAGTAAAGTAGACAAGTAAACATTTGATACTATTATAATATAGCCTTAATATATATAATATTATAACATTTCAATATAACTGTTTCTATTTTAATATATTTGACATTGTAATTTACTCTAATTATAGCAAAGCTGAATTTTCAGAAGCCATTACTCCCGTCTTCAGTGTCATCCTTAAAAAATATGATCTTTAAAAATCATTGTAAAAGTTGTTACTGTCACGTTTGATTCATTGATTGGTATAGTTGCTGAATGAAGGTAAAAAAAAAAAAAAAGGTCAAATCTCAGCCTCCATCTCTCAGTGAAACCACATTTATGACAAATATGTGAATATGCATTGTGATCCATTATATTTTGATTTTGGTGGATTATTGTGAAGGATATACCACATGTGATGATTGTATCTGTAAAACAAAAAAAAAATAATAATAAAAAAAACTGTAACTGTTTCTTGTTTCCAGGACCATCTCCAGACACAGTGATGGAGAGGATCCATCAGGTGAGTCGCACATTAGAGGAATACGCCATCTGTCCTGACCTCCACATCGACCTGTCCCGCCTTGGCCGTCATGACTTTGACTTGGAGAACAAGTTTAAGCCCTTCAGAGGTGAGGGGCTTAACTTTTCATAATGGTATTGTCATAAACTTCAGTATATATTCATATACTGAGCTTAAAAATGTTCTTCCCCCATTTTTAAGTTGAGATTGTAGATTCAGTTGAGATCTATCTAAACATGCTGCGAGGGATTTTTGACTTTGGTGCCATCAAGAGCTTGCTGACAGGTCCAAAACAGCTGAAGATCCAAATAGATGCCATGAATGGAGGTAAACTCCTGTAAAGCATTGCAAATTTGAATGTGCAGATATATATCTGTATGTAGAGTCATATCTTTATGTCATCTGTTTCAGTTATGGGACCATATGTCAGAAGAATCTTATGTGATGAGCTCGGGGCTCCAGCTAATTCTGCTGTTAACTGTGTCCCTCTGGAGGACTTTGGAGGCCAACACCCCAACCCTAACCCTGCATTCACCGTACATCTGGTGGACTCCATGAAGGGGGGAGAGTTTGGCTTCGGGGCTGCTTTTGATGCAGATGGGGTGCTTGTCTCTTATCTTATAATCATTTACAAATAACATACAAATTACACAAACAAAGAAAAAATGTAAACATTTCAAAATGCTGAACGAATTTGCTGGATTATTTACAGCTTCTTTTTTAAGGACTTTGTGAGTGGGGCGGGGCCAAGAGCCATGGGAACGGAGCGAGGCTGGTGGAGTGATTTGGAAATGAGCGACACCTGCCTCGCTCCGTTCCCACGGCTCTCGGCCATGCCCCACTCATCACAGACTTGTTTTGATTGCAGTTCTTTATATCAGTTTTATCTTTTTTTTTTGTTATCTCTATTTATTAATATTGCTTAATAGTGAGAGACAGTAATTGTTTTTCACACTGCAGAGAAAATAACAAATATGCTAACATTCCAATTTTGATGTAAGATTTTGCAAAGAATACATTTTTGGTGGACATTACTTCAGTCTTCAGAGTCACACGATCCTTCAGAAATCATTCTAATATGCTGATTTGGTGCTCAAGAAAGATGTCTTTATTAATACCAATGTTAAAAACAGTTGTTTTTCTTAATATTTTTGTGGATTTTTTTCACTTATTTCATGAATAGAGAGTTCAAGAGAACAGCATTTATCTGAAATATATATTTTTGCAACAATGTAATGCATCCTTGCTCAATAATAGAATTGATTTATAAAACAAATGTATGTATTCTTCATCATTTTCAAATGACTCAGTAGCTGCATATTCGGTTATTTTATGTGGAGTTGCTTGTTTAATCAGATGAGGTGACAGAACTGGATATGTTTGTCTTATATATAGGATCGTTACATGATTATGGGGGAGAATGGATTCTTTGTGAGCCCATCAGATTCACTGGCAGTGATGGCTGCAAACCTCTCCTGCATCCCTTACTTCAGTCAGAGAGGAATCAGAGGTTTTGCCCGCAGTATGCCGACCAGCACAGCCATTGACAGGTAAGAAAACATTCCTAATCTAACTGACATTTTATTTTTATCTAAAGAGCATTCATAGTTCTGTAGATGTTATATTTGTTTGATAGAATACCTGCACTCTCAGAAAAAAAACTGAAACTGTCACTGGGGTGGTACCCTAGGTACTAATATGTACGCTTCAGATAATATCTATAATTTTAAAGAATTAATAGGTTCCATTTAGAGATAAATAAGGTACAAAGAAAGCACTGAAATGCCTTTATTTTAAGACATGCTGCAGGATAATCAACAAAGTTACTTACCTCCCACAGAATGAATCATCATGAATATTAATTATGTACATGACTATTAACTACAACTTATTGGCTTGCACTTTTATTCAGCCCGCTGCCAAAGACTGTTTGTCGGTTCTCTACTTAAAAGGATTTCACACAGCATGCAGCAATTTCTCTTTTTTACTCTCACTTTTTTTTTTTTTGGCAAATAAGAGTCAGTGGCATACTGTAAGAGTTCAGTGCTGTTTAAATAAAAGCCAGTCAACTCCAGTATAATTTAGAAGCTGATGATCAGGGAGGAAACCATCCATCAAGATCTTTCCACTCTCTCACAATTAGTTTTTCGCTTCTCGTTCTGTCCAGTTTAACACACTGAGTGGTAAAAGCATTAGTGATGGGGCCAGAGGTTAAAGCATGGAGACTCACTCCCTAAGAATAACAGTGTTAGCTCAACCCTGCGCTCCTGCAGACACCATTCACCCCACTAAAAATAACTTTCAGGGTGCATCACGATAAAGTCGTGCCTGCTTTGAGACAGGATCTTGTGCTATGAGAAATGAATAGTGATTTCATGCCATTAGATGGCATTTGTTAAATGTAAGGTAATTGTGGTTCTGTTTTTATTAAAACATTGCCTAGTCTGACATGGCAACAGCTCAACCAATGGTGTGAGCTGGGGGCGGGGCTGGCTGTTTTATTGACCAATGGGGAACAAGGAGTGTTCAAAAAAACCTTTTTGAATACAGTGCTTTTTTTAAATCAGCCTTACAAGGGTCCATCTGAGATTTGACTATACATTTCAGCTTTAAAAACTAGTTTTAAAAAGACAAACTTTGTAAATTAATTCACACTGTCATACACTTAAATGGGGAGGCCAAAAAACTGGCAACTCTAAACCCTCTTCTCTGGCCCACTTTTCTTCTATGCAATAAAGTTTGCAGCTTCCTGAAATACTTTGATCCTGACTGATATGAAACCAAATGTTTTGGTTACCAGTGACTTTCAATGTATGGGCAAAAAATCACTGAGACAAAATAAGTTATTTTGTGTTTCACACTGGAAAGAAAGTCATACACGTTTGTAAGGCATAATAGGGATAGTGGGTGCACTGTACCTACAATGCTGGCAGCCAAACAGGAAGTGATGTTATTTTGCGCTGCCTGTTCAGTCATTGAAAACAGCCAGAGAGTGCTTATTGTGCCATAACCCCAGAATTAGCCCTGATTTCCTTGAATCAATATTGTTGTTACACTGTGACTCATGATTCACTTTCTAGAGGCTTTGCAAGGTTGATATAATGTCAGAAACACAGTGTCAGTGAGAATTTAACTAATGGTGTGGCTAAGATAAAGAAAGTGGAGGTCGAGTCTTCTTAGCAGAGTGTCATGATTTCCATTCTGTAAATTAAATTTAAGTATGGGTCCTCCCAGCCTAGAAACAGTTCTAGATTGTTCCCTTTCACATTTTCGCTTTCACTGAAGTCATCCTTAAAATCTGAGCGGTTGCCTTCCAGGCTAATATAATGGCTACAGGATAATAGCTCTGGTTTTTGTAACTTTACTAAAGTTGAAGTTTGGTTAACTTTGACCTGCAAAGACCTGTGACCAATAATGGAGTAAAAATAAAATAAATAAATAGCTAAAAGTTAAAGTTTCAAATTTATACTGTACATCTTTCTATCTAGTTTGATGGATCAGCCTTGCAAAAGTAAACGTTTTCAGTTGGGATGCCATTGTAGAAATGTGATGTGTCATTAGTAGGAATTCATTAAAAATTATAAACCAGTCAATCAGTAATGTTTTTCCATGTATGCCATCACCATATTATTCTCCAGGAAAGGTGTTCATTAATTTATTGCTTTCTGAGTTTTTAAATAATAGATGTAGAAAAAAATATCCGCACAGCTGTTAATAAGAATGAACTTACTTTTTAAATGTTCACGCCATATATTTTAATCCCCAACACTACTAGAAAAGATAATCAAATCACAAGAGGAACTGACCTTGTTTAATTAGCTGTTGAAATCATAATCATATCCATATCATAACCAAATCATAACCATAATCAGCATATTCTTGTATTGCGAGTCTTTAAAAGTCAGATTATATAGTTCTGGAGCTGGTGATGGAGAATCCTTAAGTGTCTCTGTTCATAAATCTGTATCATTCTGTCCATCTAATCTGAACTGATTTTCTGAGGCATGAATGTCTCTCGTGGTGTGAGTTGTTGGAAACCTTTTTAGGTGACGAGCAAGCTCTAGGCTGTGGCTGTGTTTACATTATGGTCCTCTCAGGAGTGTGTGTTTGTTAAGTGGCAGTGGAGATAATCTACTGGAGCATGTGTGCGGTGTAGGTCTGATGAGTGTTTGCTGACCTGTATTTGAGTGGAGAAGCTCCATGTCTTTATACTGTATGTGTGTGTATGAGTGTGTTTAGGGATGTAAGGATGGAAAGGAAACATCTGCCATGCTCCCTACACGTGGGAAGGGGAACAAGTGTCTATTTTTATTAGTTATTTATTGAGTCACTGACTAAACTGATTTTTTCAACACTAATTAATTCAGGAATTAAATAAGAAACTTTCTTTATAAGTCATTGAATCATTCACTGAACTGATTTTTTTCAACCACACTGGTTAAGTCAGGATCTAAATAAGTGACTGTATTTATGAGTGAGTCATTGAATAATTCACTGAACCCATTTACTTAGCAACACTTATTCCTTCAGGAATAAACCATTAGTTCATCAAGAAGCCATATTTTGCCAATTTATTAAAACACTAACAAAACACTTTTACTAAGGTGATATTGCATACATACTCAAAAAGGAAAAGTTTTTTTCTTTCTTTTTGGCCTTAATCAATTTTTGCAATTCCGTCTGGGAATGTCAGTGATGAAGGGTACACTTGATCTGAAATAATATGAATCTTTGAACTAAAAAAAAAAATGCACAAAAAGCTGATTATTTGTTTGTTGTTGTTTTTTTAATGTAATTTCAAGGCATCTTTCACTATTTGTTGTTGGACTGTTCATTTTGGTCCTCGTCGTCTTGTGTTATGCCACTCACTAGATTAGACTTTATAAGGTAATAAAATCCTTAAACTATTTGTTTCTATTGTAATTAATCAATTTCAAGCACTGCTGGTATTCAAAGATTCACTTTCAAACATATTTTATTATACCTTGGAGCAAGGAATGTAAATGGAAAGCATTTTAGTATAACTGTGGTACCAGCTTAATTTAACTGCCTGTCAACTCATGCTAACATTCTGCCAGATGATAATAGAGTTTATGGCCAGATTGAGGTTAGGAACAGCTGCTGACTGTAAATTCAGCTAAATACATTATTTTCTTTTCTAGAAAGTATTGCTAGTTAAAACCCAGGCACACCCACATGAACACATATGCATGCAAAATATTTAAAATGCTGGATTAAAGATATAGCGCTGCTTGTGTTGGCCACAAATATGAGAATAAATGATCATAAACAAGTCAAGGGGTCAAAGATTCCAGTTTGCTGTCTGTATGCCAGGCTTTCCATTCTACTCCTCGTCCCTTGAGACAAACACTTGTTTTCCCATATTTAGTAATTCCACCCATGAGTAAACAGCTGCATCCTAACTCTTCTCATTTACATCAGTTCCCTCTTATCTGTCCCTTCATCTGATGGGTTCTCAGCAACTCATTACCCATAATGCCAGACTGCAGTGTCTGAAAATAGTTAGGAATCTAGCCAACTATCCAAGATCAACAAGCAGAGGAGGAGACTTGTAATTGTGTTTCTCCTCTTGTTTTCTCAATCTCCTTAATTTTGACACTGAATATATTTCATTTTCATAGATTACAATTCCCGAAGATAAAACTTGTCTTAACAGTAATGTTGTATGACACTATTTATCCAGAAGTAAGCCTATTTCTGTGACAGCTCGCAGGAGTTTGTCAGTATAAAAAAGTTAAACAGGTGTAGACTACACACTGATAATTAAAGTGCTGTTTGCTCCTCCAGGCACATGGCTGAATCTCAAAATAAATGTCAGCCAAAATGGCAGCATAGTTTCTTTCTGCTTTTTGCCTTTTAAAGACATTGGATTGAGAAGACAAAATATGCCACTTGATTTATTAATCAGTCCAAAGGACAGATACTAAATGTACTACCAATAAGCTGAATGGTCATTACTTTGCTCAGAGTACATTAAATGATCATTACCTAAACATCCATCTTCTTTCACAGAATGTCATTTGTTGCAGTTTACCATATAGTCTGGTATTTCAATCCAAACACGGATTAGTAAGTTTTAGAAACTAACAGCACATCCATCTGTTTGTACTCTGTTTATGAGTTCTCATTTTCCTTCAGTCCTTTTCTGACTTACAAATGAAAGATGAATAGGGGTCTGAAAATGTATTTGTGTTCACAGAACTGCCACGCTACATGCATCTTCATCTTATTATGCAAAGACATTCCCTAGACTTCTGTAGCTGACATGGTCCAGAGCTCAAGTCAAGCTAACACTCATAAACAGACTGAAAATGTTTGGCAGCATGACTTTGTGCTGGCTGAAGGAAAAATGCATTATATATATGTATATGTATGTAATTTATAGAACAATAACAATAGCACATTTGCACTTTTTATAGTGTAACATTGCAGTGCCATGTAGCTAGTTATACATTTTTAAAGATATTCATAAAGGGGTGATGCTTTTAGCCAATGAGATAATGCATTTCGTTTCAGATTTGTTCTTGGCCAAATAAACTCTGAATAGGATTGCACTGGAATACTCCTGCTTCCTGTTTGTTTACAGGGTTGCTAAGGCTATGAAGGTGGCGCTTTATGAAACTCCCACAGGCTGGAGATTCTTTGGCAACCTGATGGATTCTGGGAGGTGTTCATTCTGTGGAGAGGAGAGCTTTGGAACAGGTGGGTGCCATCAGAGTCCTCTAAAAGCATATAAAAGCCCCACTTGTGCTTTTACAGTTTAAAAGACATCATTAATCTTCTGTCAATATTCACTTTAATTACAATGTTTTCCATAGATTGTGCTAAACCCATATGATGTTACTTTTCTTTCAAACACAAAAGACTTATCTTATTGACATTTTCGGAGGTTGTGTTTTTTTTTTATTAGTACAGGATACTGAATAATCTGAAATAGGGAGAAAGTGAGAGTGCTTTTTGCTGGCAAAAGCAAACGACTACTCCTCTGCTTTTCTCACAAAAGCACAGGGTGGGGACGCAGAAGAAGAAGGTGAAGGAGTGAGAAGGAAAGAGATTTATTGGAATTTAGTGGTTATAGTTCTCAAGTCCCATATATGTTACCCTGGAGCTCAAAACCAGTCACTTGGGTATATTTTTTGCTATCGCCAAAAAAATCATTGTATGCGTTAAATTCTTTTATTTTTATTTTATGCCAAAAAAACATAAATATGTTTAAATATGGAATAGTAAAGATCATGTTCCATGAAAATATTTTGTAAATTCCCTACCGTAAATATTTAAAGATGTAATTTTTGATTAGTAATATGCATTGCTAAGAACTTAATTTGGTCAAATTTAAAGGCGATTTTCTCAGTTTTTTGATTTTTTTTCTCCCTCAGATTCCAGATTTTCAAATAGTTGTATCTCGGCCAAATACTGTACTATTATAACAAATCATACATCATTGGAACTCTTATTTATTCAGTTTTCAGATTATGCATAAATCTCAATTTATAAAAATTGACCCTTATGACTGGTTTTGTGGTCCAGGGTCACATATGAGTTGTTGAGTTATAAACGTAATTTTGTCAACAAGATAAGCATGTACTTTTTAGGACTTAAATAGATGTTTGTTCAATGACGGGTCCTTTTTATGTCTCAGGAGTTGAATTTAAACGTTTTAATGTGCATTCATAATATATATTTGCTACACAATTACTTATATGTCTTTTATTTGTCTCAGAACAATACACTCAATTTAAAAATATGTGAATTTGTCATAAAAATATTATGATTATTCAAACAGACAGTAAAATACAAATAATCAATGTCAATATTATTGTTTGATTTATGCAAATTTATTTTGATTGCCATGGAGACAGTGCTGTGATTGAAGAGCTGAGACCTGATAAAATGAAAGACGTGATGTGTAAAGAAAATCCAAATAAATATCACTCGTGAGCAGAATATTTTTATTGAGCGTAATTTCCAATCAAGCAGTAATTTTGTCAAAGAAAGTGTAAAAATGTTATTTAAGTGTATTTAGGATGTAAAATTCTAGCTATGAGGTTAAACCGAGGAAGAAAAGGCAGTTGGTCATTTTAAAAAAGATCACAAAATCATAATTTCCACCACAGATTATTATTTAATAAAATGTGGTGGACATTACATTTGTTGTTTAAAAAACAAATAGGGAAAAATTACTGTGATATGTACTGTATATGCTCAAATTAAATAAACTAGTGAAAATGTAAAGAGTATGTTTTAAACTTAATTATAGTTCACTCGAAAATTTTCATTATTGGTTGAAATAACTCCTCTAGGCCAAAAGTGCCTACACTCTCAGAAAAAAGGAACAAAATGTTGCTGGGACAGTACTCTTTCAAAAGCTACTAATATTGGTAATCAAATGCATATTTAAAGTGCTAATGCGTACCTAATATGTACCACTTAGGTGATACCTTTTAGCTTTTGTACTTTAGGGTATTCCCCCAGTGACTGCTTTGTCCCTTTTTTCTGAGAGTGTATAGTTGTCACTCCCATACGCGAAGGTGAGTCTTTGCATGGTATCAAATGCTTGTGTTTTGGTTGGCAGCTGAATGTGGAATAAGCGACTGGTGCTGAATGATGTTGCTGGGCAGACAGACGCTTGGCTCTGTGGGCAGAAGGTCGATCTGTAAAGCCTCTGGGGTTGTACACCATCACTAAGACCTTGAGTGAGACACGAGGCATTGTCTGTAGGTGTCAAAAGAGCAGCCTGCTCATTATTCACCATGTTTTGACTTTGCTTCAGGATTACTGTATGATCATGGGCCACTTGTCTGTATACTGATTTCTTTTTCCATTCCTGTCAGATTTCTTTCACAAAACACTCTCAGCTGTGCTAGACATACATACTATAAGTATACAACAGAATACATACATTCATCATATCTTTTATCTGTTGGTGTACGTATCTGGACTGAGTGTGTTTATGGAATATTGTCATAAAGCAAGTTTCCCTTTTGGCATTGAACCAGTTCGCTTCTGCATCACGCTATTGTTTTCTGATCCAAGGGAAAGTTATCAGATAACAGTCTGACAAGCTGTTAAATGTTGAAATCTGCTTTTTGAAGTGAATTTTGTGTTGATTCATTGATTTTAGACTGTTAAGACAAAAGACTTTGGCTGCTGATGTGATATGCGGTAGGCCTGAGCATTTTTCAGCACTCCAGCATTAGTCACACACTCAGAGCAGCTGTCGGATATGCTTTTCCCGACATATGATTACATGAAATAAACCAGATCAAAGAACATAAGTCATAGAGATGTCAAGCATAAATCAAGCAGATAAAGAGTTGAACAGGAGAGAGAGGGCTTTCAATTTAGTCATCGTCTTGTCCTGATTTAGATCCGTCTCATCTTGAAAACTTGAATCACGTGGGCTTTTTAGGTTGTGTTCAGGGTGTGTTCATCAAAGAATCCTGAAAAAAAGTATAAAAATTTCCACAAAAATGTTAAGCTGCATATTAAAATGATTTCTTATGATGCACAGGAGACTGGAGCAATTAGGCTGAAAATTCAGTAATTATATTTCAAAATTGAATCTGTATTTTTCTATTTTTGATCAAATAGATGCACCTTTGGTGAACAATCTTACAGTTCAAAAAATTCTTACCGTCCTTTTGAGTAGTAATGTACATTGAATAGCAAAATATGACTCTCTTTATCTCTCTCTCTTAGGTTCAGACCATATTCGTGATAAAGACGGCCTGTGGTCAGTTCTGGTTTGGTTATCCATCATGGCAGTGCGAAAGCAGGGGGTGGTGGAAATAGTGAGAGATCACTGGGCCAAAATGGGACGCAACTACTTCTGCAGGTGAGCTAAACCCAAAAAAGCATCTTCCCAAGCTTCATTTCTAACATCAGTCTTCATTTCAGGATATTTCTTACCCACCCTCTCAATGGCTTTTGCTTTGAGACAGAGTAGAGTACGCAGAATCTCTTTAAATTGTGCCTGGATTGTTTTCGCCTTTCCCATACAAGTTTCCAGCATTCACCATATTTAGCTCTACTTGTAGTTTTCATGTGAAAATCCTGGGAGCTCTCCAAATGGTCATGCACCCATTATTTATTACTGTAGGTGCCATTAGGTTATGTTCGTAGTGTTTCTTTTACATTGATCTACTATAGCGTTTGTTGTATTTATGTTATATCTGACAGGTTTGACTATGAAGGGGTGGACGGCAAGGCAGCGTATTACCTCATGAGAGATCTGGAAGCTGTTATCACTGATAAAGCTTTTACCACTCAGAAGTTTTCTGTGGGTAATAACATCTACAGTGTGGAGAAGGCTGATAATTTTGAGTACATTGACCCAGTGGACGGCAGTGTGTCCAGGAAACAGGTCAGTTGAAGCCTCACTAGACTTTGCTGTATTTATATCAATTCATTTGTAATCCAAATAGGAGACAGGAAATGCTTCTTTATTTGATGTTGCTACAAAACAGCTTGTTTGCCAAAATACTGTGTTGCTAAAAAAGGTTTACAGTTCATTTTCAACATGTTTTCTGCTGAGTTCAGCATGTGTTGGTAAGATTTCAATGTTTTTGAAAGAAGTCTGTTAAGCTCACCAATTAAGGTTGCATTTGCTTGATAAAAAAGAGATCAACTGTTTAGACCCCACAGGTGAATTTAGGCAACTTTAATTCAATTATTTATGTTTTTAATAGACTTTAAGTGAGCATTTGATGCTGGCCAAGTTCATCTAGATGAAAAAGTAGATGAAAAAAAAGGGAAATGAGCATGATAATATATCTTGTATTATGGTGACAAGAGCCAAACTGCAAATGTGATCATGCTTTAAACTGCCCAAACAAAAGAAAATGAATCTGAGCATTTGAACAAGATGAAAAGAAATGTACAAATTAGTCCCATAATGCACCTTATTCATCTGAGATAATGGGGAAATGTCAGAGATTTTGCAGCTTAGTCGCTCGTATAAAGAGCTGCCAGGGGTTTGTTGAGCATTAAGGTTTTATGTTCAGCAATTATACGCTATTTAGTATGGCACACGTCCTCTTGTGCACACAGACCACCCAGTGGGATTCCTTGTTTGGGCATCTACATTCGCACTTAGCTGCTTATGTGTGTACGGTATATATGGCATGGCTGAAATGAACAAAATACACGTGCCGAGACTCTGTTAAAATTTTCATTCAGCTGCTCTCTCTCTCTCTCTCACTCCTTTTTTGGAGGATGTGCTAAAGCACAGAGATGCACATGTGCTTGATAGTAACGGGAGAAGGATGTTTCAGTAGATGCTTTATCTTTATCTGGCCTGGATTTGCTGTACCAAGATGCAGAACCCTTTAGTGGTCTGTGTTACACACACACACATAAACCCTTGCATTGCCTTGTGTTTGAAGTTTACCCAGCTGACTCACTCTCCAGAACAATCTCTCCAGAGACAGAAATGATGTAGTTATGGCATCTACCAGCAGGGGGTTACTGGATGCTAACCAGCCAAACCTTGACCTCTTGACATTTGCCTGACACTTTACTCAACACCTCATCTACCTCTCATCTTATTTATTTCTCAGAATTGCAATCGTTGGTATACATTTATTAATTTTAAAGAAATTAATACTTTTATTCAGCAAAGAGACATTCAATTGACTAAAAGTGACAGTAAGAACATTTACAGTGTCACAAAAATAAAATAAAATAATAGTAATCAAATAAATGCTGTTTTTTACATTTTATTAATCAAAGAATACTGACAAAAATACAGTTTACACAACTGTTTTCAACACTGAAAATAATGTTTCTTGAGCACCAAATCAGTATATTAGAATGATTTCTGAAGGCTCATGTGACACTGAAGACTGGAGTAATGATGCTGAAAATTCAGCTTTGCATCACAGGAATAAAGTACATTTTAAAATATATTCCAATAGAAAGCATTTTCCATTTGAATATTATTTCACAATATTTTTGATCAAATATATGCAGTATTGGTGAGCATAAGAGTCTACATTTTTTATGAGCCTCGTGATTTGGTGTGATTTCACACTGGGGACATGGGGTCACGGCCTGTCATTCATTCAGTGATCTCCCACCGACCGTGACAGTCACTTCAGTCATCCGGCCGGCGTCTCCACAGCTGAGTGTGTATTATTACAACAGACATTCCTCCCAGTGCCAGATTGTGTCAGCTGTCCTGGTCCTCCTCTCTGCGTGTCTGCAGGGGGCCACCGAGGAGACACTCAGCTGTCGGACAACATGACACGCAGACACACACACCAACACAAATATTACATCTATAACAGTGGTTCTGGTTTCGATTGAGGTCTCAGATTTAAAAATGGACATGGACATGTCCTTAAAATTCAAATTAAAAATATATTATATTTTAATAGTGAGTACTATTGAGTTTGATAAGTTTTCTGGCTCAGAGCTTTTCTTGACATCTAGTGGATAGTTTTATGAATTACAAGAGAAATCCAAGTAGTAAACCCAGCCTAGATTTTCATAAAATAACATTTTTAACAGTTTTTTTGTGATGTAGATCTTAAATTGTTAATTTTTTTTAATAGATATTGTGGTATAGCATACTGATTCATTATTTTAAGCTGGTAATTGAAGGTTGTAGGTTCAAAGAACTCAGTGATCAATCCGAATTGTTGGCACTAAAATGAACTGTATCTCTATTTCTGCACTTGTCCTGCAGGGCCTAAGGATCATGTTCACAGACTCGTCCCGAATCATCTTCCGGCTCAGTGGTTCTGGTGCTGGAACCGGGGCCACTGTCCGCATCTACGCAGAGAGCTACGAGAGAAACCCAGAGAGACACAACAGAGAAACTCAGGTGAACAATTCACTTTAGCTATTCTAATATTAACCCCTTGTTTGGCATTATCACAGCAACACTTGTGTAAAAGCTTGTGCACTGCCAGCATGCTTAAGAAATAATGCTGCATTCCATTTACCTCAAAAGTTGAGTCTGAGCTGGTAATTATCTCATACCCAAGTGGACCGTGTTCCAGTGCAGAAGTCAGAAAACCAAGATGTATGCAGAAATTGTTAGCAAAACACATACAAAGCAGTATTTTGCACGCCTTAGTATCGTGTCTATAAATAGTTTGGATAGTACTGTGTGGACCTCTGAGTTTATTGAGACACAGACAAACATAAGTACTAATAAACAATATATTACTACTGTTTCTCTTCTGTTGATGTACTAAGCAACCATATTGTAATCTGAAGTTGTTGCGATTCCTACGAGATTCCTACTAGAGGATGTTCTAGTTAAAAGTTGCTACAGGGAACTTCGTCTTTCCACCTTCCAAGTACAAATGGAACCTGGCATAAATGTGTTTAGTTCGCTGTAGTTTTGTATTCAAACGATAACAAAAGCGCACTTCATAATAACTGTAAGAGTTAACTTGCATTTATGTAGTAACATTTATTAATCATAAATAGATAAGTTTGGAGAAAAATCTGTGCACTTTTTGCCACATATGTGTTTTTGTCAAGTTAGTTTGTTTTTGTTTTGCTTGTATACGTGTAATATGTCATCTACGGTATTTGAAGAAATTAATTTAGTATTGTGTTCATTCTTATGCCATCATGCCTTGTTGCCAGCTTCTGAAATACATAATTACATTGTGAAACAAAAATGTCAAAGCCATGTCCATTATTATTCTAAAGATCATTAAAATAATAATATTTCAGGTTCTGTACGTTAAAGGGATAGTTCACTCAAAAATGAAAATTAGATGTTTATCTGATTACCCCAGGGCATCCAAGACTTTGTTTCTTCAGTAGAACACAAACAGAGATTTTTAACTCAAACCGTTGCAGTCTGTCTTATAATGTATGTGGATGGGAAATATGACTTTTAGAGTCATAAAACACAAACAAAACCAAATTAAACCCTTTTACTGCAATGTCTGAACTGTCCTGAGCATGTTCGCGCCTTCTTCTTCTTCTTGCTTTACGTCGGATTGCAGACTGACGCGCAGGCTGAAGAAGAAAACGCACTAAGGGCAGTTCAGAGGTAAAATTTGAGGTAAAAAAATTATATAAAAACTGTTCAGTTTCTTGCACAGACCAATCAATTTGTGTCTTTACACATCAGTGTATCGTCACGACCCGCAGAGTTTAATTTGGTTTTGTTTGTGTATGTTTTTTTGACTCTCAAAGCTGTGATTCCCATCCACTTACCGTAATTTCCGAACTATAAGTCGCACTTTTTTTCATAGTTTGGCTGGTCCTGTGACTTATAATCAGGTGCGACTTATTTATAAAAATTTATTTGACATGAACCAAGAGAAATGAACCAAGAGAAAACATTACCGTGTACAGCCGCCAGAGGGCGCTCTATGCTGCTCAGTGCTCCTGTAGTCTACCACTGAGCAGCATTGAGCGCCCTCTCGCGGCTGTAGACGGTAATGTTTTCTCTTGGTTCATGGTTCTAAATAAATGCGACTTATAGTCCAGTGCGACTTATATATGTTTTTCCCCTCGTCATGACGTATTTTTGGACTGGTGTGACTTATACTCAGGTGCGACTCATAGTCCAAAAAATACGGTACATTATAGGACTGAGACTGCAACAGTTTTAAAAATCTCAGTTTGTGTTCTATTGAAGAAACAAAGTCACGTACATCTTGGATGGCCTGGGGGTTAGCAGATAAACATCAAATTTTCATTTTTGGGTGAACTATCCCTTAAAGCTCAATCAACAGCATTTATGGAATAAAAATAATTTGATTCATCCCTCGATTTAAAAAAACTAAAATCATGGTTACAGTGAAGCACCACAAATAGAAGTGAATAGGGCCCAATTTTATTGGATTTAAATACAGGAATGTGAAGCTTATACTTTCATAAAACGCTTACATTAATTATTCTGTTTAACCATGTGTATTATTCTGAGCTATAAAGCTATACAGAAAAGGTGAAGTATTTCTCTGATTATAAAATCATGTTAACATGAATATTGATCACATCTTGTGACTATACTATTAATACAGTGAGTATTTTAATATTTGTGGATTGACCCGATCCACTTTCATTATAAGTGTCTCACTTTACTGTACATGTGAAAATAAAGCTTTGTGCTTATCAGATGTTGTTGATTCAGCTAAACAGATTATTCCTTTAATGCAGTTTGCCATTGTGTTACATTTGTTTCATGGTACTGGCAGTCTGTTTAATATGTATTTCGCCACTCTTTCTTTTGATCATTGTAGGTTGTGCTGGGTCCTCTCATTGCCATTGCTCTAAAAATCTCCAACATCCATGAACGAACCGGACACAGAGGCCCCAGCATGATCACCTGAGACCAATCCAGCACCGCATACCAGGGGCCAAAATCACTTTCCTCACTCATCTGATCCTTTCACCCTCAACACCACAGAGAATGTGCCAACTGTTCATTTTGCTGCTCTTTAATCATTTCTGTCCTCATTTCCCTTACTTCCTCTCTCACTCTATCTTGTTTTTCTTCTTCATCATTTGTCTTTTCAAGGGCCCCTGTATGGTTTTCTTTTCCTTTGCACATGTATACACTCATATAAACCACAAAAAAAACCCAAAGGGAGCACAGTGTTTCTTCATGTTCAAATGTTTAATTAAATGAGAATGATGATAGAAACAGAACATATGTAGACCACTTTGTGTATCGATTGAGATGCATGGGGTCTAAACCCTAAACCTTGGGAATTTGGTAACTGTGTGCTTTTGTTTACAATGTAGCTGTTACAAAGAAACATATTTAAAACAACCAATGAAAAAAGGGAGCTGTGCTGTTCAATATTTACTTATTTCTGTGGAATTCACATTAGAAACGCATCATATTCTGAGCAACAGCTAGAGCTGAGCTTATGTCCAAGAATGAACCACTAAAATAATAATCATAAGGATTGTCTTGAAAAAAGCTCCTAAATTCCTACATCCCGGCTTGTAATTGCTAACACTGGTTTTGATTTGCAATTTTTTTTAGCACTTCCTGAAATGTGCTGCAAATGAACTCTGTGAATCAACGTATGAAATTAGTTAAAGAAAAGTTTTCCCTTTTGGCTAACAGTCGAATAGCTTATAAATAATGCTTAATAATTACTTTTTTTTTTTTTAATCCTGAATGAATCGGTTTGTTTAATGTCAGATGGATTATGTGCATTCCGTTGTTTGATCAGACACATGCCTCTAAGTGTATTATTATTTATATTACTATTATTATATTACACCTCTGACATTTACAATACATTTGTTTGAGCCAGTGTTTAAGATATGTTCAAGGAATTTTCTAAATTCTGCTGTTCTTAAAAGTCCCTTATAAACCCTGTACAAATAACAACTCCAGACAAATGCTTCCTTTTAAATAGTACTTTGATGAAAGAAAGGACTAAAACTAAATAAATACAATGACCTTAGCTGTATTTTAATTTTGTATGCTAAAAATTGCATAAATAAACTTTATCTTTTGTGTGTCCTACGTGACCATCTTCTGTCATTTCATTTCAGAGAATTATCCATGGATTTAAAGATATAATTATACTGACTAAAAAAAAACATCATATTATGTCTAATAGTAATGTTTTTGTAATAAGTCTCTGCTCACCAATGCCATATTTACTTTATCAGTACTGTAAAACATTATATTTTAAAATGTATTTGGGGGGGGGGGGGGGTTCTGTATTATTCTAACAAGTGGCTGTTAAATTTTGAAAACTCTTAGCATAATGTCACAACAGATCATCAATGCACTTATTTTGTTGTACTAGCATATTTCAGGACATACTGGTATACCCAGAAGTGAGCAAAACCTGACAAAACCGTGTAAAACTCATTTGTAAAACTGAGTGTTTTGCAATTTGTGAATATACAGCAGGATACAAGGGATAGGAGTTGAACTGAAAGAAGATCACACTGTTTTGTTTTGGTGATTAAATCGAATATATATATTACTCAATATATATTACAATAATCTTATGTTTTAAAACAATGATTATGTTGATTGAAAATTGTATGATATTGTAAAAAAAAAAAAAAAAATTAATTGTAATGAAAGCATGAGTTCAGTTTTAAAAGAATGACTAGCGATGTTACAAGTATGATCCGTTTGGATTTTTTACTAAGAGTTTTTAAAATATACACCATACTTGTGAAAGTACACCTGTTTAATTGCTTGGGAACACAAATTGCTAATCAGTCAATCACATGGCAGCAACTCAATGCATTTAGGCATCTAGATGAGGAGAAGATGACTTGGGTTTAACTTGGATTGGGATTTAAGTGACTTTGAATGTGGAATGGTTGTTGGTGCCAGATGGGCTGGTTTGAGGATTTCAAAAACTGCTGATCTACTGGGATTTTCACACACAACCATGAGTCTCAATTTCTTCCGAAACATTCAGATGGTAGGGTTAGAATTTGCCGTAAAGAACATGAAAGGATGGATCCATCATGCCTTGTCTCAATGGTTAATGCTGGTGGTGGTGGTGTATTGGTGTGGGGGATATTTTCTTGGCACACTTTGGGCCCCTTAGTAACAACTGAGCATCATTTAAACTGCACAACCTACCTGAATATTGTTGCTGACCATGTCCATCCCTTTATAACTGCAGTGTACCCATCTTCTGATGGCCTCTTCCAGCAGCATAATGCACCATGTCACAAAGCTCAAATAATCTCAGAATGGTTTCTTAAACATGACAGTGAGTTCACTTTACTCAAATGGCCTCCACAGTCACCAGATCTCAATCGAATAGAGCAGCTTTGGGATGTGGTGGAATGGGAGATTCGCATCATGGAAGTGCAGCCGACATATCTGAAGCAACTGCGTGATGCTATCATGTCAATATGGACCAAAATCTCTGAGGAATGTTTTCTATCACCTTGTTGAATCTATGCCATGAAGAATTAAAGAATTAAGGCAGTTCTGAAGGTAAAAGTGGGTCCAACCAGGTACTAGCAAGTTGTGGCCAGTGAGTGTTTTATATATATATATATATATATATATATATATATATATATATATATATATATATATATATATATGGTGAAATGGGACAACAGTTTAAAAGTGTGATACAGATGAAAACTTTGGCTACAGTCAAAAACGAGCAACTGCTGTTCCATACAGAAACGCTAGATGGAGACAACCTCACATGACAGACGCTGCAAAATGCCACAGAAGTTTACAATCATAATACTGTCAGGTCTATTACAACCGAATAAGATTAAAATTCTACAGAAGCGGTTTTTTTCATAAATATTGATAGGATCTAAAAATGAGAGGTAATTAATATCTGGTTTACAATTAAAAATTATAAATCAAACATATGTGATAAAATCCTATAAGATATTGACGAATCTCTCTGCGAATTTGCGAGTAACGTAGTGAAAAATACGCGTCGCAAACAGTTTTTGCAAGTTTTTTTTCTTTGTTCCTGTCTGTGTCTTTAAACTGAGACTGTCTGTGCAGTCGCTATTAATCATGTAACGTTACTCGTCTAGTCCCACCTCTTCTTCCTGCAGGCAGCAGCAGCACTGAGAGAGAGAGAGAGAGAGAGACCGAGAGCAGATCCAGTCTGATCATGAGAAGTGACGGACAGCGATGCCAGTGGCAACCCTGCGAGAGTACAGCGTGTCTCTGAGAAATACGGACGCTTGAGAGAATAACAGGGCTAATTTCCGATACCTTTTTTGGATACATAAATCTGTGTTTACAAGGGATCCTCAGTCATAATTTTCCATTTAAATGGCATGAAACGCGGATGTCAATAGATGTTTGAAGTGCACATGGATGTTTCAGCTCTGCATTTTTGTGTTTATGGAGAACCTTGTGTGTCTGTTCAAGAACAGCTGAGTAAGTGTTTATCAGATGTTGAGATGATGTTCTGCATGTACACAGGACAAATTCAGATGTTGGATATGAAGTAATAAATCAGCATGGCTTTGGGTGTATTCTTACAAACAAGTGATTTTAACATGTAATTCTTTTTTTTCACAACTAAAAAAAGTAAACCAGCAGTAAGCAATCATGGTAGAACCCGCTGGCTTTGTGGAAGCGTGGAAAGCTCAGTTCCCGGACTCAGATCCTCCTGAGATGTCTTTGAACTCTGTTGGAGACATTGAGAAGGAGCTGGAGAAATGCAGAGACTCTATTAGGCGTCTGGAGATGGAAGTGAACAAGGAGCGTTTTCGAATGATCTACCTGCAAACGCTTCTAGCCAAGGAGCGGAGAAGTCATGACTCAAAGCGATGGGGCTTCGGTAGGGTCTCACAAGGTGAGCATAAGCCAGCATCCATGGATGAGAACCATCAGAAAGCCGATGGAAGCAGGTGTCTCCCAGCCAAACTAAAGCACACAACCGCAGCAGAGGAGAGTCATGAGTCTCATCCTTGCGCTAAGGTGGTGGGACGTGATATCTCAGACTTGGACAGGCAGAAAAGCAGAGATGGAGAAGTTGACGGGATGTCTCCATACAAAAACAGGAGCATTGAAGCTCCCCTAAGGCCCATTGCTGGACGTGGACCTGCGCTCCATGAGGTGGATGGCATTCCAGAGTCTCCACCAAAAGAGAAGGTCACCACGGGGTTGGGAGTTGCTGCGCTTCGGTCAAACTTTGAAAGTATCAGAAGAGCCAATTCTCAAACATCTGGTGAAGGCAAAAGCGAGAGGCCTTACTACGTCAACATGGAGTACCATCAGGAGAAAGGTCTTGTTCGTGTCAATGATAGAGACGTCTCAGAGAAGATAAGTAGTCTGGGAAGTCAAGCTATACAGATGGAACGAAAGAGGTCTTTGCATTCTGTCCCGGATAATCTTTCAACTGCTTTTGGGGACGTCCGTAAACCAGAGCGTTCTCATGAAAGAGCTATGGAGAGCGGCTACAACTGTGAGTACGAGGAGCCTGATCTAAACCTTGGGTTCCTTAAGGACAGTTCTTTAAGGCTTGATGGAAGAAGAGCAACTCTGCAGAACTGGCACCAGTCAGACTGTCAGCCCTATACAACTGTTTATGTGGGGGGCATTATGGGAGACGGAGAGCACCTGCACTTGACCTGGCCCAGACGGTCTTACTCGCCTGGGAGTTTTGAGGATGGATACACACCGGATTGCAGCTCCAATGAAAACCTGACGTCCAGCGAAGAAGACTTCTCCTCAGGGCAGTCGAGCCACGTGTCCCCGAGCCCCACCGCCTACCGAATGTACAGAGAGAAGAGCCGCTCTCCATCCCAGCACTCACAGCAGTCTTTTGAGAGTGGCAGCCCTCCTACCCCACAGTCCCAGAAGCGTCTCAAGCAGCACCTCGCGCTCTCCGACACCAGTGTTGTTGGTGTCCGCAAGATCAGGCCTGCTGAAGGAAGCTCCAACAACTTCGGCAACAGTTTCCATGGAGATCTGGGTAAGATAATATTCTTGCAGTGTTTACTTTTGTATGTACTGTAATGTTTGATTAGTGGGACGTTAATAGGATTTCACTGTCCCGCAGTGAGAGTATAACAAAAAAAGGCACAAAAATTCATTATAATGACATTTGATGCCAATTATTGGTCAATTATCTTTACTTGTGCAACCCATTTAACATGTATCTGATTTAGTTTGTTAAGTATCTCTCTATTCCAACTTACCTCCTCATACACATGATATATTTCATGCATAAAGACCAGTTTATATTGTATGAGGAAAACTATTGAAGAATAGTTTTGATTTGAAAAAGAGTTGGCTTTTAATGTTGTCGCTGAACTAAATCCCAAACAAATTTTAAGACATTATCTAGAAAATTTGTACTTCGTATTAACTGTTTTTTAAAATATTACTAAAAAATCAGGGCAAAAATTTAATAATTGTGATTAATCTTATGAACCAGCCCTTAGAAAGCAGAATGAAACCGTACTAACATCAAATTGGTAAATGTGTTATAAAATTATAACATTTAAAATATTAATTAGTATGATGCGTCAAAAAGTTAACTTTGATCTAAGAATATGTTTTATAAAAACCCCTTGACTATGATATAAATCGAAGCAAATCCATAATGTTTTGTGTTTATTTTTCCAACTACATTTCTAGCATTCTACTGTCTTTCTTCTTTGTGTTTGCTCTCCATGAGGTTTCTCCCTGTCCTTATCTCACTGTCATGATATGATTTATCTGATCTGCAGCATTTTAGGCCAAAAATGGCCTGAGGCAGTGCAGTCACTCACTCTCTGTCCACTCAGAGCATTTATGCATCAGTTCACATTAGTAGTGTTGTCCTGTCTAGGGATAATGAAGCTAAAGGGGTCATCTAGCATGGTGGACTTAGCAAAGCTTTTTGTTGGGGGAGGGGTGAAAGGCTAATTACAAGAAACAAACTAAGAGGGAAACTGAAGATGTCACTGACTAAACGATCAGACATCTGTGGTTATATTGCTTTGAATGGAAGCACAAAGAATGGTTCTTCATTGTGAATGCGAGCTATAATGCATTTGAATGTATCGTCACAATGCAAATGGTATGTATTGTAGCCATTCAGACTGGTTTTCGTCTTGAATTGTGAGTCGTCACAATACAATGAAGAGATGTTGTCTGTAGCAAAGTGTCAGTTTGAAGCAGTCTCACACTCACCCTTTAACAGTTTCATTTTCACAATCACCCACACTCATTGGTTGAACATGCAGCAAATGGTGTATCAACTTGAACACTCAGACTTTATTTGGAGTCCCAGAGACCCCAGTGATGTATAAGAAATGTTTCTTGAGCCCAAAATTAGCATATGAAATTGATTTCTGAAGGATCTTGTGACACTGATGAGTAGAGTAATGGCTGCTGAATTTCATCTTTGCATTACCATAATATATTTTTGAAATATCGTTTTGAAATATATTCAAATAGAGAACAGTTATTTTACTGAAAAAATGTAATCTTTTTTGTATTTACTTTGCATTACAGCCTACAGTTGGAGACTGTCTTAATGTCTTGTGAAATAGTCAATCAGACACTAACTCTTGTTAACTCGTAAGTGCAGTTTTGACAAAAATGAAAGAAACTGAGAGAAGACTTCAGAGCCAAGAGCAGATATCTCTCCTTTCAAGCAGAAAAGAGCTCATCGGCTCAGTCCAAGCTCTAGTTACGTAAGCAGGCAGAGAGAGCGCAGACCTGCAAGCTCAGCACGTCACAAACAAATTACAAGTGATCAGTGTAAAGTTGCGTTTCCACGACAGGATCGTAATTCACACCAGTGGGAAGTGCAGCCGTTCATCAGGCTGTCTCTAAGCTTTCTCCAAATTCTTTTCTGCAATCTTAATCTAATGCCCTCGAGCTGTTCAAAAACTGCACTTTCGAGTCTTGCAAGATAGTTTAAAACGGTAAGATCCGTTACCCTGAAAGAGAGTGATCAGAGAGTGTGATTTGCAGATTTTTGTCCTGGAAAATCTCAGTCACGCTCACCTAGTTCCCCCCCAGGTGTAAACATCGGCAGGCACTGCAGCCACGTGTGCTTGTCAAACAAGAACATGCTGCGCCACAGTCTGTGGTAACTGCCCTGATATTTCTTGGAAAAAAAAAATTCCTCAAAGCAGCATTTTAATATGTATTGTGAAATTACTGCTACCTCTATAAGCAACATACATTGTATGTAGTCACGCAGGTGGCTGATACATGCCAGAGGTTATTTTGCAATGAGGAAAAGACATCTTTATGGAAATCCATTGAGGTAACACCCACAATAAAAAAAATTCCTTAGTCCTCTTCTGTGGTAAAACGGTTATATTTCACTCATGTTTCAGAATCGATCGATCATACGTGTTGTGCTTGAAATGGATTGAATTAAAAGTCACCCTTTAGAAACAGACCGTTGCTGGCAGACAATCTAATCCTGCCTGTATTATTAAAATAAACAGTCCTTTGTTAAAGTCCTCACAAGACTCTTTTAAGTTCACTGTGCATGATGGCTTGGGCTAAAAAAAAAAGTCTGGCTGGAAGATACAGGTTCTTTTCAGGCTTGTAGGTTTTGCATGGCAGGGTTGGGAACATTTCAGGAATTAAAGAAGTGGCTACCTTTCAGTTCCTGAGTATGAATTTGAGTCTGTAACTCTATCTACCTGTCTGTCTGTCTGTCTGTCCGTCTGAATTTCTTTAAATTTCACTTCATTGTAATTCCCAATTCGAATTTCCATAAAAGTATTGAAATTCTTTATACCGTTTGTTACCTCAATTCAAACTGAAATTTAGAATGCATTACATTTTGAATGGCGCGCAACCTTTTTGGAACCCTTTGCAAACATAATCTCTTCACATTCAGGAAGGCTTTGGAAATGTTGAGAGGTATTTGCTGGCTGTCCTTCTTGTTGTTTTTCTGTTTTATCATCTGCCAGAGCCCATAAATTCAAAGAAAGCCTCAACATCAGAAATACCGCTCATACAACATCAAACGTGCACCATGTGTGCCTAAAGCCTGACAGCAGCAGCAACCGCTGCATGGAATTTGCTTCTTTTCAAACGGTCTACTTATGTGGTCCGTTAAGCTGTAATTTTGCACATCTAATGCCCCGAGACACCCTAACTGGACCTGTTTGTTTGTGTGTCACCTGTTGTCTTGTGGGTTGGACTGTGTTAACGGGGGCAGGGTGAGGCCAGGCTAGCACGGGTCTCAGAGAGCCCTGCACCACCATCACCAGCTGCAGGGGAAAGAGCACATCTTTATCACTACTGTCACTTTGATGGGAGGAGCTTCCCACTCTGATTCACACAAACACACAGTAGTGTGTTATTTTATGCAGCACAGATGTAAACCCATATATTGGAAGAAAAAGTCACAACATTTATACCCATTTATATTCCTGGAGGAATTAGCTGAGTTCTGCCTGGGCTTAAAGACCTCATGGAATGATTTGACAAGGTCTTCTTTCCTGTAATAAAACAGGAAGTTTTGAAAGGAAATATTGAAAGGCTTATCCTTTTTTCCCTTTTTTGAGTGTCAACTTTTAGTAGTATGTTAGATAAAATAACCCTACAGTCTGTTATGTTAAAGAGGAACACCTACAAAAGGAAAAAAAAAACATTACCTCAACCAACAGACATGATTGACTCAAGTCTGAAAATTGCTGTTGGTGTGCCACCAAAAAAGCCTCTTCCTTTTCACACAATGTTTGCTTATTTCATGAATTCAGAATATTATCTTGATTACAGAGGACAATGTCAGGGACGGAAAGAGGCTCTGTTGGCAAAAGTAAACAGCATCATCATGAAACTATTTCAGTGGTGTTGTAACTTCAGATGAACACGGAAGAACTTGCTTTTTTAGGGTTTGCAATCAGTATTTTTCTGGCTTCCTGTAGACTCTGTTGGGGTTTTAATTGTTTTAAAATTGGTTCCCAACCCCTTCATAATATGGGTATCTTAGATGAAACAGGATATTCAACATGAATTATAATGTTCTAAAGTTTGGACACAGTATAAGGTTTTTTTTTTTTTTTTTTGGAAATTAATACTTTTATTTAGCAATGGCACATTAAATTAATCAAGAGTGACATTAGAGACATTTATGAAATTAAAATTCTGTATATGTTGAACTTGCTATAAAAATCAAGGTTTCCACTTAAATATGAAGTAGCACGACTGTTTTCAAGAAGGATCACATGACACTGACGGCTGAAGTAATGAGGGTGAAAATTCAGCTTTCTTATTGCAATGATAAATTACATTTTAAAATATAGAAAACGGGTATTTAAAATTGTAATAATATTTCACAATATTACTATTCTTACTGTATTTTTGATTAAATAAATACATCATTGAGAGACTTCTTTCATCAATATTACATATACTAAACCCAAACTTTTGAATGGTAGTGTATGTAGAGTGGCACTTGATTTTATCCATCAGGAACTGATTGCACCTTTTCAGGCCTGAATGCAGGTTTTCAGTCCTGAAACTTGTGTCTTTTTTAAGTGAGACTGAGAACATGTATTAAGAATGTAAAATTATTATTATTATTTTTACTTTCATGTTTTTATTGGGATTCTAAATTATCAGCATGAATTCAAGGCGTCATCAAATAATCAATTATCAGAACTTTGCTGGAAACACAATCTACTACAAGACTTAGCCTATAGTTTATATTTATACGTCAGGCTTTTGAGGAACGTTTATTTGTACATTTGTACAATTAAAAAAAACGGAACTTTATGCTGATAATATCAAGCAGACAAGACCGTAAAAATCCAAAATTGAACTTTCCACTGTTCCTCTGCTGTGTGCCCTGATCCCCCTCTGGGGCTTACCCAGCTTTCCTGCTGGGACTGAATGGGCCTTCTGTGCTCCTTCCCTAAAGTGTTTATGGAATGTCTCAGCTGCTTGAGAAGTGTGGTAAATACATGGCTAATGAAAAGTAAAGTGGCCCCTGAGCACAGGCACTGGCCCCTGGGGGCTGTTGCGCAGTCATGTGTGTGGAAAGTGGTTGGTGTAAAGTGCAGCCTGGAGGTCAGATACTGTTCATCACTTATAAGATATAGGATATTTTTTTGTGGTGTTATGATAAAGTTCCTTATGTTAATGCTAGGCATGTGATATACTGCCATTATTGGTTACTGTTGATGCCCTCTGCTCTGTGTTTGTACTATGAAAGAATATTTCTGCTTGTTAAGGAAGAAATTTCCAAGTGATCGAAAAAAAGTCAAAGTTTTGTAAAATATAGCAATGTTTATCATAATCAGTTATTGTCGCTTATATTTTCTTGTTTTAGATTATTTAAGTCACAATTTAGGGCCCTGATGTGTGTTGTTGGCTGTGTTCACAGTGTTACAGAAGTAGAGACTTGGACATTTATTAAGCTGTGATAAAGCCTGTTCCCACTCGGATCTGTTTAATGAGATCTGCTTTTCTCCACCTATCTGGTAATTAAAGAGAATTTAATGGCTGTGGTCTGGTCACTTTGATTCATCCTCCTCCATAATGTCAGCAGACGATGGGCGATGGAGGTTTTTTGATGAAGCTTGAGGGAAATGGCCATCAGCCAAACCAGCCGGTGGTGTGTGGTTAAACACATGCGCTCCTCGGGTCCAGCAGTAGTGCCACCCTTTCCCAGGACCTGAGTTTTTATTTTGATTCAGTATGTGGATGGGATTTGCTTATAAAGTTCACTTGGGAACTTGAAACAGTTGAGTAAATCTGGCCTGTACTCCATCCCTTTCCACAGTGCGAAATAAGCAGAAACGTTTCACTGCTGATTTATTGAAGGCTTAAGTTTTTGAATACCGCAGAATCTTTAGTTGCCATGCCAGCCGCTGGTTTAATGGTCTTGCCAATGCTTAATTGCTTAGATGGTCGGTTTAGATATTAAAATGTTGGTCAGACGTTATTGCACAGAAAAGCATTTGAAAGTAACAATAAGAGAGCCAAACTTTGCCAACAGGCTGCGTTTGATAGGACCGTGTTCTTTTCCTTCAGAAGGACAGAGAGATGCGTATTAATAGTCCTGCAGAAAGCCATTGCTATTTTAATTCCTTTTTATGAATATTAGGCACAGCTCTGCTTTTCCACTCCCTAAACTGTCTCGAGCCAGACATTAGGGTGACACAGAATTACTAAGAGCATTTTATGCTAGGAAAAAGAAATCATATTTGCTGGTTGTCCTATGCTGATACTATATACAGTACATAAGGCATCCCATTTATCGACCAGCTGCTATTTTTCCTCCTGAATCAATCTAAATGTTGTATTGACTCCTCCGCTGGCTGTCCTAAGTGAATTGCCTTTGACGGAGGCTATTCTTTAGTTGCCTCTCGTAGCCTTGCATATGTGTCTGCGTGACTTTCTGGTAAAATCCATTTCCACTCTCACCCGCATGACCGCCTGCCTCCCCGGTGACTGTGCTGTCGAGAGCTCCATTGATTTACTGGAGAAGCAAATCCTTTTAACACCACGGCACTTTTCTCCCTACTCTCAGAGGCATCTCCTGAAATCGATGTGTGTGGAGTGAAGGCCAGTGGCCCCATTGTTAACCCGTCCCGATCAGGAGCTGGATTCAGGTGTCACTCGCTTTATCTGCCGGCTGAGTGTTGTCCCAGAAGGGGACAGGGACCAGATATTTGGGTATTTTAAAACCTAAGTTTAAAAAACTTGCATGAATAGTAGCAAAGTTCATGTTTTGATTGATATTAAAATCGCTTATAAATAGATATAGTGGGATAGAGTGAAGGATAGAAGGATAGAATGAAGCATAGAAAGAACAAATGATAGATAGATCAATTGTTTTGATGTCAAAAATAGAGAAATACCAGACAATTTCAAAATAGCTTTCTTGCATTGGCAGGTTTTATGAGCTGATTTTTGTTACCCATTGTTGTACAATTACTGAAAACTTTTCTGAAATATAATTTTAGACTTTGTTTCCAAAATGTTTCCCATCATCCATTTTAGAAATGTACTTATTGTTTTATTCCGGCACTGTGACTATGCCACCTTCCCCCATTGTCATTCAATTATGAATAATGTCAGTTATGAAAACGGCTCAATTTAGCAAGTCCAGACATTTAGTCTGAGTCAGTGAGTGAAGTGCGGAGATGTTTACAATTCCTGCTTACAAAGAAAGACATGAAGGGGGCCGTTCCCACAGACCTGTCATCATGGAATCTACAGAACCCTACTGAGTGTTTATTACAGACTGGGGTGTTAAAGCGATCCAAATAAATGCATTCTGTCCTCCCACATTTACCTGGGCCTGCTGTTAGCCTTTTAATATCATAATGTGAAGAATGATGATTGAGAGTGTCCAGGATTGAGAAGTTCATATTAAAACGAATGGGCTTTCATCATTCCTGCATTCTATTTTTATGGAATTTGTGAGCTATATTAAGAAATACCTCTTTCTATCATTGACATTCTCACATCCAGTTGTGCCATTTTAGTTTTTTTAGAGGGAAGGCTTGACACGTCGAATGAAAGATGAAGAAAAGTGACCTGAACTAGAAATACTGTAGTTCCAGTAAATTAAATCAAATAGGTAATGACTAACCAAACATTTCCCGAACTTTAGAAAAGTTTATTTTCTGTTGACTTTGAATAGTTTACTAACCTTAATTGGTGATCAGTTTTTCGTTTTTAGGGGAACTTATTTTTTTAGGTTCCCACTGACGTTTCGGATTCAGGTCCAAAACGGGAGGAAGAAGAGTAACATAATGAAATGACATTGATATTTGACCTGCTTCCTCTGTGTGTGTATATATGCTTGTTCCTTTTCAATTGTTTCTTTTGCAGGATGCCAAAGTATTTTTCGACTTTGTGAACCCAAGAAAAATGGCAAAAAAATCCAAATGGAGACTTGAAAAAGCACTGAATCTGTGTCGATATCTTATCTGTGATGTTGCTTTGGTGTTGATGTGACGTTGTAGTCGGTGTGTCATAAACAGGAAGTTGCTTTATCCAAAATAGTAACAGTTAAATGGTTGTCAGTGCACTGAAGAGCTTTATCCTGCCTGCTATATTTAGATCGTCTCCCTTCTGAAGGGAAAATGGTCCACCGGTTTCGCTTTGAGGTGTTACGGAAACTTAAAATACAATAACCACATGTTCCAGATAAAACTTCTGATACACACACATAGGCCACATCCTTTGTTTCATGTGTTGGATTTACATGTGAACTTGCCAAAAATGATATGTTCACACAACAGATATGTCCTGTTTACCTCCGGTTTCCTCTTAGGGGTCCATATGCACCCATAAAGAGGAAGATTACAGCATGATCTGTATCCATCTTCATGCTCTTCATGCTGCTGGCATCATAATTGTGAATCGTGGTGTTTGTATTTGTGATTTAAATAATGGAACAGGTTAAAAAATCAGTTAGACAATTTGTTAATGAACGAATTGTATAAATTAGAAGCATATATATGTGACCTTGGACCACAAAACCAGTCGATGGGGTATATTTGTAGCAATAGCCAAAAATACATTGTATGGGTCAATATTATTGATTTTTCTTTTATGCCAAAAATCATTAGGACATTAAGTAAAGATCATGTTCCTTGAAGATTTTTTTGTACATTTCCTACTGTAAATATATCAAAACCAAATTTTTGTTTAGTACTTATGACTGGATTTGTGGTCCAGAGTCACATATAGAATATGTATGGAAATATATAATTTATGATTTTTTTAAATATATTTTTATATTTAAATGATTTTATATCATATAAAAATAATTATATACACACACACACACGTATGGATGTTTTGTATTAGATATGCTTGATCTTATTATTGACCTTCTACACAGAAACATTTTCACTATGGATTTTTCCGATCATCTAAAACAGCCTTGGATAAACTTTGATCCTCAAGTTAGAGAAGATATTATGAGCAGCTGGTTATGTTAGAGTAGATCAGTGAATCCGATCTTGAGATGGACTGTTCCTAGCCTTACACATCTGGCGCTTTCCACTCCCTTTGGGATCACATTCAAACACACGGATTAAGAAGATCTGTGTGTGGTTTGTGAGTGTGTGTGAGCACGTATTGCTGCAAGGAAAAAGACTAAGAGTGGGGCGACTTATTTAGGTATTATCGCAGGATAGAGATGCTGATGTTGCGTCATGACCGTTTAATCTGCCTCGTGTTGAACTGTGTGATGCATTTGCATTCTCTGCCAGCAGAAACCGAAACATCTGCGCTCGGTTGCCCTGTTCATTGCTAACCAGAGGATTGTGATTTTAGGTTCAGGAGTCAAAGCTCTCTGTTAGTGTCTTGACCATTTGTAGATTTAAATATCAGTATATAATAGCTTTGAGTATTCGTCATTTTCTCAGTTATTATTGTTTCCTTCCAAGGAAACGGGGTCGTTTTTACCGCTTTGTTCCACCGAAGACTTTTTAAGACTTCCTGGTTGTGTCTGTGAGGCTGTTTGACAGTGTGACATGAGAATTGCAGTGGATGGGCAAGTGTAGACATGAAATTGCTCCAAGGAATTCTTCCCTTTCGAAGCCTTTGACTGGTGAACTTTATTATGTTGAAAGGATAATGAATTAATAGCATTTTAATCATTATTAGGACTGTCAATGTTTTTAGTGGGGCTTATTCATTCATCAATCTGTTTATTGATTTATTGATGATACAGTTTTCATAATTTATAAGCATTTTCATATTCCTCAGTTTATAGCCTAGGTGTTTCAACGTGTGAATGTGTGTTTTTGTTGGAAAGTTGACCTTGGATCAAATGTGTGCGTTTCCTCTGTACAGACATCCCTGCACACTTCCTCAATTACTGATTCACAGTCATAGTGACCAGTGAGTCTGTTCCACACACATATTTCCATAGGAAGATTAACTTTTTTGGACACCAATTTTAAGACCATGTTTTTGTGCATTCTACGCATTGCACATCGCATATATTTTGGCTAAAATATGTATGGAATAATAAATATAAAGGGATTATATATATTTTTTTCCTTTACAAAACTACGGTACTGTTCTGAAGTCTGTAAGATATATATATACACTAAATACACTAAAAACTGCAATATTGAGAAACATTACTACTTTTCAATATAACTGTTTTTATGTCATTTATTCCTGTGATAACAAAGCTGAATTTTCAGCATCATTACTCCAGTCTTCAGTGTCACATGATCCTTCAGATCCTTCATATCATTCTAATATGCTGATTTGCTGCTCAAGAAACATTTCTTATTATTATGATCAGTGTTGAAAACAGTTGTGCTGCTAAATATTCTTGTGGAAACTGGGGGATTCTTTGATGAATAGAAAGTTCAAAAGAACAGAATTTATGTGCAATTCAGTTCTACGGTCACTTCGATTTAATGCATCCATGCTGAATAAAATTAGTAATTCCTTTCAAAAACATTTGAACGGTAGTGCATTTGCACACACAGGAGAAATACCATTAGGATGATTATATGGATGCCCTTGTACCAAACACATCCATTTCCACATTCTATGTGGCCTTGGTGTTAGCCACAGGAATTGTTTTGCTCAAAAGCTCAATGCTAGTGGCCAATCACAAAGTAACACATGATGCCCTTTGGCATGGCTCTTCCTTCTACAAGACAGCAGTGGCCTCGCTCTCTCACTGTTTTTTGCTATCTTTCTCTGTAATCCCCTACCTCTTTCTCCTGCTCTATTTGTTCGACTATGTCTGTTATTCCATCTTTTTTAGGAGGCTACATGCCAGGCCACTCAGCAAGGCTGCCTTCATGCTTCCGGTGTCCTCTCTTTTCTGTTTCTCTCAGGATGAGGTGATTTAACTCCCATCTTTGTCCCCTCTTAATGTCCTCATACACAATATAAACCTGTTGACTGCTGAATTAATTAAGCCACGAGACACTACTTGTTATCCTGTGCAGTTCTGACTAGTGAACATCAATTCTGGGTGATGTTCTTTTCACCTTTTTTTCATCAAAATCCCTTTTTCTGCTGTTAATCTCAAAGCCAACAAACTCTCAATATTTCAAAGTCTTTTGGGCTATTTCTGTATATATAAGTGGTTGTTTTGGGGATGATATGAGTGTACAGGCCTGTCCTGTAGGTGTGTGGGAGTGGAAACTAGGTGGTGTGAAATTCAAAGCCTCATCTTCTCCCTCTTCACAACTGTATGCAACATTGGCAGACATTGACGGCGACATTGAGCCTTTTTTTTTAGCCTGTTTGAAAAAAATGATGATAAAAATAAATAGCTGTGATAAAGATCTAGAGGAAAAGAATAATTTAAATGATCATTTACATGTTAACATTTAACAATAATATTAATTCCATTTATATAATAATATCAATATCTCACTTTATAAACATGTATAATTTCTAAATATTTCAAATATTTTAAGTTTTAATGTACATTAAAGTATTAGAAGTGAAGTTAACGGTAAGAAATTATATATTTATAATAAGCATTAACCTGTTATTAAATGCTGTAAAAGTTGTTCACTGTTAGTTCATGATTATTAATGCTTATTTTAATGTGTTACAAAGTTAATTATTAGTATAATATATTTACGCTATAATATTATTTAAGGTCTAACTTTATGAAGTAATGTTTTCAATAGCATATTTATTTTGCTGTTGTTTTGAAATTATTGAAATTTGATTCAGGGGTATTGCTTCTGGCTACTGAAATTTTAGTACTGTGACAACTTTAGTTTAAATGTACTGTGTACAGAGCAAGAGCTGAGTGGATTTCACTGTTGATGATCCTGACTGTATACGTGTGCATATGTGTATGTATGTATGCATGCGTTTTGCGTACATCTAGATAGCTTTTTGACTGTAGCATCAGACTTCGTCTTAGCTGAGCTGATCAGGACACCAGATAAGATGAGCACATAGTTGATATGTTTGTGTCTGGACGTCTCACCGGTGCTGAGCTGTTCACAGACTGCAGGAAATGAATGGCTGATTTTGGACAACTTACTCTATAAATACAGACAGAGGGATTCTTCATGTCTCAACTCATTGCAGTCTGTGAATCACAGCTGATGTGAATGATAACCAACTCCACTTCCCACTTTTAAAGGGGTCATATGATGCGATTTTTAAATTTTTCTTTCTCTTTGGAGTGTTACAAGCTCTTAGTGCATAAAGAAGATCTGTAAAGTTGCAAAGATATTCTTTATCAAAGTTAAGATTCAGCCATGCCCTCCTATAACGGTTCGTTCTGACACGCCCCCACATGTCTACCTCATGATGTGGGACGATTTACATAACGCCTCCCAAATGTTCAAGAAGGCTTAACTTTTATTCTTGCTGTTACCGCCAGTGCCATGTTGTGGAGATTCTGTGTGTTTCGTTGTGAAAGTCAAGCTACTTTGTTTGGCCTTCCAAAAGAGGACACAACTAGAAATCAGGGGTTAAGTTGTATTTACAAAACTGTTCTAGAACAGTTCAACACAAATATTCAGATATGTGATGTGTTTTTTACTGAGGAAGAGGACTGTTCCCTGGAAGAGTAGCCTACAATGCCTGTGTCTATAAAGAGGGGCAGTTCCAAATTTGCCAGGACAGTCTCGCTCTTCTGACTCTTAGTACGTTTACATATTTAAAGAATTTGCCACTGATGATTCATACGGGAGTTGTGAAGAAAATGTAGAGAAGCACTTGTTGTTTGTTGTTTCTTCGATCACAAATGCTGACATGGTTTTATGTTTACGCAGCGTGATATGCAACATGTAAAAAGACAGTATAAGTCATTATAATCAGTAATTATGTGCCCACTGGATGCAACAAATGCCTCGTTTGTAAAGGGTTTTATTGGTTTTGTCTCGTCGCGCAGGTGCATGGCATCACAGTATTGTAAGGGGCGTAACATTTCCGGCACTGGATAGCTGGCCAATTAATGTACAGCTTGCTTTTCAGAACGATGAGCTTTATAAAGATTGACGCGTTTCAGAAAGGTGGGGCATAGAGGAGCAACAATAATGTACAGTATGTGGAAAATGTTTTTTTTTTTTTTTTTTTTTTTTTTTTTTACCTTAAACCACATAAAAATATTGCACTACACCAATCACACAAAATAATGTTCTTTTTAACAACCTCGTATGACCCCTCTAATTCTCTTTCTCTTGGTTAGTATCAGTGATATTCCCTGAAGGTGTGGAACAAATACTGAGTCACAGCAGCAACCAGATTATGTGAAGAAAATGTTGGCTCAAGTTTAGTGAAAAACTCATCTCTTGTTCCCAGTGTCCTCTCAAACAATGGAAATTAAAGCTTTAGATATTACATTGAACAGCACATTATGGTGGAATTCTAGTATAATAATATAAATACTTATAATAATAAAAATAATAAATCAGATTTTTCTAAGTCATCCAATCAGTCTTCATATTGTCAGAGGGAAAATGAATATTACAAATTGAATCGCTGCAATTTACTAAACACATTTTTAATAATTCTGTTGCAGCGTTCATGCATTAATGATGAACAGAAGGCTTAGTTGAGGCTGTGATTTAGAGAGATGGTAAATAATGTTTCCAAGAATAAATTTGAAATGGGTGATGAATTCCTAACGGCTTTGGAAGACTTCACTTGGCAGACTTTATCTGTTGCTCTCAATTATACGTTGAGGTCTTTATTGCAAAGAGGAAAAAGCTCAGCCTATAATAAGTCTTTTTGGATAAGGTTTCGGTCTTCTGTTAGGATTACATTAAGAGATAAGAGATGTACGAGGCTCTCTCTGGTAAAAGGACGTATTGATTATTTCAAGCACTCAAAATGAAGATGGAACGCTTGACTTGAAAACCCATTTTTGGTTGTTTGCCACACTGGCACTGAATGATAAATTATGTACTGTTATTTTATGTAATACTGTATATTACATGCATTTTGAATTATTGATACGATTTGAGAGTTAATCAAATCATGTTACACTTGTTAGTCAAGTATGACAATCTAAACTCTGTCTATTTGCAGACATCCCGTTTAACGGGAACCCGCCTCCAGCGTACATTTATGATGCCGATCGAGGGGAGGACCAGCATTTGCAGCCTGACGTCGCGTCCTACATGGATGACTCTCTCTCTTCTCTGCACCTTCATCCGAAGGGTCGAAGCTTTAGAGAGACCCCTTCCTCTGGGTCCCTGGAGCTCACTAAATCAGTAAGGGACATTTAAATACAGAGAACTAGCTTTAACCTTCATGAAGGTTTATACACCTTTCCCAAGTCTTTCTGTCATAAAATAAAGCTCAGTCGTGACTTTTGTAAGATGATTATTGTTATGGAATGCGTGCTCTATTGTAAAAACATTTCAGCTTATTGGTAGCAACCTGAATTTTGATATTTACTATCAGTTAGTAGCTAATTATAATTTTGGTTTAAGGATCCTTTAACATTTGTGGTAATGCAAATGTGTGAATGCTCTGAACCTTTGACCTCTGTTTTCTTTATCTTTATTCTATGGGACGTTTCATATATGGGATAATGTGGTCTATGGTCGACTTTTGTAAATCTGTATGGGATAGGATTTAAGTTTTTATGAGGTTTACCAATAACACTTTAGTATATCGACTAATTCTCACTATTAAACAGTTGCTTATTAGCGTGCATATTATTACTTGCATATTGGCTGTTATTAAACCACATATTCTTCATGACCATATTCTACATCCTTAATCCTACCTAATACTTAAACTTAACAGTTTCCTTACTTACTATTAAAGGGATACTCCACCCCAAAAATTTTGTCATTAATCACTTACCCCCATGTCGTTTTACACCCGTAAAAGCTTTGTTCATCTTCAGTACACAATTTAAGATATTTTGGATGAAATCTGGGAGGCTTGTGACTGTCCCATTTACTGGCAAAAAAAATCGGTGGCGTAGCTGATACAGAAGAGCGTACGCTGCTTGCGTTCAGCTCAAATCCTCCAAAATTGCACTACGGTGATGTGGAGAGACACAGAGGAGGCTAATTGTTGAATAAAGTCGTTATTTATGTTTTCTTCGCATACAAAAAGTATTCTTGTCGCTTCATAATGTTAGGGTTGAACCACTGATGGCAGATGGACTATTCTGACAATTTCTTTCATACTTTTCTGGACCTTGACAGTGTAATTTATTCGGCAGTTAATGGGACAGTCACAAGCCTCACGGTTTTCATCCAGAATATCTTAAATTGTGTTCCAAAGACGACTGAAGCTTTTACTGGTTTGGAACGACATGGGGACAAGTGATTAATAACAAAAAAAATAATTTTGGGGTGGAATATCCATTTAAGAAGCAGTTCTTAAGAGTTTATTAAGGCAAAAGTTGTAGTTAATAGTTAGTTAATAGTGAGAACTGGACCTTGAAATAAAGTGTGACCAGATTACCCTACTGACGAATGCCTAGGGACTGTAGAAAGGAATATGTGTTTTTGGCTGAACCCTCAATGTGTTTGTGTAACGGGCACTTTCTTCATCATGGACATTCCTAGTCGGAGTTGGATGTCGAAAAAGGGTTGGAGATGAGAAAATGGGTCTTATCAGGGATCCTGGCCAGTGAGGAGGCATATCTCAGCCACTTGGAGGCGCTCTTACTGGTAAGTAATACAGTCTTCAGGCATTACTGGGTCTGTTTTACTGCACACTTGTTAATGAAAGAGGGTCAGAGATCACCATTATAGTGGTGCTGAGCTTTGCACATTAAACTGCACCCAGTGGTTACAAATGGGGACCCCCTTTTGACCTACTGTTATTTAATTTTTTTTATCTCAGCCCATGAAACCCCTAAAAGCTGCTGCCACCACCTCTCAGCCCATGTTAACCCTCCAGCAGATAGAAACCATTTTCTTCAAAGTGCCTGAAATCCATGAGATCCACAAAGACTTTTATGATGGCTTATTACCCAGAGTGCAACAGTGGAGCCACCGTCAATGTGTGGGTGACCTCTTCCAGAAACTGGTGAGCAGTTTTTTATTATATATTAATATATAACAGTCCATATGCTAATAACGCATAATTTTTTGGTTTGCATTCAAATCAGAATAGCCTTTCATTTATAAATTAATTAGGTCATTTGATTAGGCATTTCACATGGTTATTTTATATATTTTAGTGATATTAAAATTCGAACTGGTATCGAATAAGCTGATAACCAAACATTTACTAATATTACAATTCTGTAATATTTTAACTAAATACAAAATAAAACACTAAAACCTAAAATGAGTTATTTTAAATGCTACAAGTCATCACAACATTATAATGTACAATATAAAAATTTGTATATTGATGCTAAATGTTATATTTAAAGGTGTTTTTTTTTATTAGCATGTACAATTAATAATTATAATTTGTGCATTCTTATTTGTTTTCATTTAATTTTGTATGAATTTATTGAATTTCCAGCAAAATACGTATGTAATGATATGAAACCTTATGTTAAATTACACATCATGATATAATATTTTAGTCATACTGCCTACTGTTTGCTTTATTATTGAACTCACTGGTTCATTTTTGTATTATCATCTAATAATAAGTTAGTGTTACTGTTGTTACTCATTATAACATCTGAATTGTGCCGTCACTCGATGCCACATGCCCATGTCTAATTCGTTTCTATCAGACCACCCGAGAGTGATTTTTTTTAGACCATTTATGAATGCCGTCATCATCAAAGCATGTCTCTCTGGTCCTCCCTAAGGAAAATTTGCTTTGATAACTGGTTTAGTGAGCTTCACGAGCAACAGCCACATCATTCCACTCGGCACAATTAGCTGTGGAAACTGAAACATTACCCCCATCATTATAGACGCCTGTAGGACTTGACGCTCATGCAGATGAAAGCTTTTCAGAGCCACATGACTGTATGTAAAGCAGCTAGGGGTCTTGCTCGTAGATCGGTGGGGCTGCGGCCAAAAATGCTGGGGTTGAAATGTATTAGGGTGTTGTAGCCAGGAGCGTAGATCTCATGACAAACTAGAATGTTTCTTTGCTGTATTGATTATGTGAGTTGCATGATTTGCCTATTCATTCTCTTCTTGCTTTTCTCTTGATATCTCTGAATTGTGACTTTTTGCATTTTACAACTTTATACAATAAGATTTTCTTAAAGAATTGATGCTTTTGATTCCGTAAGGATACTTTAAATTGATCAAAGTGACAGCAAAGGCATTTATAATTTATGTTGTCCGTTTCAAATAAATAAAGAGTGTTATTTTGGACTTTCTGATTAGTTTTGAAAAATGCATTAAATCAGCTATTAGAATGTGAAAACTGGCATAATGGAAATTCAGCATTAGCATTACAGGAATAAATTACATTTTAAAATTCTATGGCATGAACTGTTGCAAGATATCTTTCAGCGGTCAATGAAAAATATAAAACCCAGAGTGGAGCTGGAGCAGAATGATTTCAGAATGCTTTGAGCAGGAGGGGAAATTGTTGTTGATCTGATCCACTCATTCATCAATTAATTCATTTGAGGTTTGTGTTCGAAATGTTTTGCCCTCCCCTCTGGGATCCAGGGTGACTGTTTGACATAAATCTGTTCTTTGAAATATAAAGGCATTGGGGTTGAGTAAATGTGGCCAGAGGCTGAATTCATTCATCTTTTATTTGGATTGTTAATCCAACAGGGATTATTTTGTTAGTTGCAAACACCTGTGGTTATTATTTGAGGCATTTTTGTATCTTATTCCTTTATCTTTGTGCAGATGTTTTTGCATGGAACTGTATTTGTGACACAACCCTTTGGGAGAATATGCCATGTCCGTTACATTGGGAGTATGTGTGTGTGTGTTTGCAGTGACATAGTTCTATTCCAGGGTGTGTGTGTTTTCCACAGAGAGGGGTAAATAAACAGGAAATCCCACAGGGAGACATAGTCACACAGAGTTTTCAGTGGACAGTGAGTCCAGTGTTTCCCAGAAAGCATGATGTCATAGAGCAGGGGTTTTTGTGTCTGCCCTGGAAACCCACTCATTGCTGGGCATTCCCTTGCCCTCTCCCTCTCCCTGTGGACTGCTAGCACTCACACCATGGGATTTACTCACTGCTGACTCCTCAGATGCAGTGAGTCCAAAAATGGACTCAGATGCTGTTTTCATACAGTAATGAATCGGTTCAGGCCAGTGTTTCCAACAGATTTCAGTCTACTCTACTACATTTATATACTAAATGTATATACAGGATATATATTAATGCTCTGTTGTTTAATGTCTCTGTTTAATGGCACATTGTCGTTGTTACGAGAGGGTGGAATTAATGATAATGCGTGACACCTGCACCACTCTCCCGTCTCGAGTCCCACGGAGGATCTCCTAAAGGATAAAAGGAGGAGTGTCGACAGAGTTGGAACAGAGTCACGTGACAGACACAGTGATGAAGCTCGTATGTGTTTACAGTACACAAGCCTCAGACGGTTAAGACAGCTGACTCCACTGTTTGACTATCTCTCTCTCTCTCTCTCTCTCTCTTTCTCACACACACCTACACACACACACACACACACGCGCGCGTGCGCAGATACTATTGATGTAGACATGTGGGGGCGTGTTTGAATGAGTCGTTTTAGGAAGGCATGAAAGAGTCTTAACTTTAAAAAAATATATATCTCTTTGGATTTGAGACTTCAGTCTTTGCAAACTTTACAGATCTTCTTTATGCACCAAGAGCTTGTAACACTCCAAAGAGAAAGAAAAAATTTAAATCACATCATATGACCCCTTTAACTGTTAGCCGGTTCCTGCCTCCTCCTTCCTGATCTGCGGACGTTTGTTACAGTTTTATTTGAGACAACTAAATATTGCATAGTATGACAATAATGAGAATTTGCTGTAGGCAAGTCATATGTTGGTTTAGTAACTGCTCAGTAATGGATTTGTCGGACTGATTCAAACTTGTCTTCTTGAACAAGTCATGAATAAAAACACCTTTTAATAGTAATTTGTTCATGAATCAAGATACACTTGAAATGCGGTATGTTGTTGACTCATTAAAATGAACCTGTTCATAAGAGTCATTTGTTTGTGAATCAGAACAGTGGTCATGCAATATATTTTTTATCCGCTAATATGAACCAGCTCATTAGAGTCATTTGTTTTTACGTGCACCCTGCAAGTACAACTCAATCAAAAGATGTTTCCTGACTATTTTTTATTTAATTGCATTCATTTCAAACTGCAAACTTACATTCACAACTCAAATAAAATATAAGATCTTTTGGCGTTAAGCTGAAAATGTGTCCACTTCACTAGAGGAGTCTTTAGAAAGTTGTTCTTTTCATTGTAATGGTTCTTTTCACTCTTTTAATGAGTATTCATCTTTTTTCAGTGAGTGGAGTTAACAGCACGATGTAATCCGTCTTTTTTCTGATCTCAGAGTAATGATGCTCATATTCTGGATCACTCACACGTTTCCCCAGTAGCAGTATAATGGCTGTGTTGAAGGAAATGCTTAACCCCTCTGTATCATGACAAGCCCCATCACAAGTCCTTCTCTTATTTACCCCAGTGTTGGCAGCACTCGAGATGTTGCCATGGAAAATGCTTGTTGTCTGTGCCCATTTCACAGCTGTTGTCTTTTGAATGGTGTTTTTCTTCATAACACAAATGCTCATACACAGCAACATTTTGGCTTCATTTACACCAAGTCATGCATTCACCCTCTTAATATGGACTTTTTAGAAAAGTGTTGTTTGTGTGTGTGTGTGTGTGTGTGTGTGTGTGTGTGTGTGTGTGTGTGTCTTTTTTGTCTTGTATGTGATATTTACCTGGCATTTTCTTCAGATATCACATGGAACACACACAGTCTACATGAAAATTTTATTAGTTTGATGTTGTCGAACTGATGCAACAGCTGTGGGATGGTTTTGATTTTTGAAGAATTTAGAATACACAATAAATATTGAAGTAGTTCATTAGAATTTACCTATTTGCTTAGATTATAAAAGGTTCAAGTGTGTAATAATGTGCTTGAATATCATCCTTTATAATGTTTATAAAGGATTTTGATACTTTAAAGGAATAGTTTACCCAAAAATGAAAATTTTATGAAAATGTAGTCGCCCTTAGGCCATTCAAGATGTAGATGAGTTTATTTCTTCATTGAAATAGGTTTGGAGAAATTCAGCTTTACATCACTTGGACAGCAATGGATCCTCTTCAAAAAGTTCAAACAGCTGATAAAAAAAAATTTCAGCCACACGACTCCAGTACTTCAGTTAACATCTTGTGAAATTAAAAGATTGTAACAAATAAAACAAATCCACCACAAAGACATTTTTAACTTAAAATTAGTCCTCCCTCCATTATATCGCATTCTCCAGTGAAAAAGACATCTCATCTGAATCAGGAGAGAAATATGCACAGATCAAGCACAAGTGAAAGGGGATGGATACAGTGGCTATATAACACCTTAATTATGGATTTGTTTCTTACAAACACACAGCTTTTTCATTTCACAAGACATTAATTTATGGACTGGAGTCGTGTTGTGGAGTTTTGTGATGTTTTCATCGGCCGTTTAGAATCAGTTGGTGAGCAAGTGATGTAAATCTGTTTCGATGCAACTCATCTACATCTTGGATGGCCTGAGGTTGAGTGAATGTTCAACAAATGTCATTTTATGGGTGAACTATTGCTTTAAGATTGACCCATTACGTCATTGTGATAATTGGTCTGCTGTGTTGAGGGCTGTTGTCTTTAAGCATTTAGGCTGGTATTTGCTTGTCTTTGAATATCAGAAGCATGTCAACCTTGTTAAAACAGGCCACAAAAAACTGCCTGCTCTACCTTAGTAAGCAGAATTAAGCCGAAGTAACATGCATGAGTAATCTGCCTCTAGCACTGACTTTTATCTTTAAACCACCTTCTCTCTCACTCTCTTCTGTCGTTTTATCTTCCCACACAGGCCAGCCAGCTCGGCATGTACAGGGCTTTTGTGGACAACTACAAGGTTGCTGTAGAAACGGCTGAAAAGTGTTGTCAAGCCAATTCTCAGTTTGCTGAGATTTCAGAGGTTAGTTCTAAGGGCAGTTACATTATACCGTCAAAACAGGGCCTGATAGCTTTGCCTCCTTGTGTATTTATGTACTTCTATACAATTTCACCTTCAGAATCTGAAAGTCAAGAGTGCTAAAGATCAGAATGCCAAGAACTCTCTGGAATGTAAGTAGTTTTTCCACTTTTACTCTCCTTTAACTCCACTTATCAGTGTTCTGATCACTCTTTCTCGTTCTTAGCGCTGCTGTATAAACCAGTGGATCGAGTCACTCGAAGTACTCTCGTCCTCCACGTGAGTAGAACTGAAAGAACATGCACCTAATCATTTATTTTACTAATGTGAGAATGTTTACAGGTTTTATTTGGAGGAGCTTAGGCTGTATTGATTTACACACTCGATCAATTGAGAGCTTTGCAATATTTGAGAAGTCTGTGTGTTTCAGGACCTGCTGAAGCATACCCCATCCAGTCATCCAGATCACCCTCTCCTGCAGGACGCCCTCCGCATTTCCCAGAACTTCCTCTCCAGCATTAATGAGGAGATCACGCCCCGCCGTCAGTCTATGACAGTGAAGAAAGGAGAGGTCAGTGCCGCCCAGTGAAAGAGCAGACTGTATGTCAATGTCCATATTTAAACAAAGATTGATTGATACAACTTTCCCTAAAATCAGATTAATTTTAAATATTTATTTATTTCATATTTTTGTTTAAAATATAAAGTTTTTAGAACACTGCTACATTAAAAAAAAAAAAAAAAAAATTGTCTTTCCAAATAGAGTCATGTGGTGTGACCAACAGGCTATATATATAATATACATAATATACAATATATCTGTGTTTGTGTGTGTCACCCTGGACCACAAAACCAGTCAACCAGTTTTTTCAATCGAGATTTATATGAATGATGAATAAGCTTTCATTGATGTATGTATTTGTTAGGATAGGACAATATTTAGCCGAGATACAACTTTTTGAAAATCTGAAATCTGAGGGTACAAAAAATATATATTTTTTAATACTTTTGGTAGGAAATTTACAAAATATCTTCTTGGAACATGATCTTTATTTAATATCCTAATGATTTTTGCTATAAAAGAAAAATCTATCATTTTGACCCATACAATATTTTTGTGGCTAGTGTTACAAATATACCCGTGCTACTTATATATATACACTTTTATATATTTAGCTTATGTGTGTGTGTATATATAAGCAAAACATAACAGTATATGAGGACGCCTGCAGACTCTGATGACTATGTGTTAAAGTCATTAAGACTGATCAAATATGAGATATATAAAGAAAAATATGCAACTGTGGAGACAAAATGTCATAAACTGACTTTTTTAAACAAACAAGATTAGTTCAGGCTTTAAAATGTATTTTGTGCAACTCCTCAAAAAAAATGTTTTATAAATTAGTCATAATATTTTTTGCCTTAAAAAATATATTTAAAAATCATTTTGAAAATGATGATTGATATGTGTATGCGCACATGAGCTCAAGGTGACATGGCCAAAAGAAAACCCCTTGCTGATAAACTCTTGTACTGTAATTCTTAGTAATATTTTTACAAAAGGTTTACAGAATTCATCAATATGCTCCGGTTGCATAACGCTACAAGTGTCCCATCAACAATATAATCATCTCCTGCCTTCCATTTCCCCTTCCTCCTTTATCAAAGGTCGTTTATGCGAAACGAGAAGTGTCTCAACACCCTTCCCAGCTTCAGAATGAACACAAACACATATTTGCACACTCTTCTGACCCTCTGAACTGTGAGTCAGTTGACCTGGTACTAGACTTCCTCGCTGATTACTGGAAAACTGTGTGGGAAGTGGCTCTCTGATTGTAGGCTTATGGACATGCCAGGAATTTTTTATTACAGAAAACACAGAGATATAATTCAAAGATACTTCTCATTTATTATTGGAATGATTAAAGGAACGTCTGACATAAGCTGGGGAACAGTACAGCTCAACTTAATCATGATTCCTGCCAAGATTTGTACTTTGTAAGAATTTATTTTTATCACTTTGGAGGAACTGATGATAAAACATAATTATACAACTATACAAGAAAGTATTCATCAAATTACATTAACTGTGGATATTTGCCAGACACACAATACCTAAAATAACCATTTGTTTCTCTATTGGAATCCAACAAACAATTTTGGATCAAAGGAGTATAAAAGACAAATTTTAAAGACTGTGCTGGTCCATTTTCAAATTTTAATGTATGAAAACTGAAACGTTCAAGCTTCAAGAAGGATACTAAAGCATCATAAAAGTATTTTGTGCACTATATTCTAAGTCTAACATAATGATTTAATTTATCTTAATGATAAAACATCACCAAAAACATAACAATAGAATAATATTGCAAATATATTTCATAGAATGTTTACATTTTCATTCAGAGGTCTGACAAAGCACGTTTAGAAAGAAAGTAATTGTATTTTCCAGCATTATCATTTGTCAGGGCATCTTGGTCCATGTCCTGTGTAATTATTGCCATTGAGATGATGGATTTCCAGTTCATGGCCATGTGCTGCTTCTCATCTTAGGCTGTTTTAGCAGATCTCTCTAAATGCATCCAAAGTCAATACTGCACCCGTATATCATGTTGGCCAAATCCTGGTTTACTTTAGGAGAAAAAAATGCAGGGGTAAACACACTCTCTGAAGCCAGGGTCACAGCTCAGAGCCAGTGTTTTGAATGCATCTGCTCACACATAGAGACAATCCAGGCCATGAAAAGAGCAGATGTCTTTCACATATGTCGAACAGCCTTCAATTAGGGGGAAGATTCAGCCACTCACCCAGTTGTAAAGAATGACTAGAGATGGACATCTTTCGGAATATCTTGTACAGAACTTTTTCAGTTTGATGTTGCTTTGTTATTTTAAGGACAATATATTGTTTTCCAAACCATTTAAAGGGTACTCCACCCAAAAATGAAAATTTTGTCATTAATCATTTGTCCCCATGTCGTTCCAAACCCGTAAAAGCTTCGTTCGTCTTCGGGACACAATTTAAGATATTTTGGATGAAAACCAGGTGGCTTGTGACTGTCCCATAGACTGCCAAATAAATAACAGTGACGTTCAAGAATACTTTTTGTACACGAAGAAAACAAAAATAATGACTTTATTCAACAATTCCTCTCCTCTGTGTCACTCCAAATCAGCGTAGCACCATTTTGGCAAATCTGAGCTGTGCCAATGTGTCGTTTGCTTTGAAACCAAAGCGTAAATACATGTAAAAAATGTATCCTTGTGGTGCGGCTGACACAGAAGAGCGTATGCCATCTGCGTACAGCTCAGATCTGCCAAAATGGCGCTACACTGATTTGGAGTGACACAGAGGAGAGGAATTGTTTAATAAAGTCGTTATTTTTGTTTTCTTCTTGTACAAAACGTATTCTCGTTGCTTCATAACGTTACGGTTGAACCTACGATGGCAGATGGACTATTCTGACGATGATTTTCATACTTTCCTGGACCTTGACACTGTTATTTATTCGCCAGTTAATGGACAGTTACAAGCCTACTGATTATTATCCAAAATATCTTAAATTGTGTTCCGAAGACAAACTAAGCTTTTACGGGTTTGTAACAACATGGGGGTAAGTGATTAATGACAACATTTTCATTTTGGGATGGATTATCCCTTTAAGGCTAAATTTTTCCTCTAATGTGACTTACAGTAGGTAATTACCATCATATCCCCTTTTGTGAATCATCTCATCCAGCACACCTTTTTCATTCTATCCACCCGTGCTTTTCTGAGGTTGAAACCCCTTCAGGCTGCCATCATTATCATGAAAATAGCTCCCATGACTCGCCTACAATAGCGCAATTTCTTAAGTGTGTCATGCCTCCATCTGAGTGAACGGGTCTGAGCTTTGGCTGTTTTTCCTCCTCACCTACTTTTAAATGACCCCATGCCTCAGGGAAAATAGTGACTGCCACTGATTCATGGGACAGTAAACGATACATGAACGCCCCCTGTTGGTAAACAGTTGAAACTAATTGTGTTAAGGTAATTTTCCAAAAATGATGATGGTGCCTTTACACATCCCCAGAGTTCTCAGAAACAGAAGGCTTCAAACTTCAACAGATATAATTTGTTATAATCTTTTATCATCATTTGTTATCATAGTTTATTGTCCTGCATATTAAAGTAATCCTAATGTCTTTAAAGAATCGACAGCTTCTCAGAGACCAGTTTATCGTGGAGTTAGTAGAAGGGGCACGAAAACTTCGACATGTCTTTCTCTTTACCGACCTGCTGCTTTGCGCCAAAATGAAGAAGCAAACCGGAGGGCAAGTCAATCTATATGAAACTTTTTTCGCCTGTAGAAACATTCCTTATTTCATAGTTGTTGTGTTTTGTTTTTTTTTCTTTGTCATAACTGTGACCTCTGGTTTCGGTGTCTTCCTATTTTCAGGAAGGGGCAGCAGTATGACTGTAAGTGGTATATCCCACTAGCTGATGTCACGTTTCAGACAATCGATGAATCTGAGTTTTCACCGGTCACCCAGATACCAGAGGAAGACATAGATGCTGTGAAGGTCAAGATCTCCCAGATCAAGAATGAGATACAGCGAGAGAAGGTAGATGAGGCAATTAAACATGTTTTCAGAAAATACATTCATTTATACATTCAGCTTTGTGCTAATTGTTTCCCACCTCCTTCCTCACATTCTCTCATGTGTTCAGAGAGTATGTAAAGGAGGTAAAGTCCTTGATCGTCTCAGGAAGAAACTGTGCGAACAGGAATCGCTGCTTCTGCTCATGTCTCCATGCATGGCCTTCAGAGTCAGCAACAAGAATGGCAAGGTAGAACCAATACCAGACAATTTCCTAAAACTAAGACAGACGTTTAACATTTAAAGGGATAGGTCAACCCAAAATAAAATAAAAAGTTCTGAGAGGCTAAAAAGCCATTTTCCAATGTTGTTATTTCCTGTTTTATTTCTGTATTTCAGGGCTATACATTCCTGATTTCATCCGATTATGAGCGAGAAGAATGGAGGGAGATCATTCGAGAGCAGCAGAAAAAGTGTAAGAATTGCTGTTCCTCACAGAAACCTTTTCGCATGCATGAAAACAGCAGGACTCTGTAAACTGCTCTTTTCCTTTAAGAGAGAGATATTAGATAAATGCAGATATCGGCGACCTCACTGAGCAAGGCTCTCTTAGTTTCTGTATCTTCTTTTCTCTCAGGTTTCAAGAGTTTTTCTTTGACTTCTCTGGAGTTGCAGATGCTCACCAACTCCTGCGTGAAGCTACAGACAGTTCACAACGTTCCTCTGACAATCAATAAAGAAGGTGAGAGCCTTGTCTGACTGGTTTTTAATAAGATCTTTATAGCATTTTATTTCTTTCTACTGTATCTGAAATTTGTCATAAATGTGGTTGTTTTTCTCCCATTAGATGATGAATCCACGGGGCTGTATGGCTTTCTAAATGTGATTGTTCATTCTGCAACAGGGCTGAAACAGAGCTTGAGTAAGTTGTCTGGCACGGGATGTCTCACCTAGTTTATGGGACTGCAGCAGTGGGTTTTTTCGGTGGTTGCAATTAGATGGAATGAAATCCGGCTCACAGTAATCATTAAATTATTGAATGCCTCCCTAATATGTGCGCACATGCATGGAAACACCTGACATGCTCCCTGCTGTTGTTGGGCAGAGTTCTCTCTGTGAGCAGCTGTGGGACGGGTGGATTAACTCTTAAATTTAACTTTCAATCACTAATATTTTCTGTCTTTTTTTGTTCTCACTCATTCATTGTTTCAGAAGTTGGGGTTAATGTCATTACTGTATATACCATGGTGACAGTTAATTTAATAAGAGCTAAAGACTCTTTGCATAAAAAGTAAAAACATATTCTGATAAGCAAGCTATATAAAATGTGGGATCAGTGAGGGTTTTTATAAATACTTTTAATACATACATTGATCTAGATTAATTTGTTACAAGCTATTTAAATTTCATATAAATGGTGTTCTTTTGAGTTTTATATTCATCAAAGAATCCTAGAAAATATGTATCATGGTTTCCACAAAGGAATTAAGCAGCACAACTGTTTTTAACATTGATAATAATTCAATATTTTTCTTGAGCACCAAATTAGCATATTAGAATGATTTCTGAAGAATCATGTGACACAGAAGACTGAAGTAATAGCTGCTGAAAATGCAGCTTAGCCATAACAGGAATAAAATACATTTTAATATGTATATATACGCAAATAGAAAACAGTTGTTTTTGACTGTATTCACATTTTAAAATATTGCTGTTTTTACTGTATTTTACTCAAATGAATGCAGTCTTGGTGAGAGACTGTACAAGAACATTAAAACATTTTACCAGCCCCACATTTTTGAATGATAATGTGAATTCAATTCAAGTTTATTTGTATAGCACTTTTTACGATACAAATCATTGCAAAGCAACTTTACAGAAAATTAAATTTCTACACTATTTAGTAGTAGCTTATAAGTGGGGATCAGTTTATGTGCAAACATAATCATGTGAATACATAATCATTTTTATGGTTTTATTTTCAATGTTTCAAACTGAAAAGTGAAAAATGATATGTTATACAGTGACAGCTGCTTTTGATTATTTTGATTGCTTTTGATTTCAATAATCTTATTTTTTTTGTGACATCTTTTTTTATTTATATAATATTTAATTCAGTAAATTATGTAAAAAATTAAGAATATCAAATAAAAAAGTGAGAATTGACAAAATATACTTAATATAAAAATTATTGTAATAGTTATTGGGATTTTGGTCATACTGCCTAATACTGTTACCTTTCAACTTTGATTAAAAAATAAATACTATGTGGGGAAAGAACTTTCGATTTCTGATTAATGTTTAATGTTTTTGTTAGTGTTGTTGTTTTAAATTGAAATTAAAATGGTTTATATGTAACCGGCTTGTTTTCTGTTCTCTCCCCCTCCAGATCTGTACTGTACATTAGAGGTGGACACTTTTGGCTATTTTGTGAACAAAGCAAAAACTCGTGTGTACAGAGACGCCACAGAGCCAAACTGGAATGAGGTCAGAACTGCAGCCCATCCTCTGCTTGTAGCTTTCTTCAGAAACATTTAGTGAAACCTAGAGTGTAACAAAGACAGAATATTAGTCCTTATGCTGCAGTAACATTTAATCCCACTAATTGAAACACAAATTACACCCTGCAGCTTAAAATATGAAAAGACATTATAATGCAAGTTGAATGGTATGATTAAATGGACGTTGGTCCCTCTTTTCACAGGAGTTTGAGATCGAGCTGGAGGGCTCTCAGACCCTCAGACTGCTGTGCTACAGTAAGGTCAGACAGTGCAGGGATGATGGGGAGAACATGGATCGCATCATGGCCAAAGGACAGATTCAGGTATGTCTGTTTAGATGATATTTTAATATATTAGGGAGCTTTGAGAAGGCTAGCTGCTTATGTTTTCAACAGTGGTTCCTCACAGTGGTTACAAAGCCCAGGGATGTCCTCACCAACAAACACCGGACAGTCAACAGCTCAAATAATCCTGTTCTCATTTTGAAAACTGATCCTGTTCTCATTTCTCATTTAAAAACATGAATTAAATGCTAATAAATTAGGGACTTGCCAACGTATACTTATGAGCTTTGGGTCATGTTGTGGACTGTTGTGGATGTTTTTTTACTTAAAGAAGTGCATTTTCACTATTGTGAAGTGACTGACACTGTTTCTCTGTGCACAAATCTAAGCAATCAATTATGAATTTGTGTTATGTTGTTTTCAATTTTATCGATTAGTCATACATAGAACAGGCAATAATCTGCTTACCCTTAGTGACTAAGCATTTACATTTTTAATCTCTAATGCAATAAACAGAACAAAGCCGGTTAGTTGTTCAGGTAGATAATCCTGCCGTATGCGGTGGTGTGGTCATGTTACCAGAGAAACCAGAGTGGCCGCTTGACCGAGGGGCAGCTTTAGGGAAACGCTGAGGTGTTGTGCTAGAAAAGGATTGTTGTGATAGAAGGACTGTACTATGGATTGTCATCAGAACTGTTTGGAACTGCTCCAAAGAGAAAGTGGGACATGACACGCTGACAGAGTCCCAAAGGTGCAGGTGCGAAATCACGTGTTGGTTGAGTGAAAGTGTGCATCAGCAAATGAAAGATTATGTCTTAATCACATGACCCTTTAGACCTTTAGATCTCAGTTGTTTAGTCCAAACACTCCAAGCAAGATTCTTTATACCTGTTTGTATGGAATTAAAAACTTCAGTTTCTTCTAAAATGGTTGTAACGACAGGATATATACACTGATTGGAAAAACATAGCACTGTCCTAAACTTACGAAGTGGCACATTTCATTGCTGATAAGCAGAAGAGCACCAAGCGAAACCCTTGAACTTGTCTTGAATGCGTTGTTGGTAGGTCAGCCGCCCCACTGGGCCGTAATCATCAGGGTGGGCGGAGATTCTGTAGTTAATCCCAGCGCTCCATCTGTGAGACCGCTCCGTCAGGGGAGCTCTGTGTGTGTGTGAACTCAAGATTCATCCAGACCAGCATGAGAACTGTTACACCAAAACACGCACCACTTCAGGATGTCATGGAACACCAGTTGGCCGTTGTGTTAGAAGACCCAAATCTGACTGTGCTTCTGTGAACAGAAAGGGATTCCTGTTCCTGTAGCCTGCTGCTTCTTGTCAATAACAGTAGCATCCACTGAGGAACTTGAGTGAGATGGGCAAAAAGGACCAGATGCAGGATGGTGAAGAGCATTATGGTAGAACGAAGACTACCATAATGAAGGAAGAGTTGATACGCAGCTGTGCGGTGGAGGAAGAGGAGAAACAGGAGGAGGATGAGGAGGTGGACACTGGCCTCAGGAAGGGTCCCAGCAGTGGGGCTCGACTCTGGGGTAGAGTGCGAAACACGCTCCTTAGGCAGAAGGTAACGAGAGGCTGGAATCCTGTGTGGGGATTTAGGAAATAAGAAACTCAATTTGTTAACTTGGTTTGAGGTGAATATTGTTAAGCAGTATGATTAGGAATCGAGATGCTGAAGTGTTTGACGTGGATGTTTCTTGATCATTGGACGAATGTTTTTTTTTTTTTTTGAGTATGGTATGTATTGTTTGTTAAGGTAATATAACATTGTGATTTGAAAAATATTAAGGCTTGAGACTTACTGATGGAGTACTTAAGATAAAGAATGCGTGATAAGACTGGTTTATAGCAGGGATTTTTTTTTTACTGGTGACCTCCAGGAGGCAGCAAAGGGCTGCTGGGGGTCAAAATGTGATTTTAAAAGATATAATTTCCGATATTAAATCTGCATTTAGTTTTGTGGAAAAAAAAGTTCCCACTGTACTGGATACACTTTCAATGATAATAAAAATTTGCTATAGTTCAACAATCCTGTAAAGCCAGATATTTAAACACTATATATATATATATATAGTCTTTATAATTACACATTTTATATTCTCACACAGTATACCATTCAAAAGTTTTGGTCTGTTATATTATTTTGATTTGAAAGAAATCTTTTATGCTCAAAAGGCTGCATTTATTTGATCAAATTACAGTTAAAAACAGTAAAACTGTGATATGACTACAATTAAACAATTTTTTTGTTGAATTTATTTTCAAATGTAATTTTATATGCAGAATTTTGTCAGCAGTCATTGCTCCAGTTTCAAGTGTCACATGATCTTTCAGAAATCATTCCAATATGCACATTTGCTTCTCAAAAAACATTTCATCAATGCTGAAAACAGTTGTGCAGCTTAATATTTTAGTGAAAACTGAGATAAAAAAATTTTTGACAGGCAGTGTAAAGGTGTTTTTATGAGTGAAAATATAGTTTTATACAATGTAATGTAAAGAAATTGTATTGCGATACTGATCTTTTGGTTTACTGTGCTGAATCTAGACACGGCCTGCCTAAAACAATGTGTTAAACCCATGATAACATGATGTATACAAAAGATGCATTTCCCCTTCGGAAAACTCTAGATGTCTTCTGAACATTTGAAATATGACATTGATTGTTGCGAGTAAATTAACCGATCAGTACAGGTCTTTCCATTGGCAGCAAGCTGGTAAATTATGTTGTCACAATACCCATAGCAGACCACAGTAATTACAAACTGACACCCTGGTATTAGAGACATGATTAGAACAGAATCTGTCACTAGATTAGTAATGACAACCAACTATGTGGACGTTATGCAATACTATAAGACTTGGGAAGATAGACATATCATAAAGAAGGGAAACCGTTTGGATTGTACTGTTATTTAGGTAGTGCCTTTTTTAAGTTTTTAAGCGATTATTTTGTCTATATCAGTTCAGATGAAATAGTACGGTGTCTGCATCATTCAAAGGCTGTACTATGTGCCTGGGCAGCTATCTTTCCTTGTCCAGACTTGGCGTATTTGTTTGTTGATTTATTTAATGAAATGTAGATACTTTCCAGTAGCGTGTTCACTGAGCTGCCATTTTTAGCAGGTGACTCTGTGTTTGGGTCACGCTCAGACAAGGATTATCCTCTTGATTGACATTTGTCCCTATGTTCACAGCTGGATCCTCAATCGCTGCAGGGTAAAGACTGGCAGAGGACAGTAATCAGCATGAATGGGGTCAGTGTGGCTCATCCTGCACAATAATAACACAATTACTGTACTAATAATAGAAACAATCATTTTATTAAACGTTCAAAAAGCCGTTTACATTTAAACAGGCCAGTACACTTGATTAAGATCATCTATATTTGTCTGGGAAGTGAATAATTGATGTTGCTGTATCATTGCTGAACACTGAAGTGATGATTTACTGTATGTAGTGCACATGTAGATGCTTATTACTTGTCTCTTTTGCAGATTTCGTAAGATATTTAAATATGATTGTGTAGAAATTGCTTTTGTGTGTTTACTGCGCTAAAGTTTTATAATGGATACATTTCAGTAGATTTCAGCTGTCAAAATAATAGCTAAAACTGTGCAAATTAACCTGTTCAAACGTTTGCATACATACTTTACAATAATTTGTGAAATGTGTTTGTGTGTGTGTTTCTGTGTCTATTTAAATGGAGCACTGTTCAAAGATGGGGTCAGGAAGATTTTTTTGTAAATTTTTAAAAGTAGTCTCGCATGTCTAAGGCTGCATTTACTTGATCAAAAACTGTAATATTGTTACAATTTGAAAATAACTGATTCTTTCATTTAAAATGTAATTTATTCCTGCGACGGTAAACCTGAAGCAGCTTCAGTGAATTATTACGGTACTCCAGTCTTCAGTGTCACATTATCCTTCAGAAATCAGTCTAATATGCTGATATGGTGCTCAAGAAATATTTCTTATCATTATCAATATTGATAACAGTTCTACTGCTTATTTATAGTTTTTTTTTTTTTTGTACAACGTGAGACATTTTTAGAGAGTTATGGACATAATTTAATCGAAATAAAAATCTTAGTAACAATGTAAAAGTCTTTACTGTCACTTTTGATCAGTTGAATGCTTCCTTGCTGATTATACTATTAATTTCTTTAAAAACAATCCTACTGACCTCAGACATTTGAAAGTTAGTGTGTGTTTATATTTTATGAACAGAGCTGTACTCTTATCCATTAACATCCTCCAATCAGTATATAACAACCATTTGTCTGCCATCAAGTTTTAACAATATGAAGCACAATGATGGATTATCACAAACATGTGGCTTGATATTAAGCTGATGGCCACAGTGATTTAATTCTTGATTATTTTATAGGTGAGATTGAGCACAGAGTTGCTTTGTTCTCATCAGTGAGATGTTTTTGTGCACATTCATCACTCTTTCCAGATTGAGGTCAAGCTGTCTATGCGGTTTACCAGCAGAGAGTTCAGTCTGAAGAGGATGCCCTCCAGGAAACAGTCTGGAGTGTTTGGAGTCAAAATTGGGGCTGTTACTAAGTGAGTCAACCTGCCAATCAATCAATCAATCAATCAATCAATCAATCAATCAATCAATCAATCTATCAATCAATCTATCATTGTATCCAGTGTATGACTGATGCAATATAAATGTCACATTATACAATTCCAGTCATATCAGTAGCCTAATAAAAGCTGTTTTTCCTTTACATTAAGTGGGTTTCCTTATTAGGGCTGCCATGTTAAGATCATATGACCAGCCAAATACTACTCATTTTTGCTCCATAACCCCATATTTTTAAGATACTTTTAAAACTTTTGTATTTTAATAATGCTGCATACACACCACTAGCTTCAAGAGCAACACCAGTCAGATGTCAGCCATGTTTCCCTCAATTTAGAGGACACAGGGACCATTCTCCGAGTGTTTTCCTACTCCCACATGACTCAAATGAGGGATCATAAAAATAAGGAGGGGGGAACTTCCTTTTAATAAAGCTGAGGAGAGGTGGTCTTCGTCAGAAGAAAGCAACCACATTATGGACTTCCTGAGAAACAGGAAGAAATTATTATTAAAGGCAAGGGTTTGCCAAGGGCTTTCCTCAGAGGACTGCAATAAAAACAGGACTGTGGATTTAGGAATGAGACTCTCAGATATGCATTTTTCATAGTTTAACAGTTTAACAGCAATGCACAGGAGTGAAATATTGCCCTGTAATAATATTTATTTATTTATTGTAAAAGAAAACTTAACTTGTTTCGGGAGGGGTATATAGTGGACCGAATTTTTATGGTTGTGGTCTCATTATGATGTTGATTTTGAGATATTGGAATGCTGCGTCTGGATAATGCAGATGTAGGATTAAATATAGGCTATGAGAATGTTTTCCTTTCAAATGGAACAAATAAACAAGCTCTCAGAATATGCTGGTTATTATTTTACTTCCCAGAAATGTGCAAGAAAATATTTCCTTAAATAATTGAACATTAATTACATTTTTTCCATGAAAAAAAAATATATAGGTTTTATATGTATGTATGTATGTATGTATGTATAAGATGTCCCATAATCTTCTGTGGTCATAGTATTTACAACTTTAATACCCAAAAATGAAGCACAGATCAATATGAATCTATTTTCCAGATGCTAGTTGTTGACTCGTGTCTGTTTGTAACTCTTAGACGGGAGAACTCCAAAGTGCCTCTTATTGTGAGACAGTGTGTAGAGGAGATTGAGCGCCGAGGGATGGAGGAAGTGGGCATCTATCGTGTCTCTGGTGTGGCCACAGACATCCAAGCCCTAAAAGCTGCCTTTGATGCCAGTAAGTGCTTCTTGTAGGGATGACCCTAGAATTAAATTAAAATAAATATTATATATTTAATACAGTAAGTATTACATGTATTTTTGTTATGGCTAAAAATGAGTTTTTTTTTGTTTTGTTTTTGTGATTTAACAGACAGTAAAGACGTTTCCGTTATGATGAGTGAAATGGATGTGAATGCCATCGCTGGAACGCTAAAGCTTTACTTCAGAGAGCTTCCTGAGCCCCTCTTCACCGATCAACTCTGTGCAAATTTCACTGAAGGCATCGGTCAGTTGATTGTTTTTCAAGTTCTAATGAAGAATCATTCATGCAAAAAAGTTCCTATTAATCATTTATTTCTAATTACTCATTTTCTTCAGCATTGTCAGACAGTGTGGCAAAGGAAAGCTGTATGCTCAATTTGTTGCTCTCGCTACCCGAACCCAACTTGCTGACCTTCCTGTTTCTGCTGGACCATCTGAAGAGGTGCAGTCTGATCCCATCATTTAATTTCTTAAGTGAAAATATACAAATTTATATCGGTGGTTGCGATATAACCTAATTCTAATCTATGATAAAAATATTGTAGGAACCACCTAAAACACCAAAGCTTCAGCATTTTTTCTTGACAAAACTATCTGTAGAATAATCACAATTAACCTCATAATTTATAACCCCTCTTTAATAAAAACTTAAACTGCGTGAATAAATGTTTTTCTTTTGAGATGGCTGCTATTTCACCATTCACATTTGCTTGAGATCTACGTGCTGACTGAAACGTTCTTCCTTATTTCCCTCAGGGTCGCTGAGAATGAGAGCGTCAACAAGATGTCCTTCCACAATCTGGCCACAGTATTCGGCCCGACCCTCCTTCGCCCCTCTGAAAAGGACAGTAAAATTCCCATGCAGCCCATCTCTATGAGTGATAGCTGGTCTCTTGAGGTTATGTCTCAGGTAACAACCAGACAATACTAGAATTCTAGTTGAACTGTCCTGAGGCCTCAAAGCATCAACATAATATTTGTGTTGATTTATTGGTCTCTATAGGTCCAAGTATTACTGTACTTCCTGCAGCTGGAGGCGATCCCGACTCCGGATAGTAAACGGCAGAGTATGCTCTTCTCCACGGAGGTTTGAAAAGGAGCTCAGGTGCATTATGTGAAATGCACTGGGACTGAAGTGATGTAGCATGTGACCAATGGAGGGCACCAACATCCTACTGAAATCTTCCAAGCGGAGTGAATGCCCTACATTAGTATCATACTGTTGATATTTCTGTAGAAATGTACAGTGAAGAATGACAAGCCAGTCTGATATCTTCTCATGGACTCACTGTTACAAGCACTTAGTGTTTCAACGTGCAGGTGATGCTGTTTATTTTCACTGTCATCCATTGTAAGATATCTGATTGAATGGTGCCAAGCTTCTCGTAGATCACTGGATAGTGAATGTTATTCTTGCATTTTCTCTTGTTCCTTCCAGCACTGTGGATTTATAAAGAATTACACATTCCAGTGTTCCATGAACTTTTTATTTGATCTGATATTTTGCTCACCTATGATTTATGTCTTCCCCTGGCATGGGCTACGGAACATCTGAATACGCGAATCATGAGGAGGAACATTTATATGACCCTTTTTTGATGGATAAAACACAGCACAGAGAACTAAAATATGAAATTATTTAACCAACGTGACTATGGTCAACATGTTAGCAAATAATTTCATAATTTAAAAGATTATATAACACAGTTATAGTTTCTACCACAATTATAATTTCTACTTTTCCCAAGAAAGTACATTCTTTTTTGTTTTTTGAAAATACTTATCTGATTTATCTCACATAAATCTACTTAATATTGGATTACCGAGCCTATATTAAAACAATCCAGTCACGTCACATTATATTATAGGACTACAACACATTAATTTTCAGTACTGTTCAAACTGGAAACCTCACATAACTTCGGAAATAAAACATAAAATAGTTTTAATTCTTTATATCATTTAAGGCATTGTAGGAAATGCATACATGATTAACCGTAACTGATGGACTTAATATATTAAAATGGCAATAGAAGTTCTCAATCAGAATAATACCACTGCTTCGTTAGTTTTCTGTATTGAAAAAAATAGCAAAAATTAACAATTCAAACACTGTACATTTTTCTTGTTTAATGGTTTAAGATCATTGTATTTTAACTTTGTAAAACTTATTTTTTTTGCTGTTCACAGAACTTTGCAAGTACTTTGCAATCCTGAGCGGTGCCAATACCTGGCCCTGTTAAGTGTGTATGTGTAAATTGTTCAGTTTATCATGGCTAATATGCATATATCTGTATTATGTTGTTCAGAAAAAAGGAGAGGTGTATTATTAGGATGTCATGTAACATGCAGGCATGTTGTTTTGCTCATGAATTATTTTTCTTTTAGAGATTTCCTTTAGTTATTGTGCGACAGATTCTTTACGTTTGTGTATTTCCTTTAGACCAATGAAAACTGAGACATTCCTGTAATTGTGTTTTAGATCTTTGCCTTTCTCTGTTCTTGTTCCATTGTATGTTCTGGAATCTGCACCTCCTTTATCAAGTTCCTGCTTGTTTCTCTCATTGATTTGGTCCATTACACACTGTACTGATGAAGATATTCCTGACTGCATTTTACAACCCGGCCTCCAAGATGAGGAAATGTTCTGTATATGGAGAAGTACGGCACAGTGAGGATTAAGGATATAGTGTGAAGTGAGTGAAGTGACATTCAGCCAAGTATGGTGACCCATACTCAGAATTTGTGCTCTGCATTTAACCCATCCGAAATGCACACACACAGAGCAGTGAACACACACACACACTGTGAGCACACACCCGGAGCAGTGGGCAGCCATTTATGCTGCGGCGCCCGGGGAGCAGTTGGGGGTTCGATGCCTTGCTCAAGGGCACCTAAGTCGTGGTATTGAAGGTGGAGAGAGAACTGTACATGCACTCCCCCCACCCACAATTCCTGCCGGCCCGGGACTCGAACTCACAACCTTTCGATTGGGAGTCCGACTCTCTAACCATTAGGCCACGACTTCCCCGAAGAACACCGTAAACTCCTTCATCCTCTTGTTTCCACAGTCATTGACTGTTCTGTGTGTTTTTCTGACCGAGGGCAGAGTACATTAAACAGTCCTCAATAAGAGTTAGCATTACTCCCCAGAAGACGTAAGGACACAGTGGTTTGCGTTCAGAATCCGTTCCTCTCCTGGAGCTCTACTGCTGTGAAACATTAGACTTTGTTTATTATTATAACTGGACAATGCTATGGCAGACCTGTTACATTAAATGTGGCCATAATGTGATTCTGTATAAAGTAGATGAATAATAAATTTAAAGTTGGTTAAAATTATTATTACCGATCCCATGTTTTTGTTGATATGTTTAATAAGCAATTCTCTAACATTAACCTATGTTCATGAAAAATAGGCAGTTTCAGACATGTCAAACTGTCATAAGAAAACATTGCATGCTTTAATTTATGGTGACTGTAAGTTTATCTAGGAAATGGTGGCTAAATTTAGGCTAACATTACAAATTGTATTGGTCAGTTTTAGGAATTCTTTTTTTCCATTAATGCTTGTAAATTGCTTAACAACACAAAACATGATTTTAAGTTCAATTTAAACATTCAAAATTAGTAACATGATTTCAATTTTGAAAGCTTCATGGAGAAAAAAAGGGAAATAAACAGCGAATTTAATAATCAGCTTGTTTTTCCAGCTGATTAAAAAATGTTCACTGCTGTTTAGAACTTTGGTTTAGTGACATTATAAATATATTCACATGGAAGTTCAAGTAATCATTTGTTAATAAAGGTATTATTAAAAATAAAATAAAAATCCCATTGACCTCAAACGTTTGAAAGGTGGAGTTTCTCCTTTCAGTGACTTTTTATCGAAAAGAAGAGTTAAAAAAAGCGTTTCCTACCTCATTAGAATAAAGTCCATTTCACTTTCAGACATGAAGAAACCCAGTGAGGCTTTTTAATGTGCTATATTCTGATTCTATATTCTATATTCAATCTTTGGACAGCGCAACGACGGATAATTTAAGAAACCAGTCAGATTAATAAAGATGAAAGACTCGAGCTAGAGGAGGATCGGTTTTCATCAGTTTTATAATCTGTGTGCATAAGTCATAGACTACTATACTGTAGATTTTTAGATGTATGACACGTTAATACAGGTAACGTTAGTTTTAAAACATATTTTAAATTATAACTCGCTATACGCTTATTAAATACGTTTAATTATAATAATAAAAAAGTTGTTTTCAGCTAACAGAATTAATATTTGATGCTGCACTGTGTGTGCCACACACAGCCGCACTGTAGAAACACATGTGGTAGGCGGGCGCAGAGCGAGCGGTGATGTGATCGACTGTGTGTTTGTCTGTAGTCTGTCAGTTACGCTGTTTGCACAGTGGCCAACCGAGTGTAGCATGAGACGGCTATCTGCTGCTCAGAAACGATGCCACGCCACCTAAAACTCCGGAAAACCCTTTGTTATCTACTTTTGAACACGACCCAGGATGTCGTCTACCCTGACGGGCGCTTATACAGACCGAAAGGAGGGAGCCAAGGTAATAAATGAGACATTTATTTGACCTCGCATCATGCTCAAGTAGCACATCCTGTTAGCATTAGCGGTTAGCCTGTAAACTCACAACCTCGCTGTGACAAACACTGGAGTGATGAAAGGGCATGTCGCAGAGTGCGTAAATTGGTGATAATTTTGTGTTTAGTCGGATTTTGTGTTTTTCATGTTATTATGAAACATTGTAACTTAGAGATGGTGGTTAGTTCGTGAACTGGACAGTCAAACCCTGATAGGTCACTCATGCCAATCAATATCTGATTAAGTTAACGCTAACGTCACCTGAGAAATAAATTATGGCTTCTAGCTAAAGGTACACTGAAATGTTTCTACTATAAGTATGTTTCCTTCTGATTTAAAACACTAATACTCTTTATTTAATAAACATACAGGTAGTTTCAAAACCTAGTAAGCTGCTTACCTAGGGAGCATTTTGCTACTAAACGTTTTTCTGGGATGGCCAGGAATGCTGTTTAGGTAGGCAGCTCCTTATGTTTCGACATACAGTCATGTGTCAAATTAGGATCTTGTCCATTTTATGGATTTGGGGGACTGTATTTCCTGTATCAGAGTTCACAGATATTGCAAGTGCCAAGTCACCAAGATTCGTACCTTTCCAATAATAATAATAAAAAAAAGTTAAATTCAAATAATGTAATTTCATTTTTTTTTCTGTCTAAAATGACAGAAAACCACCAAAGGATTAATTGGCGTAGATGGAAACAGACTGTCTGTTTCCATATATTCTTAGATTAATTGATGCAAACTGTGTGAAAAGGGCCAGAATAAAACCAGGAGCTTCTAGACGTGTTGAGGTAAGAAAAGCTCAGAGCGATTTTGATGCAGAGCAAGACATTTTCCTTTACTTTTTCCTTTTTCTCTTTGTGAAAAAATGGTCTTAAACTATTTATCACAAATGCAGTGTTCAGGGAACAGGACTTATGCAATAAGAGTTACAGCCTGTTTGGCCTGCTCTCGATCCTTGGCTTCAGCAGGACAGTCATCCCTAGCGAAAAAGTTCTTGGAGGCCATCCTCAAGATCTAATAAACCACCAAAAAGGCTTTCAAACAAAACACATTCCTAGAGCTGAAGCAGACGCAGGGTTTCTGTTGCAAGGAGTGTATGGCTTCACGTATAGAAATACTCAAGCCCTACTGAGATGATTCAAAGTGTGTGTGGGGGAAAAGGTACGAACAGGGTGTGAAGGCTGCGAACAGGTACAGTACGCTCACGCAGCTCCAGTGAGCGCTGGAAAGGGGCTCTTATTTTGTGCAGAAGGCTGATCACTTCCTGCTATCTGTGCCTCAGACATGTAGCTCTGCACTTCCAGCACTGAACGGCTGCCTGTGTCCTGCGCACAGATTTCGAAATACTTCCACACAAATGGCACAGTGAATGATTACAATGTAGTCTGTGCACGCGGGCGCACTTCCGGAAAAATCGGGCGAAAAAAGACCAAAAACCGGCCGATTGCCGATCTCGTATTTTAAGCAAAAACCGTCCGGTTCCAATTTATGGCCGGTCAACCGGTGCATCCCTAGTGATGATCATTCTAGCCAATCACATACATATCTGTTAAGCGTGTAAACAAAATGACCAATAAGAGCTGTTTGAGAATTCCTTCAGCAGTGCTCAAAATCTGGAAATGCTGGCATTTTCACATTTTTAAAATTTCTGTCCCGACATTGGTGTTTTTGATAACACTATACTGGACAATAATCAGTCTGTCCCCATTAAAAGCAAAAAAAAAAATAGAACTAAGAACAAATAGTCATTTCCATTGTATTTTATGGACAGTTGTGAAACTTGAGAGATACAGCATCTAGGGAACGTCTTGTCATTTGTGTTTCACGTTTAATATTCATGAGGGGCAGGATTTTTAGTTTTTTTGGGGGCAGTCAAACAAGGCTTAATATATTTCTTAACAAATGTGAATGTGATTTTTTTGAAGTACTGTATTTTTCGGACTATGTCGCACCTGAGTATAAGTCGCATCAGTCTAAAAATACGTCATGATGAGGCAAAAAACATATATAAGTCGCACTGGACTATAAGTCGCATTTATTTAAAACCAAGCACCAAGAGAAAACATTACCGTTTACAGCCGCGAGAGGGGGCTCAATGTCTTCAGTGTAGACTACAGGAGGACTGAGCAGCATAGAGCGCCATCTCGCGGCTGTACACGGTAATGTTTTCTATACGTTCATTTCTCTTGGTTCATTTCTCTCGGTTCGTGTCAAATTAATTTTGATAAGTTGCACCTGACTATAAGTCGCTTGACCAGCCAAACTATGAAAAAAGTGCGACTTATAGTCCGAAAAATACGGTACTAGCATCACTGACTCCCAGAATAAAAATATTGTTTATTATTTTGACTCTTCACCACATTAAGCACCACAGCATATTCCCCCTCACTTTTTCCAAGAGGCTACCCAAACACAAACGGTCTGACCGCACCGGGCAGGACTCCAGGACCCCCATCGCGCTCTGATTAAGAGCACTAAACAAATAGTGCCATCCCATTACTCCCATCACGTACTCCACTGAGACATGCATTTCCAAAGAGAAAGAACAAAGAATCCAAACAAAAATAGACACAGGAGTCCATTCTCAGCACATTGACACCATTTATTGTCCATTTTGGATGAGAGTGCCTAGTTTCTAAAGGGCTGAAACTATTTTTTATGTATCAATCAAGGCAAATGTATTTATCCGAGTTAGGTATGAAAAACCGATTATTATTCAGAAGAGTGAGGAGTCTGTTCATGTCATGTGTGTCTGTTTTAATAGGCAGGGTCCACAGTGTTATGATGACCTCACTGTAGTATGATCATGTGTGAGTGTTACACATGCAGTGCACACACCTCATAATGTGACCTCATCCTGCACGTTCCTGACAGGAAACAAAGTCACGATCAAGAGGTAAAGAGACCGTAGGAAAAAAACTCTAGCTGCACATATGTTTCCTTTTTTGCATTCAGGCCTTGAAGCCTTGGCATACCAGTTGATAGATGTATTTTGCTATCAGTATGTAATACACTCTACAGAGGAGTGTGAAACCGGCCATCTGTTTCTCTGTATATGTGTGTGAACGTCTCTCCCATGACTCATATTTAAGGGCTTGGTGGGTACTGTTAGTGTTGAGTCTCTGTCAGCACTTCTTAATGCTCAAATTTGGGAGCCATACTGTATCAGCACTCAGGCCTTTTTTAAAGAGATTTTTTCTTAAGATACTCTTTTTAGAAAAAACTTAACTGATCCCAAACTTTTGAACAGTACTCAAAGTACCCACATTCAGCTGGTGGTAGATGTTCATTCATTCTAGTCACAATGGGCAAGTTTTTTAAATCACCATGTTATTAAAATTCACAATCATAATTCTTAATTTTTACGGATATTGCAGTGTTTTGTTTTTTATAAATTATTTATCCGTGCATTCCTGATGGGCAAAGTCAAGTCCCACCCTATGTTTTTTTTTTCTTGTTTGATAAGCCGTTTCACTCAGACATACCTCACGATGTGGAAAAATTTGATTTGCAACTTCCATTTAATGCTGACTTAAAAAAAATCATACATAGTTAAATGCATGTTTAACATTCATCTTTATTTAAATCCCCACATCACTTTTATCTATCGCAGCCTGTGTAGTGTGCTTTAGTTTCACATGTGTGATACCGCCGTGGTCAACAGATGGCAAGCGTGTATTTCAGGAAGTTAACTGCTGAGAAAAAAGGATGAACTAATGCAAATAAAATGCATCAACAAGTCACCACAGTATTTTCCCCATTCACAATTAATCCAGTTATTGTTAAAAGAAGTGAGTTTTAATTCAGTGCCTGAAGATGGCATGGGATACTACCGTTCTGTAGTGGAAGCTAGGTGTGGAAACAGTGAAGTGCTTAGTCTTGTTGTCATGTGAAGTGTGTGAGAAGTCACATTTGATATGGGTCTAAAAGGTGAATCGTCATTCCTAAATTCACCAGTTGAGTAGATGATTCTGTTAATTTTCTTGTATTTTGATTGACATCATCTCAGCTTGTTTCAGATGCATGTCAGGATTACGCTTAATATAAAAAGTTTTTTATCCATGTAGTTAGTATGCAGTGTATTTCTATATATATTTTTTGTTGCAATATTGGGCATGTTTGTTATTAATTGTATGTATTTTGCATTTATTTACCAATAAATGTTTTAATTCACATAAGCTATTTATGTTTGCGTGTTTAGTTATCACTTCTGGAAGACTCATGCAGTGTTTCTTTCAGGGTGGTTCTGAAGAAAATCTGTCCTGGTGTCATGCTCCAAGCCTCTCCCTTTAAGGGAATGTGTGCTGAAGTTTTTTTCCATTGGGGGGTCTGTAAATTGGAAATGAGCAAACATTCTCCCACGTACCCCCACCCCCTGCCTCACAACAGCTGTAAGATATTAGGCCTTATTTTCTCTTCCATTGAGAGACAGGAGGAACGGGCCCTTTGCCTTCCCAAGATCAGACTCGAGAGGACAATTGGGATCTATTAAATGAATGATCTGGAAAGATTTCCACCATCCAGAAACAAGTACAGAGGACTGGGATAGAAATTTCGAAGTTGTGATTCATGATATCTCTCCAAAACATATTGGAAAATACTGTCTATTTTGCAAAACAAAACCTATTTTCTCTTTTTCAGTTTTTGCTCAAAATTAAAAGTTATTGGGTAATTTTGCATATTATTATTATTATTGAAGTTCAGTCATCGTTTAGTCATACTCATGTTCTTCTTGATCTGTATGACTAACACGTAAGAAGATATTTTGAAGACTGCTCTTTTTTATGCTCTTACAGTGGATGGAGACGAGCTTTTGAGCTTCATAAAGGACAGAATATATTGCACTTTTATGATGCTTTTTCAAGTATTTGGAAGCCATATGAAAGCTTTATGTGACAAGCAGATTGAAATCGAAGTCATAAAAAAATGGAAAAGAGCGAACAACAGTACAGTTTTCTGATTTTATTTTGTGCTCTACACAATAAAGTCATATGGTTTTGAAGCTACATGAGGGTTAGTAAATGATAACATTTATGGATGAACTTCAATTTTCATGAATGTTGTGTCCTTTGTTGTGCTGTGACCTATTTTTGCCGTTTATTTGTGGTGTGGTTTGCTTTGAAGATCTAATGAGGCTCCATTAATGCTCTTCAGGTGTTCTTTCCATGATAGAATCTAATAGCTCTGATCTCCAGGCAATATTAGTTTGCGATGCACAGAATGATTAGCCTAGCTTGTTGCCCTCTCATTACTTGCAAATGCAATCTGTTTCTTTGAACCACATGAGTCTGATCTCATGCTTTCACTCTTCAGTTGGAATTTGTCAATAAAATGTAAAGTGATAAAATAAGTTGAAGGTTTTCCAGTTGTGCAGATGGGCAGCTCTGGTATTGTTTTGTTGATCCTGTCTTGAACACATCCAGGATTTTGCTGCCTTTTAAGGCACTGTTTTTCTGCAGCATATACAGTAGAGAGCAACACCCCAGCAGACAGACGGCAAGCTCTTCTATGAACTCATGGTGATACTCCTTGTTCAGTTGCTTTATTATACACTAGGAGCACATGTGAGCCGGATCCTTGTCATTACAGTCAATCAGAGCTTCAGTGAAAGTCAGCATCATGTTAGATTTGCCGACATGCTGTTTCTGCTAAACTTGCCTTGGGAAAGACATGCTCTTTGCTTTTAGCCTTTAACCCAGTGGTTCAACTGCTCTTCCGCTGTTATTTTAGTGCCTTCTGCCCCCAGGTGGAAGTGAACAGAAATGGACTCAATTTCCTTCTGAAAACTTCCAAGACTTTTAAACCTTTTAAATTCTTTCTTTTCTTTCACATTTTTTTTTCACTTTTCAAGAATAATAACAATTAAAAAAAACACCTTTATAGATTGTATGATTTGTAGATATGATCTTGTTTTATAAATCTACATTATAGATAATCTAGAATTTACATAAACATCTAACTTAAAATATGCCAGATGCAAATGAATCTTTTTTTATTTCTGTGTATTAATATTTGTCAAATGTACTGAAAAACATTTACACAATTTTCTGAAAAGTTTTTAATGTATTCCTAGGGTAATATAATTTATAATATAATTAATATTAATATAACATCATTTATGAACCCAAAAAGACTTCCTGACAGTCATGAGTGTCCTCTTTGTGATGTAATATCTTGTTTTGCCTTTTTAAATGTTGGTTATTTCTGGCAAAATTGATTTGGCTGGCACAAGTTTTTCAAATGTTATATTTTAAAACTACTACTTCACTGCATCTTATTCATATGCCAAAATACTTTCAAGAATTTCAGCCTTTTATTTATATCTCTTTTTTATGATTTCAGTATGGTTATGCATTTAGTTAATTTAGTTCAAATTAGTCACAGTGAATCCATAAATTGTAACTTGTGTTCTCTTTATCTTTGCACAGACTCCGGGGTAGATGCATCACCAGGAGCGAGCGCAGTATGAAGAAAGCAGGAAGGCCAGTGGGGAATAAGGCAGCAAGTGGAGGAAGTAAAGGTGACACAGTGATAGCTGGAAGCTCTGCTGGCAAAAGCGCTCTTAAGAGCCCTACCACAGCTCCGCTCTCCAAGGTAACATCATTCTCTTGTGCAGATCAACAATTTAAACTAATATTTAAGTCACTCAGTTATTGTTGCTTTTCTGTTGAATTGTTGATCTTTGATTTACCAGGTCAAAAGCAGTGATGATCTTCTAGCTGCTATGGCTGGGAGCAGTGCAGGGACAAACAGCAGTGCTGCCAAGGGCAAGAAGTCAACCTCTACTCACTCAACGTCCTGTGGAACAAACACTAATAACCTTGACCCAAAGATCAAGACCACCTCAGGTATTTAAAAGTTTCGTTTAATTTAACCAATAACCAAATAACTATTTAACATTGTCTAGACTACTGAAGTATCAGCATTTGGAGGTGAAGTGTTTTGTTTATTTGTTCTCGTATTTGACATTATTTCTCCACAAGGTCCATCTGGCAAACGGGCATCATCCACGGCCTCCAAGGAGTCGAACTCCTCACGTGATCGTTTGCGAAACTCAAGAAACTCCAGCAGTAAGAAGCAGTCATCCACTGGTGTTTCTGATCGAGCCCAGCCCAGGCATTCCCGTGGACTGGCCCAAACCTCAGACTCAGAGAGCCGCATGAGCAAATCAAAGTCTGACGGACAGCTAAGTGATAAAGTGGCCCTAGAGGCCAAAGTCAAAAATCTGTTAGGTCTGGCCAAGAGCAAAGACGTGGAAATCCTTCAGCTACGGGGTGAGCTGAGGGACATGAGGGTTCAACTGGGACTGCCCGAGGTTAGGTCAAATTCACATTATAATATTATTTCCTACATAATTCTGTTTTTTGGTCCTGACTATGAATAAACACCTGAACAAAACAAGACTGTGGTTGTAACATAATATTTTACTTTAATTAAATTCAGACTTTTCATAATGTTCTGTGGTACTGTAAATTCAGCAGCAACATGGCAATTCAGAAAAAAAAACTATATCAGCCTATATTAAGTACTACTATAATTGAAAATAAATTAGTTTTTCCAAAATGCATTGCACAAAATAATTTTTTTTTTTTTAGGTAATCCAATGCGTGCTTTGTTTTCTATAGCAATTTCATAGATATGGAATCCAATTTCTGCCTCAGAGAAGAAAATAATAAAAAAGGTATTTGTGTGCTTAAGTTTAAAATAATGGATGCAAGTCACATTGTGAGATAAAGTCATTTTATGAGATGTAAAGCAATAGTTACCTTTTTAATTATATAAAAAAAAAAATACTCTGAGGTGGAAATGGGCCTCCATAGTGGATTGAATAAAGTATATCTCTATAGTTTTTAAAAAATAATTCAATAATTCACCAAAGTCATAATTTGGTCAACCATATAATCATACTTGGGGAAGTTAGGATGTGGATGGTGAGTTTAAGTATTTACGTGGTGAGACAAGTACCTGTTAATAGTGTTGGTGCATCTGTAATGTGACATACTACTAAAACTTCTACTTTAGATTAAAAGCCCTCACCATGATGTTATGTTGCTCCTAGGAAGATGAGGAGGACGAGAGGCCACCTGAGAGGGAGGCGGCTGCAGTGATCACAGCTGCAGATGTAGAGTCGACGTTGCTGCTCCTGCAAGAGCAGAACCAGGCCATCCGTGGGGAGCTCAACCTGCTTAAGAATGAAAACCGTATGCTAAAGGACCGCCTCAATGCTCTTGGCTTTTCCCTGGAGCAAAGACTGGATGGGGCTGAGAAAATCAATCAAATCTTTAGCTTTCCCTCCGCCAGTGCTGAACTTCCCTCCACTGGAGGTAGTGGAGGTCATGGAGACTGTGCTACTGCGGCCTCCTCTGTGGAGGGATCCGCACCAGGCTCCATGGAGGACCTCCTTGCGGGAGCCCAGCGAAGTGGCTCAACGGACAACCTGGACAGCGAGTCCAGTGAGGTCTACCAAGCGGTGACCTCCAGTGACGATGCTTTGGATGCTCCGTCAGGATGCGGCTCCTCATCATCCTCTGAGTCTGAAGGTGGCGCTCCAGCATGTCGCAATTCCTCTCGGAAGGGGAGCAGCGGAAACACCAGTGAGGTGTCAGTGGCGTGCCTTACAGAGCGCATTCACCAGATGGAGGAAAACCAACACAGCACGGCTGAGGAGCTCCAAGCGACTCTACAGGAACTGGGTGACCTGCAACAGATCACGCAGGAACTAAATGGTGAAAATGAACGCCTGGGAGAGGAAAAGGTCCTGCTTATGGACTCCCTCTGCCAACAGAGTGACAAACTGGAGCACTGTGGCCGTCAGATCGAGTACTTCCGCTCCCTCCTGGACGAGCACGGCGTGACCTACTCAGTAGACGAAGACATCAAGAGTGGCCGTTACCTGGAGCTGGAGCAACGGTACGTGGAGCTTGCAGAAAATGCTAGTTTTGAGCGTGAGCAGCTCTTGGGTGTGCAGCAACATCTGAGCAATACTCTAAAGATGGCTGAGCAGGATAATGCAGAGGCTCAGAATGTGATCGCAGCACTGAAGGAGCGCAACCATCACATGGAGAGACTTCTAGAAGTGGAAAGGCAGGAGCGGGCCGGCATGGCGGCAGTTCTGGAGGAGTGTAAAGCTGCGGTCAGCAACGACCAGACTGAGCTGAGCCGCTGTCGGGTGTTACTTGAGCAGGAGAGGCAAAAGGTTGCAGAGCTTTACTCCATCCACAATGCTGGAGATAAGAGCGACATCCACCAACTCCTGGAAGGGGTTAGACTGGACAAGGAAGAAGCTGAAGCCAAAGCTGCCAAGCTACAGGATGATTTGAGCCACGCTCGCAATGAGGTGGCATGTCTGCAGGACTCCATGAACAAGGTGATCTTAAGCACTTAATTTTAGTTTTAGTCTAGTCTTTGTGTGAAGCTGTCATTTTAGTTTTTATTAGTTTTTGTCATGTTCATACTCTTTTTAGTCTAGTCAAGTTTCAATCAACTAAAAGTCTGAGCATTTTAGTCTTATTTTAGTCAGAATTATCCATGAATATTTTCGTCTAGTTTTAGTCAACAAAAACTGATGACATTTAGTCTAGTTTTGCTCAATGAAAATTTTATTTTAGTCTATTTTTAGTAATGCAATTCTATTTAACCCAGTCAATATAGTATAAGTACCTAAATTAATACCAAAGTTGTATTTTAGCCCATTCAAACCCATTTCAAAAAAGGTTATCTTATTATATTATTGTTACCTTATAGACTCAAGAATACATCCATTCCAGACACTGAAGATGCTCTGATTTGAATTTACAACATTTATTTTACCAACCAAACATGTTAGAAGTACACACATCGCTCCCTTTCTCTGTGTCAGACTTAACTTTGTTATTCGTCGTCTTCTAAATAATTCGACTGGGGCTTGAGGAAGTGACATCACCTGCGCATGCGCAGTGTGACCTGATGCAGCCCTTGAAGTGAAACACAAGAAACAGAAATACTGCAAAATAATAATAACGTGACTTAACAAGACGAAATAACATTATAACGTTTTTTTTTTAACTTTGTTGTCTCTTATAATATATTTTTATAGAATATTTTTATTCGTCAGCAATATTGCATTATACATTTAATTATAGTCATTGTCACATGACCAGCATTTATGTTGCATCTCGTTTCATTTTCGTCACGTGATAAAGTTGACGACGATAGTCATAATTTTCATTGAAAGCAACACTAGTTAGGAGCCTATCTGACTACTCCTTGTTTCTGTTTGTGGTTGTCCAGCTGGACTCCGAGTACAGGGACTTCCAAAGTGAGGTGCAGAAAGAGTTAGCTGAGCAGAAGAGGGCTCTAGAGAAGCAGCGTAAGGACCTGCAGGAAAAGGAGACTGAGATCGGGGACATGAAGGAGAGCATTTTTGAGCTGGAAGATGAAGTGGAGCAACACCGAGCCGTCAAACTTCATGACAACCTCATCATCAGTGACCTAGAGAGTGAGTTTGATTTGCCACATTCTGTACAAATGTTTCATGTTTTTTAATGATACCCTTACTTAATCCAGGGATTCCCAATCCTCTACCTGGAGATCTGCTTTCCTGAGGAGTTCAGTAATGCACCTGTTTGTAATTATCAAGTGTTTCTGAAGATGAAGATTAGCTGGTATAGGTGTATTTGATTTGGTCGGAGCTAAACTTTGCAGGAAAGTAGATCTCCAGATACAGGATCAGGAGTCCCTGCCCTAAACAAATGTATTTTATGCTGAACTGTTCAACAAACTGCAACATTGCAGAATGAAATCTGATCCACTTGCATTTGAAGAGACTGTCAAAATCACATTTAAAGCAGTCAACCAAATCATTTAATTTTACAAGCCATTTATGGGAAGGTAAATGTAAAACAGATGATACTATTTTTTGGACAGGGTTTTACAGTGTCCATGAAAAGTTGTAAACAGAAGGAATGTTGGAATTGTTGGAGTCCGAATTTGTGTCTGAAACACTGCTACCTTATAAAGAAGATTTTGTTTAGCTGCAGACTGATTAAAAAATAACTTGTGCATCCTACCTCCCAGTGTTGTGCAAAATGGATCAGATAATGTGAATCTGGTTGTTGGAGGTCCAGGTACATGCGATGTTCAACATGAGAAGAGGCTCTAATTGGTGTATCTTCCTTCTGTAACCACATGGTGGTGCCAGTTGTTCATGAATGTGGTTTACTTATTGTGTTATTAGTACAAAGCAGCAGTGGATTAATGTTTTTTTTTTACCATCACTTGACTGCTACAGATCACAAATATCATTGGAAATCCTAAGGAGAGAAAATGTATTTTATTTACTTGTCACCTTTTATCCTTTGAGGTGACATTTAGAATGAGATTACATAATCAGTGTTGCTACAGTGTGTTTCTTTTATGTCCCCCTTGTGAACCCTGTATGTCCTCATTTCACATGCTCCCTTGCTCTCTTTCCGGTTTCCCGGCAGATTCGATGAAAAAGCTTCAGGATCAGAAACATGACATGGAGAGAGAGATAAAGATACTGCACCGCAAACTCAGGGTGAGTGAGGGCAGGGGCAGCAGTTCATGAAGTCATCTGAGGACCCAGCTTTCACAGAGAGAATGAATAGAAATCGTTTGAAAGAATGTCTCAGATTTTGAGTGTAATGTCAGGATAAAACCGCAGGACAATCTTAATTTCTTACTTAAGATTTCACTGGCTTACACCACTTTTTATGTTTATTAATGTTTTTATTAACCCACTTATGTCCAGGTCTTTGTCATAATCTTTGTCAAAATTTGTCAGAATTTCTGTCCTTATGGTTGTTTGCCAGTTTGTTTGTTTGATACATCTAGCATCATCCCAGTGGGAGATAATTCAGCATGTTTAGGAGCCTGTGGTCTTAAATGGGTTAGTGTATGCCTAAAATGATTCTTACTAAACCTGTGCCTCTGTGCTTGTGCATTTATGTATATCCAGGAAGAGTCTGCAGAGTGGCGTCAGTTCCAGGCAGATCTGCAGACTGCTGTGGTCATTGCTAATGACATCAAGTCAGAAGCTCAAGAGGAGATTGGTGACCTACGCCGCCGCCTACAAGAAGCCCAAGAAAAGAATGAGAAGTTGAGCAAAGAACTAGATGAAGTTAAAAACCGCAAGTAAGTGTTAGTGTTATGCCAGACTGTGAAACACTTGACAAGCAAAACTTGATCCTCTTTTTTTTTTTTTTTTTTTTTGGTGGTGGTGAAGTTACTTGTTTTTAACTAGTACATTTTTTGGATCATCTTAGAAGACACCATATATTACATGGTACTGTTTGGGCCAGTTTTGTTGGCATATTTTTACAGGAATTATCTGAGAGACCCTTTGTTTGAGTTTAATTAAATCAATGTAGCGGATGAGGGTCACATAATCATTTCAATTTAATAAAGAGTTTCCTGCATATGAGGAGACGGAGTATCCATGTTTAAAATATGACTCTGTACTGTCTCAAAGGCAGGACGAGGAGCGTGGACGTGTATATAACTACATGAACGCTGTTGAGAGGGACCTGGCTGCGCTCAGGCAGGGCATGGGACTGAGTCGACGTCCCTCCACATCCTCCGAGCCGTCACCCACCGTTAAAACCCTCATCAAAAGCTTTGACAGTGCCTCACAGGGTACCTCGACATTTTTTTTTTTTATTGTTAAATGGCTGGTTTTATTTTCGTGTCATTTATGGAGCATCTTTTATGGTCTCAAAAGGTTGATATAATCTGTTTTGGTGTTGTCTCAGGTCCTGGAGCTAATGCTAGTGCAGTCGCTGCTGCAGCCGCTGCTGCTGCAAGCACAACTATGAGCGCCCCTTTACCTCGCACACCTCTCAGTCCCAGCCCTATGAAGACCCCACCTGCTGCTGCTGTCTCACCCATGCAGGTATCTCAGAGTTACACAGTGACACATAACACATCTTCACAGTGATGCAGAGCGACTTATTTTCATTGTGAAGGTCAAACAGTAGCATTCTGGCTCTTTTCCTGCTTGTTGAATCTTGGAAGCCTGTTAGATAGCAGCACTTCCGCCTCTTTTGGGCCTCTTGACATTTCTCACAGGATTGACTCATTCATGATATCTACGGAATGTCCATTGTGGGATGGTTCCGTTTCCTTTTACGTTTTATTCCTAGTGCAACCGCAACTGCTGATTCTGTCCGGTTGTGAAACTGAGTTTTGGCCAGTAAGCTAAGCTGTTAACTTGGCTTAAGTTATCTGAAGGCTAACTAAACCCACAAATAAAGAGAAATGTTCAATTTTTTAGCTCATTACAGGAGCTTTCATAACAATCTCACCTCATGCTAAGCTAGTAGGCTAAGCTGTTAGCTTGTAAACTAAAATAATGAAATAAAAGGCTTTTTTTTTTCTAGCTGATCAAAAGAGTTCTTAAAGGGTTAGTTCACACAAAAAGGAAAATTATGTCATTAATGACTCGCACTCATGTCGTTTCAAACCCGTCAGACCTCCGTTTATCTTCAGAACACAGTTTAAGATATTTTAGATTTAGTCCGAGAGCTTTCTGTCCCTCCATTGAAAGTGTGTGTACGGTATACAGTACATGTCCAGAAAGGTAATAAAAACATTTTCAAAGTAGTCCATGTGACATCAGAGGGTCTGTTAGAATTTGTTGAAGCATTGAAAATACGTTTTGGTCCAAAAATAACAAAAACAACGACTTTATTCAGCATTGTCTTCTCTTCCGGGTCTGTTGTGAGAGAGTTCAAAACAAAGCAGTTTGTGATATCCGGTTGGCGAACGAATCACTTGATGTAACCGGATCTTCTTGAACCAGTTCACCAAATCGAACTGAATCATTTGAAACAGTTCGCGTCTCCAATACGCATTAATCCACAAATGACTTAAGCTGTTAACTTTTTTAATGTGGCTGACACTCCCTCTGAGTTAAAATAAACCAATATCTCGGAGCACATTTTACATTACATTTACATTTAATCATTTAGCAGACGCTTTTATCCAAAGCGACTTACAAATGAGAACAATAGAAGCAGTCAGGTCAACAAGAGAACAACAACAGTATTCAAGTGCCATGACAAGTCTCAGTTAGTCTAATATAGAACACATAGCCAGGTTTTTTTTTTTTTTTTATAAATGAAAAGACAAAAAAAGGAAAAGTGCTAGTATTAGTTGGTTAAGTGCTGTCGAAAAAGATGAGTCTTTAGATGTTTCTTGAAAATGAGTAAAGATTCAGGTGTACGAATTGAGATTGGGAGGTCATTCCACCAGCTCGGCACAGTCCAGGAAAAGGTCCGTCAGAGTGATTTTGAACTTCTTTGGGATGGCACCGCAAGGCGTCGTTCACTTGCAGAGCGCAAACTTCTGGAAGGCACATAAGATTTAACCAGTGAGTTTAGGTATGTTGGTGCCGTGCCAGTGGTCGTCTTGTAGGCTAGCATCAGTACCTTGAATTTTAGATGCGAGCGGCTACTGGTAGCCAGTGTAACCTGATGAGGAGAGGAGTAACGTGAGCTTTTTTGGCTCATTGAAGACAACCCTTGCTGCTGCATTCTGGATCAATTGCAGAGGCTTGACAGTACATGCAGGAAGGTCCGCCAGGAGAGCATTACAATAGTCCAGTCTGGAGAGAACAAGAGCTTGGACAAGAAGTTGGGTGGGTTTCTCTTACAGGAAGGGTCTAATCTTCCTAATGTTGTATAATGCAAACCTGCAGGACCGGGTCGTTGTGGTATGTGAAGCTTAACTGATGATCCATCACAACTCCTAGGTTTCTGGCTGTCCTCGAAGGAGTAATGATTGACAAATCCAGCTGTATAGAGAAGTTGTGATGAAGCAATGGGTTAGCTGGACTCACCAGGAGTTCTGTCTTCGTAAGGTTAAGCTGAAGGTGATGGTCATTCATCCAGCTAGAAATGTCACTCAGACAGGATGAAATGCGAGCAGCTACCGTCGGGTCATCTGGTTGGAATGAGAAGTAGAGTTGGGTGTCATCAGCGTAGCAGTGGTAAGAAAAGCCATGCTTCTGAATGACAGATCCTAATGACGTCATGTAGATGGAGAAGAGAAGTGGTCCAAGTACTGAGCCTTGAGGAACCCCAGTAGTAAGGTGTTGTGACTTAGAAACATCACCCCTCCAAGACACACTGAAGGATCTGTCAGAGAGGTAGGACTTAATCCACAGGAGTGCGGTTCCAGAGATGCCCATCTTTCTGAGGGTGGACAGGAGAATCTGGTGATTAACGGTGTCAAAAGCAGCAGACAGGTCCAGTAAGATGAGTACTGAGGATTTTGAAGCTGCTCTTGCTAGTTGCAGGGCTTCAGTAACCGAGAGCAGAGCAGTCTCAGTTGAGCGGCCACTTTTGAAGCCAGATTGGTTGCTGTCCAGGAGGTTGTTCTGTACAAGGAACGTAGAAAGCTGGTTGATCACCGCTAACTCAAGTGTCTTTGCAATGAATGGAAGAAGGGATACTGGTCTGTAGTTTTCAAGATGCGCTGGATTTAGAGATGGTTTCTTGAGCAGTGGGCTTACCTGAGCCTGCTTGAATGCTGAGGGAAATGTTCCAGAGTGAAGAGAGGAGTTGATAATGTGAGTAAGCGAAGGTATGACTGAAGAAGAGATCGCTTAAAGGAGGGGAGTGGGGATTGGAAAAAAAGTGGACAAGTAGTAGGATGATTGGACAGGAGAAGTTTGGAAACGTCCATCTCTGAGAGTGGGGAGAAGGAGGAGGAAGAGTGTGCATCGGTCATCGTGAAGTTGACCTCAGTCTGCAGTGTGTAGAATTGGTCACGGATGTTTCTTGTCTTATTTGTGAAGAAAACTCCAAAGTCGTCCGCTGTAAGAGTCGATGGAGGAGGGGGTGGCAGCGAATTAAGAAGAGTAGAGAAAGTCTTGAAGAGTGTCCGAGCATCACAACAGCTGTTCATTTTGTTGTGGTAGTTCAGGAGTAATTCATGTACTCAAACAGTACACTGACTGAACTGCTGTGAAGAGAGAACTGAAGATGAACACCGAGCCAAGCCAGATAACGAACAAAAGATTGACCCGTTCTCGAGTCAAGAACCGTTTCTGTCGGACGCATCCGATTCAAGAACCGAGGAGCTGATGATATTGCGCATGTGTGATTCAGCGTGAAGCAGACTGACACACAGAGGATCTGAACTGAACTGATTCTTTTGGTGATTGATTCTGAACTGATTCTGTGCTAGTGTTATGAGAGCGGGTAAACCGAAGGCTTGAATCAAGGGCAATCATCGCCAAAGATGTCGGTTTATTGAAACGAACTGTCCGAAAGAACCGGTTTCGCGGAAAATAACTTCCCATCACTACTGGTGATCGGAAAACCGATGCAACCGGATCCTGACTCGAGAACGGGTCAATCTTTCGTTCGTTATCTGGCTCGGCTAGGTGTTCATCTTCAGTTCTCTCTTCACAGCAGTTCAGTCAGTGTACTGTTTGAGTAAATGAATTACTCCAGGATATTGGATTATTTTAACTCAGAGGGAGTGTTAGTCACATTAAAAAAGTTAACAGCTTAAGTCATTTGTGTATTAATGCTTATTGGAGACTCGAAACGTTTCAAACGATTTAGTTCGATTTGGTGAACTGGTTCAAGAAGATCCAATTACATCGAGTGATTCGTTCGCGAACTGGATATCACAAACTGCAGTCAACGCGCTCACAACAGACCCGGAAGATAAGACAATGCTTTCTGGAATTGGACAATATACCGTAAACACACTTTCAATGGAGGGACAGAAAGCTCTCGGACTAAATCTAAAATATCTTAAACTGTGTTCTGAAGATGAACGGAGGTCTCACGGGTTTGGAACGACATGAGGGTGAGTCATGAACTATCCCTTTAATCAGTTGTTGCTATGCCAAAGTAGTAATCGAAGCTGTTAGATTGTTAACTGAAGACTAACAGAAGAAGGGAAAAGGCTAAATTTTTTGTAGCTCATCAAACAAGCATTCTTAGCCTACTAGCTTAGTATAGCGCAAAATGGATAAGGTCTTAACTTGTTAACTGGGGACTAACTGAAAACACAAATAAGTTTGTTGTAACAATTTGTTTCTAGCTTATCAAAATAGCATTTAGTGCTATGCTAAACTAGTAAGCTAAGAGACTAACTATAACACAAAGGAATGGAAATGTTTAATGTTGATATCTTGTTCTAACTAGTCAGAAAAGCTTTACTTAACTGGTTAGTGCTAAGCTAGTAGGCTGAGCTCTTTGCTTATTAACTAAAGGACAAATGAAAACATTCTGACCATTAGTAGAATAATGTGACATGTATCCCTAAAATTCAAGATATGGGGCAAAACGCCCATTTGAGATTGTGTCTCATATTTACATCACATAGTTATGAAATATCACACGAGCTGTAGGCTAAGTGCAATATCACACGATATCAAATGTGATACTCATCTTATACAACAGTTCATTAAGAAGTTAATATTGTTATTTTAGACACAATGTTGTCTATTTTGCTCAATTTTGCCAACCAGAAAATAAAGGCAAATAAGAACTGTTCCTCTCCGAGCAACCCACACCGGCATTTCATTTTTTTTATTCCACATTTTGAAAGAATTTGGTGAACCATTTGATGCGTTGAACCATTGGCATATGTGTTGGATTTGAAGCAACGCTGCACAGACCGAATAATAATACAATTTAAGAAAATACATTTTTAAAGTTATTGTTCACCCAACCAAAAATGACAATTCTGTCGTCATTTAGTCACATGGTCCAAAAGAGTAGGCTATATGATATACATTTTATCAAACAAAATATTTCTTGGTGAACCTGCTTCTTTGATCTCTGTTTGATGCTTTGCACAAAAATACCTTTGAATTATCTTTTGGGAGTAATTTCTCCAGATCTAATGGGCAATTAATTAATCACAGCATCATGTAATCAATTAGATCATTAGATAAAAAAATTATTGAAGTAAAGAGAGATGAGGTAAGGACAGCAGACAAAAAGGAAATAGATCTAAAGTCATGTCCTCCTGATAGGTTAGCTGCAGTCTTTTGATTGATGTAGGGGAAAAGAGCAATGGGATTTAACTGAAGCTGACCACAATCCAGCTGTGAATGTGTAACCTGTCGAGAAGTCATGAAGGGAAAGAGACCTTTTACAAGGATCAGGATTAAGTCTTATTACAGCTTCCTGTAGTGCAGAAAAGCGCATATGGAGCTCTTAAATGAAATGAAGATATGAATCTGTCTCAGTAGTGGTGTAGAGTGTATGAGATACTTCTCTCTTTATGACTTTCTTTCATAATCCTGTCTCACCTCGAGTGGCTTTGCTGTCGTTATTGAGTCACAGTTATCTTTTGTTTTCAGATCAGACCAGTTGATGAAAAAATGTGCAAGCTGGTATAAGATGATTTAAATACTGTTTATGTAAATCACCTACAGAGACACTCCATCACTGGCTCTATGGCTGCTGCGAAGCCCCTCTCCACCCTTACTGACAAAAGACCCAGTTACACAGACATCAGCATGCCAGGTAACAAACACCTCAACATTTCCCCTTCAGTCTTTCAAATGGTCATTATTTGTAGTTATATCAGTTTTTCTGAACACTGACTTAAATAAAATATATAATTCATTCAGAATTATTCTTTGTAATGCAATGTCTAAAAAAAATTTTTTTTAAAAAGGAAAAAAACACTTTTCTAATAATCACAAAAAAATGTCAATGTGTTAGTCAAAAGATGTGGCGCTCCTGTTGTGCCACTCCTCCCTGACCTGATGAACGTGAAAAAAACACATTTTTTTATTTAGTTATGACCCACTGCAAAAGCAAAAATTCATAATATGAATCACAGCACCCAGATTTTCCAGAAGTTGTAATGGGATGGATGTCCCGGGATTTGGATCTAGGAGGTGGTTTCTTAGTAAAAGACGGCCGCTTTCCCGACACAAGAAGTTTATGACCCCGCAAAAGCAACACTGAGCTCATGGTGACCTCAGATGTGATAACTCATGCGAAAATACACGAGTATGAACAAATACTCTGGTTTCAATGCCTCCTCCCCACTCATTTTCACAGTTATTATGCTGGAGAGGGAGGCAGTGTGTGTTTGGGAAAGTGTGAGAGAGGGCATAGGGCTTTTACATTCGGCTGCTTGTTGGAAACTGTTATCAACCTTTGTGGACCTTGTTTTGATTGGCGGGGTGTCTTTCGTGCGGGAGTGATAGTTTGCCCTGTCTGAACCCTTTACAGATATTGTCGACATTAGTCTTTTTCCCCTCCTTTCATTTTTATTAGATTGATTTCTTTGATTATACGTGTAACAGCATTTGATTGTCATTGATTTAATGTGCAATAACATTTTATGGTCAAGTTAGCATTGTGTGTTTGTAGACTGCAACATTTATTCTTTTTTTTCATTGAGTTATTTCCTATACAGCCAGAACAATATTTAGCTCCCAGGTGAACTGATAACAGATATTGAAATCTGGATTATGACACAATGTCTCTCTCTTTCTCTGTCTGTAGCTGAGCATCTACTAAGAGCAGCCAACAGCAGCCGTCCTGCTTCAGCTCTTCAGAGAGTCTCAAACATGGACACGACAAAGACGGGTGACGCTTAGACCTATTTCAAATCTAGCTAATACAGACACTATGCTTATAATAAATTCTCAACTGCACTCATAGTCAGTGCTTTAATATTTTATTCAATAAAATAAAGAGGGTTTTTTTAAAGGCGTTAACTTTTATCCAGCAAGAATGCATTAAGTTGATTGAATGCAAAAGTAAAGACATTTATAATGTCACAAAAGAAAAAAGACTTTTGGACAGGTGTGTACATTCGGTGCAAACATTTGCTCTGACAATAATTCAGTTACATTATAATTTTTTTATAAATGGTATAATGCTTCGTAAAGTCTGACAACACATTGGATTTTTATAACTTATACATTGTTATAGTAAATCTAATCCGTTCTTAAATTTCAAAATTTCTGAATGTGACTTTTAATGTCTTTTTATAATGGCTATGAATCTACTGTTACCCAAAAGATAATCAAACTTTTTTTTCCTCTCTCCACTGTTTAGTGTCTCGGAGAAGCAGTGAAGAGGCCAAGAGGGATATCAGTGCTCCTGATGGAGGCCCAGCTTCCTCTCTGATAGCCATGGGCTCTGCTGCACCTCCTCTGTCCCTGTCCTCTTCTTCTTCCCCCACAGCCTCAGTCAACCCCACAGCACGCAGCCGCCTTCGGTACACATCTGCCCTACAACCTACACACATACTGTATCATACACATTTTTGTAATGATTCTCATATAAATATCACAGTCATCAATGAACATGCACCTAGACCAGTTCAAGATATTCCATGATATGAATCTAAAATGCTGGAATGCGTCCCCTGAGTTGATAATAACACGGTTGCTAAAATTAGTCTTTTTTTTTTTGGTTTGTTTATCCATGTAGAGAGGAGCGAAAAGACCCTCTGTCAGCTTTGGCTCGTGAATATGGTGGTTCTAAAAGAAATGCACTGCTGAGGTGGTGTCAGAAGAAAACCGAGGGTTATCAGGTTTGTTTTATGGCATGTAAAATAGAAGCAGAAATGCATATGTTATATTATTTATTAAAAATCTCATATTTAAAAATATATACTTATTTAATATATATAATTAAGATAATTAATAAATACCATAAAAAGCACATTGCTAGATTTACATCTACATTTATGCATTTAGCAGACGCTTTTATCCAAAGCGACTTAAAGTGCATTCATGCTATACAGTTTTTTTAACAGTATGGATTACTTTGAATTCGATTCTGAAGATTTTATTTTTATATTATATTATATTTTTATATATCAGCTAATGGTGATGTTCTTGTGTTCTTCCAGTGTCATCTTACTACTATTTTTTTAGCTGCTGTCAGTTTCATGTCGGACCGTCTTGGAAGTTTTATTCTTGCCGAATCTCAGATGTCATCTTTGTCCACAGAATAATAGCTGTAATGCTGGACCATGTCATTACCTGTTATATCCATCATTTTCCCAGTCAGATTTCAGTGAAAAGCTATTTTCTACTTTTTAAACGAGGTCTATCTCTTCCAGAAAAGCTTGTGTGGTTGTCATAGTCACTATTTATCAAGATCCTCACCAGGAAGTCCGCTAGATTTCTCTGGCACTTTAAAATGCACTTACTTGATACAAAACAGGGTCGTCAGCAGCACATCTGGGAACAAATTCATTGCATTTGCATCATCAGGGCATTTTTATTTAGAAATGACAAAATTTTTCTTATGCAACATAAAGTCTCCAGTCAATCTTTTATTGATTTGTGAATGGATTTTTTTTCCCCCTCCATTCTAAAATACATCATCCTCAGTATTATTCTGATACACAGTGTGAAAAGTCAAATGCATTATAAACAAATGCAGCTTAAAGTTCAGTCACCTTGCTTGTTTGCACATATTTTAAGAAGTAGTTTTTTTCCCTCCTGTTTCTGGTTGTCTTAACCACCAAGACTTTACCCACATGTGAAACTATGATCTGTGATCACAACTGATGGTTATCACAGTTGAACGGAAAAGAAATGGCTTGATGTTTTTGTATTAGATTCAAGTGTCAAAATAACACGGGAACAAAAAAGCTGCTTAATTCCTTTCAGCACTCTCTGCTCATCCCTAAAGAATGAAGTCTCTCTGCTCTTCTGCCACACATTTCGGTGAAAAGTGGAAGTCAAAACATTTGTAGAAATGGATCTGAAACATATTAGTTTGCTCTTAGTTTGCACACAAAGGAGGTTGTGGGCGAAGCTATGAACAGGAAATCTTCTTTATTTTACACCACAGGAAGAAGAGTAGATTTTGCATGGTGGGGTTATGTTCCATTGAATGTGCCATACTGAATTGCAATGACTTAAACCTGGTGTATCATGTTGAAACCCTCTCTAATGTGGTTTTAAATGTACTGTAGCTTTATTTTCATAATACTGAATTTTTTGTTATTGCGTCTAGTAGGCTTATATGAAGTCTGTCTTGTCTTGTTTGTTTGTTACGCAGAACATCGACATTACCAACTTTAGCAGCAGCTGGAATGATGGACTGGCCTTCTGCGCTGTCCTTCACACATACCTGCCTGCTCACATTCCCTATCAAGAGCTCGGCAGTCTGGACAAGGCAAGTACACTACTGAGTTCTGCATAATGATCATGGCACAATGAGTTTTAAAACAAACTTCAAAAACCTTTCATCACATAGAATATCATTGCATAAATAACAATCAAAACCAAGTGGCATTTATTTTATATAACAGTTTTTCAAGTCTATGAGAGTTTATTTTTTTTATTTTTTAGGTTAATCTTGGTTTATTAGTTGGCTTTAATCTCTATGTATGTGGGTTTTCAGAGACGAAATTTCAGCCTGGCCTTCCAAGCAGCAGAAAGTGTGGGAATCAAGTCCACTCTGGTAAGAGGTTATAAATGGCTATTTTGCACAGCAGTTCGTTCAGGCCAGCTGATGCAGCGTGTCTGTAGCTTGCACACAAATAGGCACGTTCAGGAGCTCCGGTTTGCACTGGAACGACATGCACAAAGACCTAATGCAGATCTAAGGTACTCTATTAATCACTGAGTTAGGAATATTTCTGTCATCCACTCCCATCCGGTAAACTGACAGCAGATGAAAAGCTGGAAACATTTCATTATCAACCAGCAGTATTTACTTATAGCACAATTGTTTTACTTACTACTAAATAAGTTCAGCATGCCCATACTGAAATCACCTCTGAAGCTCCTGAGAATCTAAGCAACTCGTATATCAAGTCATAGAAATTAATCTAATATTAAAAATCATTGACATGGACCTGGACATTTCCACGAAGAATATACATTATTTCATGTTATGTTTTGCTCAGAAATGTGTTGCCTAGAATTTGATAAATAATCAGCGACTAGATTTTGTTTACAGTGTGTGTGCTGGTAATACACTACAGTTCAAATGTTGTTTTTGTTGTTTTTTTAAGTCTGTCATGCTCACTAAGGCTGCATCTTCAGTTTTGTTTTATTAAAAAATAGTGAAAATATTAATATTGTTATTTAAAATATTACTACAATTTAAACATGTTTTTACTGTAATACCGTAATTCCTCAAATAAAAGCCGGAGACTTTTTTTTACCTGAACTGCAGAAGGTAACAGGCTTTTATTTGTTTGATAAGTAATTGTTTTAAATAACCCGTTTTAAATTAAAAGCGATAGCGTTCCAGTGGACAGAGATAATAACATTAGCTCAGAATCAATCACCAAAAGAATCAGTTCGGTTCTCACATGCTCTGTGTCAGTCTGCTTCACGCTGAATCACGCATGCACAGTATCATCAGCTCGGACGCGTCCGACAGAAACGGTTCTCAGTTCAGAGTACTGGTGATCCGAAAACCGATGCAACCAGTTCTTGACTCAAGAACGAGAAACGCTCCGGCAGTGGGCGTGTACGTTCCTTATCTGGCTCTGCTGCACAAATTTTCCCCCGGCCTTTATTTAAGACCGGCCTTTATTTGTCCGTTTTGACCACGCCCCTGGCCACTATAAGAGGCCCGGCGTTTATTTGACTACCAGTTTTTATTTGAGGAATTACGGTATATTTTCATATTTATTTCTATGATAACAAAGCTAAAATTTCAGTCTTCAGTGTCACATGATCTTTCTGAATCATTCTAACATGCTGATTTGATGCCTAAGAAGCATTTCCTTTTATTATTGATGTTCAAAAGAACAGCTTTTATTAAAAATAAAAATTGTAACTGTCACTTTTAATCAATTGCTTAATTCCTTGCTGAATAAAAGAAAAAAAAACCTTATTGACCTCAGACTTCTTGAATGGTAGTGTATTAAAATGACACAAATCTCTATGAAATTTTTTTTTAGTTAAGTGATATAATGCACCTCTCTCAAACACACCTTCATTTTCACTCTAACTCTGTCCCTTTCTCTTTCAGGACATCAATGACATGGTCCATACAGAAAGACCAGACTGGCAGAGTGTTATGACTTACGTCACCTCTATCTACAAGTATTTTGAGACCTGAGCACATGTACTTTTATGAATTATCAAACCAATGCAACAGATGATCACCAACTACCCTGAATGCAACGTCCCACCATATCATCTAAGCCTAATCCTAGCACAAAGTCATATTAAACTGATCCCAGTTCAGTTACCATATGCAGAAATGGCATCGATATGTCAAAGAAAATCCTCTACAGTGGAGCCACTAATGCAGAATCCGTTTGCCTTGACAATGCTTCAACTTACTGTCAAGTGACTAACACTACAGACTACATCTAGTTACTAATTCTTAGTGTGGATGATCTGAGACTGTGGATTTGAAATCAGTCTTAAGGAACAGCGTGGACCCCCTTGCGACCCCGTGCCTTCCACCACCCTGAGTTCTTGCTTCAAGATGGACATTTGGAGCAAGTTCTTCACCTTAATTCACAGCCGTGCAACAATAGAACTCGTTTTTAAAGAGTGAGACATCCAGATTACTCATAGCAGTGCCTAATTGAAACACTTAAATGGAGAAGCATTTCAGTGGTGGAGAATTGTACACTAATAGGAGTTATTCACTATAGCACACACACAGTCAGTGGTTAAACTTTTTTTTACAGGACTGTTTTGAAAGCTCATCGGGGCACGTTATGTTACGACTGTGATGGATTTTGGCTTGAAATACTACATATTAAATAGGGAGGTCAGCAATAAGCTTAAGTAACCCGTTGAGCCATTAGTGCTGCTTACCAACAGTATGATACTGTAGTAAACACTATATTCAGATTAGCAGCACATGTGCATGTACTGTCTATTGTATTAGTCTGAAATAGTATACCAAAAATGAAATGTCACGATGTCTTTTTGTTTGTAAGCTAACGTCCTTCTGTACTAATCAAATGGTATATTCTTTCTCAGGATAAGAAAGTCTTATTGATATTTATCAAGATGAATAATCATATGCAAGGCATAATATTTTATGTGCATTGCTCTACCGATACCCGCACGTTTTATTGTTTGCAAAGCACAAAAATCATTTTACATTCACTAATTCAAAATGTAAATGAAGCTGCATTCCAGGATGTATATGGAGCGTTTCTGTCTGAGTGAGAAAAAGGACAGTTGTCACGCATATCCTGTTTCCCACCTGTCTGCAAAAAACACTATAAAGGCAATATAGCACACAATAATGATACAATAAGAATTTTTGCATTGAGTGCGTTGAAAAAATTGTGAGGTATGTATCTTATTTTCTAAACCCTTTGATTCTTTTAATAGAGCTTCTAATATTTCCATTCCTCAGGAAGTATTTCACATTGTTTGAAATCATTCCTATTCAAATTCCAGGGTGTGTAACTAAGCAGCCATTTATAGCTCTCAGAACATCTGAGAGACAAATCTGCAGTTTCCTTGGTAAGCGTTTAAGATTTATTCCAAACTGCATTTCTGAGCTACTTTACCCTTGGACCACGATCACATTATAATTAAATGTCAGAATAATCTTTATTTATCCTAAATAAAGCCTGACCAAATGGTATGTACATGCAGCTTAATTTACTAAATGAGACCTGTTGAGTTGGACCTGTGTTCTGGATGTTTAATGTGCTTCATCCAGCTTTTATCACATTAATATGAATATAATACTGCTCTGTTGCTTTTTTGATTGTTAATGTACACCAGTTTTCAGTTCTTGAATGCTGAACTTGCTGCCATTTGTTTAGTTTTTTTTTAATCATTAAGAGCATTATCTTAATAAAATAAAGGGTAAAATTATTTCCTTTTTTATGAATAAATGTGAAGAGCAATCAATATGCTGTCCCTCCTAAATGAATTGGTCATGTGATGTATAAAAATGTAATTTAGTTCTTTTTATTTCCATTTGAATTTAGCAGACTATGTAATTGTCAGGAGTTCTTCAGCATTGGAAAATCCCTTTTTGGCTTTCATTTTTTAAATCTTGATAAATCAGTTCATGAATCGGTGAACAATTATTACACAAAAAAAAGAGGTTTAAATGAACTCCCAGCCCCTTTCCAGACTGGAAATTCAAGTATGAATCGTGGATGCCCTCCCGTTTGGCTGGAAGGCTTTTCTCATCTTTGTCCTTAACACATTTAACAGGTCATTTAAAATCAGAAAAAGGTCTGAAGAAAAGGGGACGGTGGGTGTTTATGAGTTTCGCTCCTGCTCTTTATTGTTGTGAAGGATGGGTGTTGTGCAGCAGGAATATACATTTCTAAGATTAGATGTGACGTCAGTTATTACATTACAAAAAAAATGCATTTTGTCTTGATTGAGACCAATAAATGGGACTGATTTCCTGCACAGTGCCCTATTGTCTGTCCCACAATTGATTTTTTTTTTCATTGTCACGTGTGAATGAAACCCAGATTGACCTAAATATGTCTGGCTTAACTGTGGGACTTGCTCTCAAGTTGTCCTGAGGACAGGCCATGCACAGGAAAGAAAACAGTTAAATTTGTACCTTCATTTGTCAATATGAAATTACTCGATGGATGATTTCCATCACCCATTTGTCCATTGACAAATGAAGGTACGAATGTAATTTTGTTTTCTTTCCATGACCTGTCTTCTGGCAACTTGAGAGCAAGAGATCTAGGACAAAAAATATTTAAAAGCCTCGGACAAACTGAATTGTTTATTGAACGTACGATTTTCCTTTAAATTATTTGTAAATCTCAACAAAACCAATTAAATGGTCAATACGAAATGTCCGATTATTATTCAGGAAGCTAATTTGAATACTGTACGTTTAATAAATTCCTCCTTGTAAGTTTGCTTTAAATCAGCGACCTGGCAGTCGCAGCTCAGTTGTTTCACAGATACTCGGTCGCATGAAGAAGCGGTATCAGTATCTAAACACCCATCCAGTGTGGAAATGTTGCCCCCGCCCCTGGATTGGTCAAGCACTGGCTCTCACAGGCGACCTATAGTCTGTCAGCTCTCACTGCTGATATCAGCGTGCGCGCGACTTCGACTTCACCGAATCACACGGACGGATTCACTAACGAATCATGAACCACTGAGGACTCCCAAGTTTTAACATTTCTTTTTTGGAAGGGTTGCCTTTTCATCTTTGTTCATGGGATTCCCAGCTTATTTTGTTTTTGTTTTTCATTCATCTTCAACCCTGAGGGTAAGTAGAAATCAACAACTAGGCTAACTAATAAGAAGTTTAGAGCCTGCGGGGTATCGATTGAATGGAATTTGTCTTATTTTATTTGAATTAAATAATTCGTGCACGGCTTAAGTGCAGTTTAAATACTAAAGCGAGCACAATTTAAGATACATTGTTTTTAATAGTTAAAACGCATGTTGTGTTCTACATACATCAACATATTTTAGCCTCAAAACAAATAATACAAGAATGACCGCAATTACACCTCTAATAAAAAAAAAGCATTAGAAAACGACAATATACAGTATTATTAAAATATATATCTTATATTATATTTACGTTTTCAGCGCAAACTAGCAGTTCCATACATTAAAGTGAAACTGCCGTGTATGGCAAGCTAATTTAGCATTTATTCTATTTTATTTTATTTATCTATTTATTTAGTCTATTTTGTTACTATTAATATTTTTCAACTAGTGTTTTTATTTTCTAGTTAGTAATATGCCATCTTTTAAAATTCCACAACTAGTAACTATTCAGTTGCTATTACTTATTTCAGTAGTGACTAATATATATTTAATTAGGTGTTTTTTCATTACATACCACTACTTAACTTCCCTCTAGTCACTAGTTACTTGAAATCTATTCCGGTTTTACTACTTGTTAGACACTATTAGACTAGATAATTATGTGTATTCCAATTGTTAATAGTGTTATTTGTAAATTAACTACACATCCCACTGTTTCCTGAAGTACGCAGGAAAAAAGACAATAAAAAGTTAACACCCAGCATCAAACACCAGCAAGCTATCCATGTGTCCACACTATAAAGTGTTAATATTAAGCTTTTAAATAAGTTAGCTTTATGTTGATTCAGTGCTTTTAAAGTCTAAAAGTTAACCATACTGTACATTTAACATTTTTATAGTATGTTTCTTGAATTTCACTGATATCGATTGGTGCAGATGCTAGATACTGTACTCCGGTCTGATAAATAGGTAGTAGTATGCAATAAAAAAGCACTAGTAAACCTGCAATAGATATTAACTATTGTTGATAGTTAATAGTTGAAATCTGAACAAGTCAAATAATACAATATCAAAAATTAAAAATGAAATAGTTTGTAGTGACTAACAGCAAAAAAAACTAATTAATGCAAAAACAATAGTCACTATTTTATTACTGATGCATATATATAGATACCATTTAGTTTAATAAATACCAAACCTTTTCCAAGGTTGCCATAGCCAATTTAATATTTATGATCACTTTTTTTTTACATTAAACATTTTCTTGTCTTGAGCCACATTTTGACTTCATAACCGCAAATCAATCACGTACAAATCAAAACAGACTTTCAACTGAACAATGAAGCATTTTATGATAATTTTTCATTTTATGAGCCTATCAATCAGCTGAGGTAAAAGGAGAGAAAAAAAACTATAAAACCATCCTTCACACTCAGCTGAAGTACATCCGTTTGTTCTGCTGTTATATCTGCAGTGTTTAAATTGGTTTGATTTAGTTAGGGATGTCAGCTTTATGAGGAATGATCCGGATTCTGAGCCAGCTACAGTTTGAGATAGTGGTAAATGATGGATGTATGTAGACGATGATCTTTTCCATCATCCTTCCACAAGGGTCCACTGTTGAGTGTGGCGTCTAGTAGCTTAAACATTGTCTTCTTGTAAACACAAAGCACTGAAACCAGAAGACTACTTTGGGAAACTGATCAAAGGGTTCATACAGTGTTGTGGAGACCTGTTTCTCTGTTGTCCCATTGTCATCCTCTAAACTCTCACAGATCCATATTAATGGCTGTGAGGCTGATCTACTAGTCTATTATGTATCCTGTTTGCTACAATCATTTTCACCTCCCCCCTTTTTTATTTCTTGTTCATGACAGTCACCTATTCACATTCTTTTCATTTTTGGTCTGTTTCCCAGACTTGTTTTAAGAAATTAAGCTGTGATTGCACTTTGTAAGGATGTCAGGAGACAATGTGTTGCAAACACTCTACTGCATGTTAAAGACCTCATGTGGTTTTTTAGTATTATTATATCAGCTTTGAAGCCATCTGTATAATAATGTACTCCTAAAAGTTAACAAAAAATAATGATAATAATAAATCAAATAAAAAATACATATATTTCTCTTGCAGAAATAATAATAATAAACATTTATGACTTATCTTGTATGCAGGGGTGCACCAGATTTTTATTATTTTCATTAATTTTTTTACTCTAAAATGAGAATATCCCCCCCCAATTCCATCCATAAATATCTAACAATAGCCATATATAATATATGTTTTATACAAATGCTAATAATAATTGCAGTTATAAAGGTTTGTATAATTTTGATTTGTAATCGGCAAAAAAAAAGAATAGCAGAACAGCTGTTTTCTCATGTCTTCCAGAGGTGGGTAACCTCAGTGAGCGTCTGTGCAGCAGTGTGGGAACACTCCAGGGTAAATAGCTAGAATGACTTCCCATATAAACACTAAAACAAAAGGAAAGAGCTTCTGGCCATCACTACTGGTGTGTCTGGTAAATGAAATAAAGAATATCCACTGAAAGTTTCCTTTCTTTTCTCATATGTTTTTCGAAGTATTAGCTAGCCATTGGTGTTTACAAGAAAGGGCTTAGTGTCTAGGAAAAGCACTATATTGTGCTGTTACGTTACACATTTTGCTGCTTCTGTACACTCTGTATTGTTTACTTAAAAGCCCATATTGCTCTCAGTGTCAACAATAACTAACTCTTAAAATGGTTGACTAATCTCTTTTTTCCTCAGATCAACCATCAACCATATTGCCATCAATCATATGATGAAATGTTGGAGCATGAAGCATTTTTCTCAATCATGTACGATTAAAAAAAAAAAAGGAAATGCTATTCAAGTCTTTCTGCTTCAAAATATTGTTTAATTGAATGTGATACTTGCCATTTCTTTGTAATCAATTATTAAACAAAAATTAACACATTTAAAATAAACAAATTTCTTTTATTTTAAAATTCTACAATTATTACTTTATCTGTTTTTATCCAGTCCTTCTCTTCAGAGGCTTGTTTCCCAAATGATAACATCATTTCCTTTCTTCTTTCTCCAGGTAATGCAATGGAATACTAAATGTTATAGAAAGACAGGCAAGCAACACATGGAACGAGGACTGGATCATCACATCTAATAACATGACATGGGGTCAAAATGGATTTTAAAATGTACATTCATTTGATTTATTTAATACAGAATCTCTCTGAAAAGTTTGAGGAGAAATGTCTGTAGGTACTTTTTAAAAATATTTACAAAGTTCTAATTTTTAACTGACGATTCGACATTTTTAACAAAGTACCATTCGATTATCGGTCTTCTGGCAAGGCTGATACTAGGCCTCGGTGAGTTGGCTGTTGCGTGGAGCTGCAGCTATGGACATTGAGGCGAAGCATCGTCCTTTCTCCCCAGCATCCTCACCATGCTGAACAATGTCTTCGACGTGTTGTACATGATTCTGGAGCTGCTGATTGCCCTGCTCTCGATCCTGGGCAACGTGTTGGTCTGCTGGGCAGTGGGCCTCAACAGCAACCTCCAGAGCATCACCAACTTCTTTGTTGTTTCGCTGGCCGTGGCGGACATCGCAGTGGGTGTGCTGGCCATTCCCTTCTCCATTGTGATCAGCACTGGTTTCTGTGCCAATTTCTACGGTTGTCTGTTCATCGCCTGCTTCGTCCTAGTGCTCACCCAGAGCTCCATATTTAGTCTTCTGGCCATTGCCATTGACCGCTACATTGCGATCAAGATCCCGCTAAGGTGAGTGAAGGGTTTTGTTGTCAGAAAATTGGATCTTTGTACATTAATAATATTTCAGGGAGGTTGTTTCTTTGATTCTTAATGGCATGTATGTTGAATCGGTTTTATTATTTTTTATAGACAAGTGTTTCACCTCTGTTAAATAGTTTTGGCCCTAAAGAGAAACTGTTTTGATTACTTATTTTCAACATATGTTATGGATGCTAAAGTCCCCACTGAAGTCCTTAACTAGTTTAACCAGCATTCTGCTTTCTGCTGGACCATCAAACCAGCTAGACCAGCATAATCCAAGTGAAAGTGCACGCTTTAAATATAAGCGCAATGGTTTAAACTAGCCTAGCTGAAAAGTTAACAAAACCCATTTAGAAGAACCAGCTAAGACCAGTAAATTAACCTAGGCAGGCTTGAGATTTTTTTTTTTTCATCAAGGAAACCAGCCTGGACCAGTTTATTGATTCATCCTGATTTAAGTGTTCAGGTCTTCTGATGGTTGAGCTGAAAAATAACCATATCCCCTGTAAAGTCAGACAAAAAACCAGGCTAAGTCCAGCGAATTAAGTAAGGATGGCTCAAGATTTTTTTTCAGCAAGGAAACCATCCTAGAGATTCATGCTGGTTTAAACTGGTCTTGTCAGGAATTAACCACTGTTCCTTTTTTCCGGGACTTTGCTTTTTGCTTTTCTTTTTTTTTTTACACCGTATGTCCCAGTAATGGGACACACCATGTCTTTCCAACAAGATTCTTGGCTATTTTTGGGTGAATATGATTTAAGAACATAGTAAGGTCTAAACTCTTTGAGCATAACCTCACATAAATGTTTTTGCTAATAGTTTGCACAGATTTCCTTAGTAAGCATCCACTTCGTTCTTCTTTTTGTTTGTTTGTTTTTTGTCACAAATTGTCAGTCATAAGTCTTTTATCAGATGCCAGGTTTTTTTTTTTTTAACTCTTTACACTTAATATTAATGAGCCAATTAGCACTGTTCTGAATGAGCAGCTAACATGCTAATGGAGATTGAGGTAATGTTGGAATAATAGGATCTCTTGTGTTTTGGCCCGGTCAGTTCAGCCGGTTTCAGTGAGATGTGTGATAGGCTGCGTGTCCTGTCAGCAGGTTTTGGGATGGGGGGGGTGGGGGGGGGGGGGGGTTTTCTCTGTGTGGCTCAATGAACTTCCACATCTGGAGATCAAGACAAATAGAGGCCAAGGAACTCAGTTGTTCTCCCACACTGGCCCAAAAAAGAGACTGAAAATAGATTTCTGTTCCAAACACTGACATTTCTGAGCACATTTTTCCTTCTTAATCGCTCCAATGGGAGAATTTTCTGTAAATACTGTGAATGGATGCTAGGATCATTAGAGCTATGGTTGCATCAGGGTTGTTCTAAAGTTCACACTCTATCTAAATTACCATAATTATGAGATTTTACTTTGAGTTATATTAGTATTAATTTCTATGATTAAAAAAAAGTATTTGTGAAGAAAGAAAGATCACTAGTGTACAACTGTTTTTACATGTCATCATAATGATCAAGTAAATGGAACCCAGTTTTAGAATTTAAATGTAATTATGAGATAAAGTTATGAATTATGAGATACAAATGAGTTACACTGTGAGATATAAAGTCACAACTGAGATGTATTAGTAGAATTTTTTAATATATAGTCACAATTATGAAAGCTTGATGCAATTGTGAGATATAAAATTGTAAATGGAAGATTCAAAGCTAGAACTGTGAAAATTAAGTAGCAATTTATGAGAAATAAGTTGCAATTATGAGATATAGAGTCAGAATCGTGAGGACTAGTTGCAAATAAAATCCTGAGAAATAAAATACAAAAGACAAATATATAAATATAAGGTAAAAGATAAATGTAAGATATAAAGACAAAATTGTGAGAGATAAAGGGTCACAATTACAAGATATAAAATCAGAATTGTGAGATATAAAAAGTCACAATTATAAGAGCTAGTCATTATTACATTAAATAAAATAGCAATTGTGAGAAATGGTCCCAATTATGAAATACAGTTTGACTGACGCAAAAGGTTATTATTTATTGGATATTCATAATTACATAATTCACGTAATTACATAATGACATGAGCACAGTTTTAAAGAGATATCTAGGTTTACAGCTATGCTGTCATTTGCTTGCTTTGGTTAGTACTTTGGACCTTTTAGATGTAGAGTCTAGACAAACTGGAACAAACACTTATGGCTGGGGAATTTGAAAAATATGACTTTCTGTCTCTTTCTCATCCAGATACAACAGCCTAGTAACCGGGCAGCGTGCCAGAGGCATCATAGCAATCTGCTGGGTTCTGTCGGTTATCATCGGCCTAACACCTATGCTAGGCTGGCACAAAGCCCACTCAGACAAAGAGGCCTTTAACAGCACCTGCCCACCCGGCATGATGGAGTGTTTGTTCGAGAAGGTGGTGGTTATGGACTACATGGTCTACTTCAACTTCTTTGCCTGCGTGCTGGTGCCTTTGCTCCTCATGCTGGCCATTTACCTGCGGATCTTCATGGCTGCGCGCCACCAACTCAAATGCATTGAGTCCAAGGCTGTGCCGTGTGAGCCCAAGTCCCGCTCCACCCTGCAGAAAGAGCTCCATGCCGCAAAATCTCTGGCGATCATCGTTGGCCTGTTTGCGGTTTGCTGGTTGCCACTGCACATCATTAACTGTTTCACTCTGTTTTGTCCAAACTGTAAACGGCCGCCGATTCTTATCATGTATCTAGCTATAATTCTCTCACACGCGAACTCAGTTGTGAACCCGTTCATTTACGCCTACCGCATACGTGAGTTCAGAAACACCTTCCGGAAGATTGTGGGCTATCACATCTTGGGTAGACGAGAGCCTCTTTCTTGCAACGGGAGCACCCGTACCTCAGTCCGAACGAGTGTGGCAGATTCGCTTCGGATTAAAGTCAACGGCCTGGTGCGAGACCACTTCAGCGAACAGAGCAGCTCCACCAGCAGCTGTGAAAGTGCCGAACCTGGCCTCACGCACAGACCTGTTACCACAGAAAAACCCATACTAGACAATCAGCCTATGGAACTCACTACTTCTCAGAGACATTCGGGATTGAGGCATCCTGAGTCGCCGCCCACTGGGAATAATGAGGGCATTGCGTGCAGGAAGCATGCCATATTTGACATTACGGATGGGAAGGATCCATCCTCACCGCTTCAGGTTAAATCAGCTCTGTACCAACAAACAGCCCACTGTGTTGAACTCACAGAGGTTTCCTGATAAATAATACACTCTGAATGATGGATTCAAATTATTTATTTGCTGCATTTGCTAAAAAATGATTGGCTAAAATATGAAATACAAAGTACATATTTTTGCTTCTTTAAGGATTTGACATTGATGTGGACCAGTAGCAGCTCAGAATTGAATGTGTACAGTTTGATATTATGACCGTAAAGATAATGTAAACATATTAAAGAGCATCAAAATTAATATCAGTGCTTTTATGACTTTTTTTTTTTTTTTCAATCTTAAGAACTTTAAAATTGTGAATTCCATTATCTCTTTTTCAGTTCATGAATAGGAACTTGAATTGGTCACAGGATGTTGAATTGGAATTTATTTAGTACAAAATAAATAAATAGATTAATTTATTTATTAATTTGAGCCAGTATTCATGAGCATTCCCAGAAAATGAGAACAGTAAAACTGAATTCAACACTCTCAAAAACAAGTAACACAGAAATTAAAATCTATTATTAATGAAAGTTAGTCAGCAAGACTGTTTCATAAAGCTAGCCTTTATGCAGCATTGTAACTCATGCCATGTACCTTGACTGCGTATTTTGTAGGCTCTGTGAAAGGTTTTAAGCAGTGCAACTATTTGACTCTCTTCTTTCTATGAGACACTTTACACAAATACAGGTTCTTCTCAAAAAATTTGCATATTGTGATAAAGTTCATTATTTTCCATAATGTAATGATAAAAATTAAACTTTCATATATTTTAGATTCATTGCACACCAACTGAAATATTTCAGGTCTTTCATTGTTTTAATACTGATGATTTTGGCATACAGCTCATGAAAACCCAAAATTCCTATCTCAAAAAATAAGCATATTTCATCCGACCAATAAAAGAAAAGTGTTTTTAATACAAAAAAAGTCAACCTTCAAATAATTATGTTCAGTTATGCACTCAATACTTGGTCGAGAATCCTTTTGCGGAAATGACTGCTTCAATGCGGAGTGGCATGGAGGCAATCAGTCTGTGGCACTGCTGAGGTGTTATGGAGGCCCAGGATGCTTCGATAGCGGCCTTAAGCTCATCCAGAGTATTGGGTCTTGCGTCTCTCAACTTTCTCTTCACAATATCCCACAGATTCTCTATGGGGTTCAGGTCAGGAGAGTTGGCAGGCCAATTGAGCACAGTAATACCATGGTCAGTAAACCATTTACCAGTGGTTTTGGCACTGTGAGCAGGTGCCAGGTCGTGCTGAAAAACGAAATCTTCATCTCCATAAAGCTTTTCAGCAGATGGAAACATGAAGTGCTCCAAAATCTTCTGATAGCTAGCTGCATTGACCCTGCCCTTGATAAAACACAGTGGACCAACACCAGCAGCTGACATGGCACCCCAAACCATCACTGACTGTGGGTACTTGAAACTGGACTTCAGGCATTTTGGCATTTCCTTCTCCCCAGTCTTCCTCCAGACTCTGGCATCTTGATTTCCGAATTACATGCAAAATTTGCTTTCATCCGAAAAAAGTACTTTGGACCACTGAGCAACAGTCCAGGGCTGCTTCTCTGTAGCCCAAAGTGGCTTGACCTGGGGAATGCGGCACCTGTAGCCCATTTCCTGCACACGCCTGTGCACGGTGGCTCTGGATGTTTCTACTCCAGACTCAGTCCACTGCTTCCGCAGGTCCCCCAAGGTCTGGAATCGGTCCTTCTCCACAATCTTCCTCAGGGTCCGGTCACCTCTTCTCGTTGTGCAGCGTTTTTTGCCACACTTTTTCCTTCCCACAGACTTCCCACTGAGGTGCCTTGATACAGCACTCTGGGAACAGCCTGTTTGTTCAGAAATTTCTTTCTGTGTCTTACCCTCTCGCTTGAGGGTGTCAATGATGGCCTTCTGGACAGCAGTCAGGTCGGCAGTCTTACCCATGATTGCAGTTTTGAGTAATGAACCAGGGTGGTAGTTTTTAAAAGCCTCAGGAATCTTTTGCAGGTGTTTAGAGTTAATTAGTTGATTCAGATGATTAGGTTAATAGCTTGTTTAGAGAACCTTTTCATGATATGCTAATTTTTTGAGACAGGAATTTGGGGTTTTCATGAGCTGTATGCCAAAATCATCAGTATTAAAACAATAAAAGACCTGAAATATTTCATATTTCAGTTGGTGTGCAATGAATCTAAAATATATGAAAGTTTTATTTTTATCATTACATTATGGAAAATAATGAACTTTATCACAATATGCAAATTTTTTTAGAAGGACCTGTAGGATACATTTTTTGAGTCCCGTTATAACCAAGGGCACACATCCCTTGGTTTTTGTTTTGAGAACTATTAGATAAGTTATATATATATATCATATAAATGTAGCCTAGCATAAAAGTAGCTAATATTAAACACACTGAATGCATGTTCATTTAAAATAGTTATTTTGGCCTTGTTGACTGCAACTTTTCATAGTCATTGTGTTTAGACATAAAGTTGGTAAAAGGGTTGTAAAATCTGCAAATCTCATAAAATGAACAGAAAATTGCATGTGGCTGACAATCAACATTTCCTGAAGGTTCAACACCTCATTTCACTGAGCATTTGTTTTAACTAAAATGACTTTTGCTGCCTTATTTTGTTCGTATTTGTCTTTTTTTCTTCAGGTCTTCACCGAGCCACATCCTGCTTGGGGCCCAGGGGCATATTTTGAATGTGTAATACCTTAAGTGCTTGTTCAACTGTCAAGATTCTAAGCTTGGGGGGAAAACTCCCTTTTCTTTGGGAGAAGGAAGTAACGGCTTCATCTTTCCTTGTGGCACCACCTGAATTGCCACTTTGCTGAGGAGAACACTAACTTCCTCCTTTCCTCATTCAGCACTGGGGAAGCCCTCTCAGACAGCAAAGCTGCAATTACTCTGGTGAACCGGGGCACAGCTGATAGCCCCACTGGAATCGTGCAAAGAACCTATGGCCGCTCTCGGCTAACAAGGAGGTTCCCCGTCATCACCTGGGGAACTCCCATGTCCTTTTGCAAACATTCCTCATTTGCATCTAGCGAGACAGTTAAACTTCTGCTCAGACTCAGGGGCAGCCAGAGAAACCTTGTGAACACTAAACAGACTTTCTTCTGCCTCAGCACAATCATCCTAACTCTCCGTGGCCATCCCCAACAATGGAAAGAGCTGCTTCAGGATAACCCCCGGAAGACTGGAGCGGATCATGTCTGGCCACTGCCCCACGCCGCGCAAGTGCAGAATGATAGAACTGCTGGCAGTGCACACCAACACCGGGGTTCAAGAGAGACAAACTAGCATGGACACTTCCCAAACACTCCGGAGAGTGCTTGTGACCATAAACACCCATGTGCCATAGGACAGGGGTTAGGTCTTATGCTCAGACATTTCTCATTAAAAAGATTATTAGCCATTTCTTTGCTGTGCTAAACTCGAGCTAAAAGCTTCTCTTTTATGCCTTTCTCTTTAAGAAGAGTCACCACAGTGGGTTTTGTGATGTTTGTAGTGAATGTTTCGTGATGTTGTTCTAACAGCGCGGTGAAGAGCTGAAGAACAAAGGAAATGCATGCGAATGCATTTACATACTGTGGGCAGGTAACCCCGCCTCATCATGCGTTATTGGCCTTTCAGGCTTGATTTCAGGGGTCTTCAGCAAATGGCACTAGAGCGTGATATCCCATAGTCATGAGTTGTACTGAGTGAACCGACTGAATGGGAACACTGTTAAATTCATTCAAGAATTAAAAGCTACTGTGACGTTGCAGCTGTGCAGGAAAAAGAAATGGGCAATATTCTGTAATTTACTCAAAACCTAATGTTTATTGAACAGTTGTATATATTAATTGCTTGTATATAATATTGCTTAAATATTTAATATAAAACTATAGGTAAACAACTTGGCCAAGTGTGATACAGCTTAAGTGCAGGCTATAAAATAATTAGCAATTTTCCTTCCAAAGAAGCAGTCTCCAGACATGGAGACATGAAGTGGTCATCCCGGGAGAGTCCCTCTTTTGGGCCACTGTGCTCGATCACACGCTGAAGGGTCTTATGAATCCTAACATTGTATCTTTCCCAGCCTGTTCCCCAAGTCCCAAAAGATTCCAGGTTAAAGGGTGCACTAATGCATCTCAAGAGATTTCTAGAGTATTTAAGGGCATCATTATCATTTTTCTGAACCGTGCTCCACATATGATACAGATACAACAGACATACAAATACAATAGGGTTGCTTTACTTCAAACACGCTTGATTGAGATTTAATCACTTGCAGGCAGACTACTGTTTTACCAATTCCATTTGAACTGAATCAGATTTACACGCTCAAAAGCTGAAAAGCTCCTGAGCCTACTGATTTTACACAGTTTTACACAGTTTTACAAAATAACAAAAAGCATTTACAGTTATCCAGCTCAAATTAATCCAAAGAAAAGCTCATTGTGTGCTGACAAAAAAAGGATGTTAAATGAGCCTGGGTTTCTAGTCTGAAAATGCAGCATTCACCCCATCTGCGTAATGAACTCGTGGGGCCGTCTCCAGCTTTTGGATCATCTTGTCAACAATAGCAATTTGTACCTCAAATACGGAGTATTCTTGAGGCAGTAACAGAAGTACATTACTACATTACTATTATTAAATTTATTAAAACAAAAAAACAGTTATTTTAAATTGTAATATAACTTCACAATTTTAAGTTTAACTGTTTTGTAAATAAATGAATGCTGCCTTTGTGAGCGTGAGAGACTTTTTTCAAAAACACTAAAACATTGTGTTTATTCCAAACTTTTGTAGTCTACCAGTAGTGTGTACAGTATATATATATGTGTGTGTGTGTGTGTGTGTGTGTGTATATATGTAAAACATGGTAACTCTTGGCACACATTTATGTTTTATTGAGCTAGACAAACAGACTGATTGGTCTAATCTGTGACATAAAGGTCATAGAAAGATCTAGATATGTGGAAAATACCTGTTGATGAAGCTGATGATGTTTACACACTGATAACATTTTTTTTCCTTGAAAGCAAAGTTGAGTATAACAGGAATCTGAGTTTATGACTGCTCAAGTCTATGTTGTCATGGAGTTGCTGTCTGTGTTTCATCGGCTGTTATTCTGGCAAGATTTACAGGATTGTGTATCCGCGATCCAGATCTCAACCAGAGGGCCTGGGGCCCAATAGAGCTCCTCAGCTCCCAATTAATGGGTCCTCAAGATAACTAAAAACATTTTAATTATGATTTTAAAAGTGTGATTGAGAAAGCAAAACATGTTAATTAATATATTTTATGACACAATTGGTCGTTTTTTTTATAATGCATTTACAATACCATTGAAATTGTTTAAATTTTAGTTTCTTCTTTATTTGATGAAAATATATTTAAGGGATAGTTCCCCCAAAAATGAAAATTAGGCTGCGTTTTACTCACACACCCCCACGTCCGCATCCACATCTCTGATGACCTCACCTGGTCCCTAAACACCTCCATCCTGATCAAAAAGTTTCAGCAGCACCTTTACTTCTTACGGAGCCTTAAGAAAGTCCCAGGATCCTTGTGGATACTCACAAATTGCATCTCAGTGTGGTACAGCAATTGCTCCACATCTGACATCATCAAGGATGCCTCTCACCCTAACCATGCCAGCGGGCATTACAGGATCCAGTGCTTTAAGTGGGCCGGTACCTAGCGGTACTCAGTACAACCACTTCCAAATATAGCTCTTGAGCGTACCGCCACCTCTCCGTGTGCCCAGAACGTGCTTTTAGCACAAGCGGCCCAGACACGGTATTAGGCGCGACATGTGAATGGCCCATAATTCGTCCCACCGAGAGCAGAGACTACATTACCCATACACCCTTGAGTTTTACAAGTGAAAAGCGCATGCGTCGCTTTTGCCGCTGTCAGTGTCAACAACTCAACGTGGCCAGAGAGGGTGTGTGAAACGTTCACACTCAGCTCGTTAAAAATACAAATACAGTGAACAACACTTAATATGCTCTCCTGGCTTCAGACTCTGAGTACTAAAACAACACGATCAGAATCAGATGACTCGCTGGCTGACACCCCACCAAGCCTGAATGATATCGCTGCAGGTCAGACGCAAGCTAATGAAGTAATGCAGTAGCTCTTTCTAAGGGTATTTTTTCAAAATCCTTTTGCACATTTTATTTATGTTCAGTAGCTCTTTCTAGCTCAAGCAAATACACAAACTAAAAAATTATTTATTATTTTTTTATAAGGTTGTCTGTTGACTGCTGTATATAAAACCCCTTCAATATAGTTGTTGTTACCTCGGGGGATGAGGGGAGTTATCAAAAAAAAAAAATATATATATATATATATATATATTTTATAAGGTTGTCTGTAGACTGCTGTATATAAAACCCCTTCAATATAGTTGTTGTTACCTCGGGGGATGAGGGGAGTTATCAAAAAAAAAATTAATATTTATTAATATAAATTAAAAAATATATAATATATATTTTATTTAACAGAAATCACTGTTCACAAATATCGACGAATGGGTTGTGCTGCACTAGAGAAGGCAACGAGTGTTATCACTGTCGGAGACATGCAGCCTTTCCCAAAGCAGACAAACTTAGAGTGGTTACAATCATCCGGGTGTAAAACGTGCTCAAATTGATTTGATTTTGAAGCAATATTAACACAGAAGCTCGCAGGTGGCTATGGTAAGGGGCATGACATTTCCCGACCAGGTGCAGAGTGGAGCCAATCAGAGCACACACTGACCCAGCTAACCAATCACAGCACATTTCGTATTTCAGAAGGTGGGACTTCATTTGATACAGGAACTATTTGAGCCGTTTATGCCAGACTGGGGAGAGAGGTGTTGTAATAATGTAAAATATGTGGAAAATAATGTGTTTTTCGAACAACCTAGTATGAGAGCCTGTTCTAGTACACCTCCAAAACAAAATCAAGACTTTGTAAAAGAGCATAATAGGACCCCTTTAAATGAATTAAGTATGCTAACCTCTTAGTCCTTTCTTTCTTAGGGCACAACTTTTATTCTATAACTGGGATGGACTTGTGCTGTTCTCTTATTGTTGCGTTTAAAGTCATGGGGAAAAGACTATAGATCTGTTCCCCACTCAACTAGACATGTCCTGGATAAGTACTTCAAAGTATCAAAGAACCTGTCTGTCTGTGTACTAACTCCATGGAGACAAATCAGACTGGTCTGCTTCATAAAAAAGAGTCCCTTCTCTCTTCTCTTTTCAGTGGGGTTACAGAGAGAGAGGGCCGAAAAAAAAAAAAAAAAAAAAAACAGTGAGTAGTGAGTGAAAAATGTAGCAGGGTAATACTGTGCTGTTTATATAATGCAGATTCCAGGCCATGAGGGGAGTTCCTCTATAGTTCAGTGATGGCTCAGCAGGATAATATTCTGATTACAATGATCTAGATGCCAATTACATTCAGTGCTGCAGAACTCCACAGCATTCCTCATAAACCAGGGCTTTGTCTCTAGGTATGGCTGTCGTCAACAACATTTAACTGGCTTTTATTTTCCTACTGTGTGAACAGACACATTCATTTCTGCAGGCTGCTGGAACAGTAAGCAGTTTAGCAGTTGAAAACATCACATCTTAATACTGAGATGTTCATCACTGTGATATTTGGTGGTAAGTGCGGGATAATTTATATATACAGCCTATTCATATTATAATGTTATTATATCATAACAGTAATATTGTAAAATAGTATAAAAAATGAATATTGTTTTATTTTCAATATATTTTCAAATATATTCCCATGATGGAAAACTTAATTTTCAGCATCATTACTTCAGTCTTCAGTGTCATATGATCCTTTAGAAATCATTCTAATATGCTGATTTGCTGCTTAAGAAACATTTCTTATTATTAATAATGTTGAAAACAGTTGTGCTAATGTTAATATTTTTATGGAAACTGTGATGCATTTTTTTAGGATTCTTTGAGGAATACAAAGCAATTATTTGAAACAGAGATTTTAATCCTTTGTAACAAATGTCTTTACTGTCATTTTTGAGCCATTTAATGCTCCCTTGTAGAATAACAGTGTTCATTTATTTATATTAAAAAAAATGCATTTCTATGTATAGAAAACCCAAGACGTGTCACTTGTATAGTTTTGAATGGTTAAAATGAAAAAGCACCGCCTTTAGAGTTAAAGAGCCAATCACTAATCGGTAAAGTAATCGCCGAAGAAGTCACTGGCTGGTCTAGCTTGAATAATACACTTTTTATGCTATTTGAGCAAAAGAAACAACAGTTATGAAATAGTTTTTTGTCAGATTTCACTGGTGATTTCAAATATGAAATTTAATCGTACGTTTGGTGAACAGTTTTGGAGAATTTGATGTTTCCCCATTCAGAGAGATAGGAGCTGTACTTGCATGCGCGAGAGCCGTTTCAAAGATCGCCTCTTTGAGTGAAATGACTTATCTTAAAGGGACTTTGGTTTTGACCATAGGCCCATTTAATACTTCCTTGGTGAATAACAGTGTAATAATAAAAACACAATAATAATAAAAATATTTACTGACCCCCAATTTTTGAACAGTAGTGTATATATTCCAATTATAATTTTACATAATATAGCAAAGTTCCTTTGCTTTATGGTGGAAATGTTTTCAAATATATATTTCTTACAGAGGGAAGAGAGGAGATACTGAACCTAAACTGCAAGGTTATAAACTTCATCCACTGTATAAAAGAAAAATGCAATCTGGATCCCCAAGGTAAATTAAAGTATGCTTCAGCTGAAGGTCAAGTATTGGTTGACATCAAATTAATCAAAAATGAATTACGCCAATGCTTAAATTAGATTCTTACATTTATATAAGTTGTTTCTACCTGGGCAAAACACAATGCCGTGATGCTGGGGGTTGTAAATGTTTGCTGTGCCGTTGCTATGTGGTTGACAAGGTGCTCCAATTGGTTGTTAGATGTGAAAAAAAACGCAGGTAAGTTTTATTCTAAGCCAACTTTGTGCAATGCTGTCTTCAAGGGACAACCAGGTGAGACACAGGGCCCATGACTGATCTAAAGTATCCAGATAGAAATTTGCTATCCATTCTCAATGGGAAAGTGCCCGAGCAACACTGCTCAAAAAAAGCTGGCTAGCAAAACTGCTCAGAAAGTTGCCCCGTGTATCATCAGCCTTAGGCTCTGGGGTTTGTTCAACTCCAAGCAACACTAGAAATCAGAAACACACTCACTTAGCTACTAACTGTTAATTTGATACCAAACAGACTCATTATTGGTGATCTAAATAAAAAAGACCTGTTCTCTATAGAGACTGTGGACTTGATGGACAGGACGGGAGAGCTGGTGAACTTGTCCGAGAGAGCGCAGAGCACAGACCTCATCAGCAGTTTGCTGAAGGAGAGAGAGAGCTATATTCCATTACGTGTATCACGTAAGTTTGCCCTCACCAACTTCAGGTACCTCAGATATCACAACAACTTTACAGAAAATCAGTAAATGGCTTTCTATGTTCTCTTATGCAGGAGGTGAAGGGAGTGAAGGTCCAAAGTATACTGCAGTAAATGACTTTGGGACAAGTTACCCTGAGCTAGCAGGCAATGCTTCTGTATTTAATTAATTAATCTGTAATTTATTGAAATGGAAGAATTTGATATCAAGAAAAACACTCTATGCTCCTTCTTTTCATTGAATTGTTCTTTTAAAGGATTTTCCCTCCAATCTAATGAAAATAAAACTGATGCTTACTAATCAGCAGAAATATAACATAATTGTTATGGATATTTCACTTAATGGATATTTCAAGTAATATCTGAAGTTGTTGGTGCTCTCTTTAATGTAATCTTTCTTTCTGCTAAATTTAGAGATTCTAAGAAAACTGTCAAATCCTTCAAAGGAGAGGGACAAAAGGGGTGGGGCATCTAAAAGGGGAGGAGTCAGTCAACACCGCATCAAAGCTGCTATCAACTTTAAGAAAGCCATCACAACACCTCGGAGCTGAAAACACTCTCTTACTATTTCCTTGTGTTCTTTAACAATGTTATAAATATTTTATTTATAGGTTTTATCATATCAATGTGAAGAATATTTTTTTGTCTGTGTATCTACACAACCATTCAAATGTTTGGGGGTCACTATGATTAAAAAAATAAATAAAATGAATAATTTTATTCAGCAACAATGCATTAAATTGATTAAGAGAGATATTTATAATGGTACAAAATAATTCTATTTTAAATCAATTCAGTTTTGTAAACTTTATATTAATCAAAGAATCCACATTCTGTTTTCAATGTTTTCAACATTGATAAAAATAAATGTTTCTTGAGCACCAAAATAAGAAGATTAGAATGGTTTTTGGAGGATCATGTGACGCTGTGGATTTAGGACTGAAAGAATAAATTCCATTTTAAAATATAGTAAAATGCAACAATGTTTCACAATATCACAAATTTTACTGTAAATAAATAAATTTATTAAAATAAATCTTACTGACACCAACCTTTACACACACACACACACAAGCAGTAGGCTATACACACACACACACACACACACACACACAGATATATATATATATATATATATATATATATATATATATATATATATATATATATATATATATATTGTAGCATTCAAAAATGAATAAAGTGCAACATTAACATAAAGCACATTGTTATCTACAACACAACAACATTTTGAACATGCTACACTACCCCCCTCTTACTTAAGTCCTCAACCCCGAGGACAAAGTCTCTAAATCTGACTGGGGGTCTCCTCTGCCTCCTAGGACGCCCCCTGGGGAGTGTGTTTGCTTGGCTTTCCGGTAATGATTCCTCTGAGCCCTGTAAACAATCACCCTGAGCGGCGTTGGACAGCGATGTCACCTGCTGGCCGCTACTAGCCATATCAGCTGAGCCGATAACCCCCTCTGATCCCTTTGGAGTCCCAGCGTTTTGTGACAGAAGTACTGTGATGCCCTGCGGTGTTGCAGCGCCCCGGTAAGGAGCCAACCTATCTCGATGCAGTACCACTTTGTGCCCCTAGGAGGCAACTGTATACGATACACAACCTCCCCCAGCTTTTCCAATACTGGGCACGGTCCGACCCAGTGGCTGTCCAGCTTCGGGCACCTCTTTTTTTTCCTCACTAGAGCATCCGGGGGCCGACCAAAGGCCAACTCTGCAGGGGTCCTAATCTCCCTCCCCAACATGAGCAGGGCTGGTGTGCATGAGGTAGAGTCCTGAACAGCAGAGCGACATGCCATTAAGACCAGCGGCAGATGGGTGTCCCAATTGTGTTGATGAGTGGATGTTAAGATGGACAACTGTTCAGCTAACGTTCTGTTGAATCGCTCCACAAGCTCGTCGCTTTGGGGGTGGAGTGGGGTGGTGCGGGTCTTGTTGATCCCCAAACGCTCACACATGGAAGAGAACACCTTGGACTCAAAGTTTCTGCCTTGACCACTATGGATGCTCTGGGGAGCCCCAAACCTACTGAATATGCCCTCTACCAAGGCGTTTGCAACAGTCTCAGACTCCTGGTCAGGCAGCGCAAAGGCCTCAGGCCATTTTGTAAAGTAACCCATAGCGGTCAAAACAAAGTGATTCCCCCTCTTGGTGCGAGGAAATGGCCCCATGATGTCCACCCCCACCCGCTGCATCGGCTCCCCCACTGGAAACTGCTGTAGCTGGGCCCTAGACTGACCCTGAGGCCCTTTCCGTGCTGTACAAAGATCACAGCGCCTACAGAAGTCCTCCACATCCCGCCTCAGCCGTCCCCAGTAGAAGGCCTGACGCAGACGTCGAAGTGTCTTTGTCACCCCAAAATGGCCTGATCCAGCAGAGCCATGCATGGCTTTTAACACATGCATGGCTTTTAACATGGCTTTTAGGCACCACGACCTGCCATCTCTTTTCCCCTGTTGCTGGCAGCACCCATGCCCGCTGGAGAATCCCCTCAACCAGCCGTAGACATTTGAACTTGGTCCACAATCCTTTGGTGAATGGGGAGAGGTGGATTCCTCCTATTCCTCCGCTACCTCCTCCTATGGTGGCCGCTGCTGTGTCTCTACCCACACCATCACTGGCTGCAGGTCTGGGTCTCGCCTCTGATTCTCCATCCATTGAGTGACATCCACATCTTGTAGCTCCCGGCAGATCAGTTCAGCCCCACCGCTTCCATCCACCTTGAGGCTAAGCTCCAGCTCTCTGGCTTCTCTACGCTCACAATACTTGTATTCCTGCAAATGACATGGCCGTCTCGATAGAGCGTCGGCATTGCCATGCCGTTCCCCAGCACGATGTGTTACAGTGAACTCATAACTCTGCAGTTCCTCCAGCCAACGAGCCACCTGGCCCTCTGGTTCCTTAAACGTCATCAGCCACTGCAAGGAGGCATGGTCAGAGCGTATGGTGAAATGCCGACCACACAGGTAGTACTTAAAATGCCTGATGGCAGAGATGGCAGCCAACAGCTCTTGCCGTGTGACACAATATCTCTTTTCAGCTTTGCTGAGCATCTTGCTGAAATAGGCCGCTACTCTCTCTCCATCTGGCCACGCCTGGGATAAGACTGCTCCTATTCCATCCCCACTTGCATCCATGTCCAACACGAAGGGCAGTTGGGGGTCAGGAGGTGCCAGGATGGGTGCACGCACCAGGGCTTGTTTCAGAGTACTGAAAGCATTTTGACAGCTCTCCGTCCAGACAAAGCACTGATCCTTCTTTAAGAGCTTATATAAAGGAGCAGCGATACAGGAAAAACCCCGTACAAATTTTCTGTAATAAGATGCCAAGCCCAGGAAACTTTTTAACTCCCTTTGGCTCACTGGAGCAGGCCACTCCTGTACGGCACTCACTTTGTCCTCCGCAGTGCCGATCCCTTCACTGCCTATCCGATGCCCTAAGAAGGTCACCTCTCTGCCCAACAGTCTGCATTAATTGGGATGTAACTTCAGACCCGCCCATCTGATCTTCTCCATCACTGCCCTCAAGGCTGTGATAGCTGATTGGAACGAGCTTCCATGTGCCAGTATATCATGCAAAAATACCAGACACTGCTGGTGTGGAATGCCTTCCAATACCCTCTCCATTAAGCGTTCAAATGTGGCTGGTGCATTGCAAAGACCGAAAGAGAGGACTTTAAATTGCCACAGACCTCTACCCGTGCAGAAAGCCATCTTTGGTTGAGCTTCTGGCGTCAGCGGCACCTGCCAGTATCCACACCTCAAGTCCAATGATGAAAACCAACGCGAGCCAGCCACAAGGTCCAAGCATTCATCGACACGGGGAAGAGGGTATGAGTCTTTCTGTGTCACTGCGTTGAGCCTCCGGTAATCAACGCAAAAGCGCCACTCCCCCCCTTTCTTCGGGACCATGACTACTGGGGATTTCCATGGGCTCTCAGAAGGTTCTATTATGCCAGCGTGCTGCATCTTCATCAACGCCTGCTCTGCTGCCTCCTGCCATCCTAAGGGCATGCGTCTCGCATGCGGTCGCTGACGTATGGGTGCCGCGTCCCCTGTGTCGATATTGTGTTGTACCAGGGAAGTTTGACGCAGATCCCCTTCATCACAGGCAAAACAGTCACGGAACTCCAATAACAGCTCCCACAACTGTTCTTGCTGTTGCATGCCCAACTTGCTGGTGCTTCTCTGCATTATCTCTTGCAGCACTCCATTGTTTCACCGTCTCTCCCAGAAGCAGGCCCAGGCCATGTGTGTAGTAACAGGTGCTCCTGCAGGGATGCACTGGGTGGCGTAGTGCAGCATGGGTCATCCTTGTCATCTAGGCTCCTGGTGGCCTCATTTTCACCACATGACCATTGCCAAAACTCAACGTTGCTTTGGACAGGTCTAACTGACAGCCATGATCCCTCAAAAAGTCCAATCCCAGTATACAACTGTCCTGCACATTAGCCACCCACACTGGATGCTGCATGTTCATGCCCCCCACAGTCAGTGTTAACAGCCCCTTCCCTCTCATTGGTGCCAGCTCACCGGTTACTGTGCGGAGCTGAACTGCTGTGTCTTCCAGCTGCGTTCCATCTGGCCCCACATCAGGACGAACTACAGTCACTGTAGACCCTGTGTCAACTAGGGCGGTGCATTCAATGCCATCAATGCAAATTGGGATATGGCAAAAATCTGATATGGCTGTTCTGCCCACCACAACCACCCCATGTTCTTTAGTTCCATTACTCATTGTGGGCCAGTCTGTCTGCTCCTGTGACAAGCGGGACATGGGCCTGGGGGTCTGCAGCGTCCCGTCTACTGCGCCCCCTTCCTGTTTCCCGAATTCTTAGTCAGCGTAGGGCATTCCTTAACCAGATGTCCCGGCTGACCACACCCCCAGCAAAGACGGCCTGTGTCTGCCGCCTGGGTGGAGGCAACGCCAACCCACGAATTATCTCTGTAATCTCATTCAGCCACTCAGGTTTTGGAGATGCTATATCACTCCCTCCAGCTGCCCTGATGGTGGGGGAGGGGCCAGTTGCCAACCCTTGCATTGCTGCTTCAACTGCCATTTCTCTCTCCAGTGCCAAATCTGAGGCCTCTGCCAAATCATGTGGGCGTGCGAGCTGTGTATGTATGCACAGCTCTGCTGGAGAAAGAGCTCTAATGAACTGATCACGGGCCAGCTCGCTCTGCACTGATGGTGGAATATGTGCATAAGCCCGCCTTGCTAGGGATTCAATATCGTTGGCCAGAACCCGTAATGGTTCTCCTGGAATCCTCTGATGGCTGTGTAACTCAGACCGGAGAAGTTCAGATCGGAAACATTGTCCAAAGCGGCGTTTCAATGCACCAACCAATGCACTATAATCAGCCCTCTCACTAGTGTCAAGCAGCAACAAACATGAAAGTGCATCATCTGTCAGACAAAGAGCAAGCTGAAGGGCTTTCTGTACCTCTGACCAAGCAAATGCATTAGCTAATAACTCAAATTGTAAAGCCTTCCAGTCTGATCTGCCAGTGTATTTTGGTGTTTTTATTCCAACCGGCTGATTCAGTTCACGGGTGCCGCCATTATTGTTTACCTTTAGTGCCGTCTCTTCTCGCAAGATCGACGCACCGGTGCCACCAGCGGCTGACGTCATAGTGTGCGAGAGCGGCGGGTAATGGCAGCTCACTTTCTCGCTCACAGCCACAACCTCACACGCCTCCTTTTTCACTGAATTTACCATGTACTGATTGGAAATTGCCGCGGTGCGCACACCAAACATATGCACTGCCCCAGCTCCAGCATAACCGTCATCTTCCTCCATCTTAATACGAACTGTATTATTCATTCTCACCAGCTGCCGATAGAAGCTAATCGGCTAATGCACGCTCAGTCAGGACTCAATCAGCGACAGTCCTTCCTTCTGTCTTCGATTGTTTTACTTCTGACACCAGTTGTAGCGTTCTCAGACAAGGACGAGGCGTTTTAATGAACAAGGGGTGTTTATTTGGGCTGTTGTCGGCCACAACCCACGCCGTACACACCCCGACTTCCAAGAGAACCGTACTTGAACCAGCGAGGCACTCTTCTCCCCCTCCTTTCTCTTCGTTTCCCCTAACACACACACACAGGGGCGGAGCCTCTTTTCAGATCCAACTCTAACATCCAATAACAGTTCGCGACACAAAAATTAATAAAGTGCAACATTAACATAAAGCACATTGTTATCTACAACACAACAACATTTTGAACATGCTACAATATATATTGCATGGCCGGTGTGAAAATCTTGCTTTTTTCATAATTAGAAAGCTGAAAAAGCAGAGGTAGGCCAGAGACCTAATTTCCTGCAGAATATAAATAGTCTCTGAGTGTAGTGAAGGAGATTGAATAATGAAAATTTGCTGCCTCTGAGACAAACCACAAAGCGAATTTTTTATTTTATTTAAAGAGATTTACATATTATGTGTTTTATTCTAGGAGTGTTAGATGGTTTTCAGAAAATATTAATAGTAAACGTTTGGCTTTTTCTGTGGTGATTTGTGTGTTTACACTGTGTGCTCCTGAGCGTGACCTAAACGCGGTGTGACGTAGATTCCCATTCTCTAGGCCTACATGAGGGTTAAGAAAACCAGAATAAAGATACTGTAAATGTCATCGACGTATTAATAGACTCACAATATGCTGTAATTTTTACCAAATAATTCCAGCAAATACCTGCATAATGAAGCGGTCCTCTATCCTACTTAAACAACTGGTTTGTTTAGCGAGACCCATGAACCACGTGGCTTTAACTAGCGATACATTTTACGTTTACACCACATTAAGTGCGCCAAAACAGTATTGTTTTGTTTGTTTTAATTAAAGTATCAAAACTTACAAAACACGCCAAATGCGTGACAGTTGAGAACCCTCAATTCATGTAGGGATCGCTTGGACCCTCTCTCTGTCGTGAAAAGGTTGCATAAGAGTTGGAAGGGTACTACTGGACATGTGTTAGTTAAATAGTAATGCAAAGAGAGGTGAATTTACTCTCCCTGCGTACTGAGCACGAGGACGGCGGCTCAAAATGTCTGGGAAAGACTTTGAATCGCTAGAGAAGGTTCTGGAGACATATGTACCTGAGGCTGAACTCAGAGAGGTCAGAAGATTGCTGTTCGGAAAAGAGCTGAAGTAAGTCACGAACACACGCGCTTTCATTTTAGCCCAAAACTGTAGGGAGCTGCAGTCCACACACAGCTGCGATGACAGCTGACTTTGATGTTATATGGATATGCAATTTAATGAAACTAGGCAACCAAATTTAAGGTAGCTTTTACACTATAAGTTTAATTTCGTGACTAGTAAAGGTTGAAACTGAGTAAATGATTTATGGTGGACTTTGGCCACAAAACAGAGCCTGGGAATGTCATTGACGTCAACAATGTGAATTTGACAAGCTCTAACTTCATCCTTTTCATAGGTCCCATAAATATATACTAAGCTTTGGCCTTTGTTTCATTTATCCGTTATTATCAAAAACTTAAAAAACCTGACATAATAACATAGAACATTAATAACAGCCAAACAGTTTGGCTGTTCAAGGAAATAAATTCTAATTTCAGCATCGTGTATAGGCCTAACTATAAACCCTTTTGGTTTTCTAATTTATTCATAGAAAACATGGGAAATCTGCTTATGATATTAGTATAGCATAAAAACACTTTTAAAAAGACAACAAGAGAAATACAGTTTAAAATTCTACACTACAACAGAAATTAACCATGAATTTACTACATCAACCATGGTATTGCCACATGATATTGCATGGCCTTGCTACACTAACCATAGTTTAACCATGGTGTAGTAAAATTAAGAAATACGAACTGAACTGAAAAACAAATGTATCTTTGATCATCACAGTCATCCCTACTCTTCCCTATTTGCTTATTTTAGATTTTATTGAGCTTAAGCCATTTCAAATTGTAATGCATGCATTTCAGGAAGCTGTACCTTCCCCAGAGTGCAATAGATGCTGCAGTTGAGCAAGATTTTGATCTGAAGGGTTATGTGTTTGAGGCTTCTCCAGAGCAGCTCAGACCACCCAGAACTGTTCGCGTGGTACTCATTCAGAACAAGATAGTCTTACCCACCGATGCTCCTGTGCTTGAACAGGTGAGAGAAAGAAGTACACAGTGCATATAATGGACAGGTGGCACATTTTGGCTCTGACAGGCCCATACATACATATAAATGCTAAAACAAATTTCATATATTTAGTGTTATTAATTTGAATTCGTCACACTGAATATTCATATTTTGCTTTCATAGTTAAAAGCTCTGCACAAGCGTGTGGGGGAGATGGTAGATGTGGCGGCCATGTGTGGGGTTAACATAGTGTGTTTCCAGGAAGCCTGGAGTGAGTACACAAACACACACTTGCATCTAACACTCTTTCCAATTCACTGTTGTCCAACTGCAGTTGAAATATATACAGCTCTCTGGTGTCATAGGAAATTTATAGCATTTTTTTTTGTTAAATACGTTTTTATTAATCTATTTCACAGAAATAGATTATGTAATTGAGTGATTGATTTTCACAACATTCAACATCATTTTAGGTTTGAATTTATATGATTGTTTACAGTTCAGAATTTGTGTTTGTGCATGTGTGAAAACATTAAATTATTTATAAATGGTTTTATATGAATTATTAATATAACTTATGTAATATATAACCATTTATGTATAATTTAAAGTTTAATCGTAAGTAATTCGTAAGTAATTTAATGATTATTAATGTTTCAGCATTTGCAGTTCACTTTAAGAGTCCTGTGGTGTATCAACCAGTCAATATTTAAAATGACTGTATAATATATAATGTACAATATTTATAAATTAATTTAAAAAATATTTAAAAAAAAATAGTAGTAGTATTATTTTATTCCATGGCTCTCTGTAACCATTTCCTGTTGTCCTCAAAGCAATTACTGGGCTTATTTATAAAGCGCAGTATAGGATCGGAAGACTGCTTGGCCTTCAGTGATGTAACATGCATCAGTGGGATCTGGTTTACATCAGCAGAGCAGGACTGTAGTGACGACGTTTCAGCTGTGCTGATGTAAACTCCCATGTAAACCTTTGACCCCTGAGCTCTGATTTCCTGTGTCTCCATGCAAATCTATTAAGCATGTTTGCTTTGATAGTAGTCATTTAAAAATGCAGTGTAAACAAATGATAATTTCATCCTGCTCTAAACAACAACTGCTAATGAAAAAATATGACTGTAAATGTATCTACTGTACTCCTCATCCTCCCTCTCAGCAAGCAAAACAAAGTTTTATTGGACATTTCAACAGATTGAACTGTCATAAATAAAATTCAGTTCTGGTAATAATTAAATCTTTCGGGGAAAACATTAAGCATAGTTTTCCCTGTGTCCTCCATCCATAGCAATGCCTTTTGCATTTTGCACACGAGAGAGGGAGCCATGGACAGAGTTTGCTGAATTGGCTGAGGATGGGCTCACCACACGCTTTTGTATTCAGGTAAGACTTAAATGAATGGAGACGTTACAAAAAAAAATAAATAATTAAAAAAAAAAGTTACAATCAGTTTCTGATCTCTAGTCAAATATTTAATCTTAGCCCCTTGATTGATTATTTGTTCACTCCTCGAACTCAAGACGAGGCTGTATTTCATTAGCATGGACTTAATTATTCCCTTCTGCCCATTACAAAGGGAGATACTTTTGATATAGTGCGTGTTTGCTTTAACTGGTTTAGTGCCGTGCAGCTGCTTAGAGGCTGGTGATTTGTTAATGGAGATTGCAGGAGGTTAAGCCAACAGAGGGGACGGGGACATACTGACCACGAGCGAGAGCCACCGGCCGATGAGCACTGCGGCACGTAACTGTGGAATCTTCTGACACTGAACTCTAAGGAATTACGTGACCTTTGACTGTTAACAGAAGAACCGCATCTATGCTTCCACGAATATGACCTAAAATTAAATTTCTAGTACCAATAAGAGCTTCTTTATTAAACTACTTTTTTTTTGGTATTTTTGTACATTTTCCTGTTCATAAATTCTACAAGACCACTAAAGATTATACAGAAATTAGCAAAAGTTGTTGTCCAGGTTTATTAATTTATTCAAAATACATCGAAAATACAGTTCATACACCTAATGACTTGAATATACCTCTTCTGCGATTTAAAGTTTTTAATTTCTGAATCAAAATTCATTTTTATGTTTTTGGAGAAATAAAAATGTCAGGGTGATGCAAATCTCCTGATATAATAATAATATTATATCAATAAAACAAGTTAATTTCAATAATAATAACAAAATAAAATGTATAAATAAATAATATTATATGATGAAAATTAATATTAAATAAATAGTAAAACTCTTCTACAGTATGGGGAGTATGTTTTTTTTTTTTTTTTTTGATGCATTAAAATAAAAATGTCATGGTTATACGTCTTTCCTGATATCATAATGAAGAGTAAAAAAATTCAATCGGAAGAATTAAATTAAATTAAATTAAATTTTAAATTAAAATCTGGAAAAAAAAAAAAAAAAAAAAAATATATATATATATATATATATATATATATATATATATATATATATATATTTTTTTTTTTTTTTTTAAATATATTTTTTTTATATATATATATATATTTTTTTATATATATTAAGTAGTTTGGCATCATCCTTTGTTTTTATTATAAAAAATATTTTTTTTAAACTGCTTCATGGCTTAATTGCAATTAATAGTGGAAAAAATTTCATCCAACAAATCAAACATTTATTTTACATGAACAGCATGTAAAATAAAAATATATAAAACAGGAAATTAGACCCTCATCACTGTGTGTCAAAGTCAATAAGTCTCTTAAAATATCAGATAATCTGACCTTTTTTTACGGCAAGGCAAAGTTAGCTGAGGTTAAAATGTCATGTGGCTCTTCTGCTATGTTCTTACTGTAGTCATTACTTCTAATGCTGATACCATATGTGCTTGATTTTCATTTTGTAGCTGGCCAAAAAATACAACATGGTGGTGGTGTCTCCCATTTTGGAGAGAGATGAGATTCACAGTGGAACATTGTGGAACACTGCAGTGGTGGTGTCCAATAATGGCAATGTTCTAGGCAAATCATGGAAGAATCACATTCCCCGTGTGGGAGACTTCAATGAGGTCAGTGTCACCCTCTGCATAACAGTCAAACAACTGTCAGTGTGAAACAACACAGCTACAGTGACACTCTGTATTTAGATTAATAGAGTGTCATCACTCGTTTACATTAAGCTAACATGAGTTAAGCTGTAAATTAAATATTAATGCAGTGCGCTCCAAAGGTCTGAGACCAATAGTATTTCACTAGATTAGATTAGATTCAACTTTGTTGTCATAATGCAGAGTACAAGTACAGAGCTAATGAAATGCAGTTAGCATCTAACCAGAAGTGCAAGAATATAGTGTTTTATATACATATAAGTGCAGAGTAAGTGAAGCTATGATTTACAGAATGTACAGTGGAGTTGCTATATACAGTATTAAGCAGAGTATGTACAGAATATAAATAGGAATGCAATGTAGGAATTTTATGTACATTATGAACAGCAGCAACTTAAGAACAGTGGTAATAAATACAGTTGGATGAGTGTGCAATAGTACTGTTAAACAATATATTCTATGCAAAGTAATCAGTGCCTCGGGGAAGAAGCTCTTCCTGAGCCTACTAGTGCAAGAGCGTAGGCTCCTGTAACGCCTGCTGGATGGGAGGAGGGTGAAAAGTCCATGGTTAGGATGAGAGGCATCCTTGATGAGGTTCCTTGCCCTGCCCAGGCAGCGCTTATGTTAAATATTCTCAATGGTCGTTAACTGAGTGCCGGTGATCCGTTGAGCAGTTTCCATCACCCGCTAGAGTGCTTTGGGGTCAGATGTGGAGCAATTGCTTAACCACACTGAGATACAGTTTGTGAGTATTCTCTCAAATGGTACAGCGGTAGAATTCCACAAGGATCCTGGGACTCAGGTGAACTTTCTTAAGGCTCCGTAAGAAGTAATGGCTGTGCTGCGCCTTTTTGACCAGGGCGGAGGTGTTTTGGGACCAGGTGAGGTCATCAGAGATGTGGATGCCAAGGAACTTGAAACTTGACACACGCTCCACTACAGCTCCATTGATGTAGATGGGTGTGTCTGCATGAATCCTCATCCACTTGAAGTCCACAATGATCTCTTTTGTCTTCCGGGTGTTTAGTTCCAGATTGTTGGTGGCACACCACACAGCCAGGTGCTGCACCTCATCCCTGTAGGCTGACTCATCGTCATCTTTGATCAGACCTACCACTGTGGTATCATCTGCAAATTTGATTATGGTGTTGGAGCTATAAACAGGAACACAGTCATGGGTGAATAAGGAGTAGACTCAGTACGCAGCCCTGTGGAACACCAGTTTTCAGGGTGATGATGGAGGAGGAAACTTATCTAACTTAACAGACTGAGGTCTGTTAGTCGGAAAATCTAGAATCCAGTTGCAGATGGATGTGCTGATTCCAAGCTGGCTGAGCTTGGAGATCATCTTGGAGGGGATTACAGTATTAAATGCAGAACTGAAATCAATGAACGGCATTCTCACATATGTATTTCACTAATTGATCTTGTAATAAAATATACACTATTGGTCAAAAGTCTGAAATAGAGGAATTTTTTATGGTCTTGAAAGAAATGCATTTGTATGATTAATAATACAGTAGAAACAGTAATATTGTATTTATGATGGTAAAATGTGATGGCAAAGCTGAATTTTCAGCAGCCATTGCTCCGGTCTTCAGTGTCACATGATGTAACAAGAATGTATTACATTTTAAAATATATTCAAATTTTCACAATATTTCTGTTTTATTGAATTTTTGATCAAGTAAATGCAGACTTACTGAGCACAAGAGACTTCTTTCAAAAACATAAAACTTTAAAATTATTCCAAACTTGGGACCACTAATGTATTAAAATGACTATGCATATCAGAACATACTTTTGCTTGAATGACAGCAGCACTCAAGCTGCTACAAGTTTGTGTAAAACCTGGCTTTCATGTGCTCCAGCATTCTTGAGAGTGAGATCTTGAGCCCCAGTGGAAACAAGAACATCTGACTGGCTGTAAGAGTCACATAATCACTTATTTGAATAGTGGCCTAGAAATAGTGCAGAATCTGAAATATATTTTATTCATTTCAAGTTGTAACAATATATTACTGGATGTATTTCAGAATCATAAAACTTTATTTTTTAGGTTTAAAGGGTTAGTTCAGCCAAATATAAAAATGATGTCATTAACAACTTACCCCCATGTTGTTCCAAACCAGTAAGACCTCCATTTATCTTTGGAACACAGTTTAAGATATTTTAGATTTAGTCCGATAGCTCTCAGTCCCTCCACTGAAGGTGTGTGAACGGTCTACTGTCCATGTCCAGAACGGTAAGAAAAACATCATCAAAGTAGTCCATGTGACATCAGAGGGTCAGTTAGAATTTTTTGAAGCATCGAAAATACATTTTGGTCCAAAAATAACAAAAACTACGACTTTATTCAGCATTGTCTTCTCTTCCGGGTCTGTTGTGAGAAAGAGTTCAAAACAAAGCAGTTTATGATATCTGGTTCGCAAACAAAACATTCAATGTAACCGGATCTTTTTGAACCAGTTCACCAAATCAAACTGAATCATTTTAAAGCGGTTCGCGTCTCCAATACTCATTGATCCACAAATGACTTAAGCTGTTAACTTTTTTAATGTGGCTGACACTTCCTCTGAGTTCAAACAAACCAATATCCCGGAGTAATTCATTTACTCAAACAGTACACTGACTGAACTGCTGTGAAGAGAGAACTGAAGATGAACACCGAGCCGAGCCAGATAACGAACAATAGACTGCAGTTCTCTCGGTTGGTTTTGCATCTTTTTCTTCTGCACTTTTTCCTTCCACTCAACTTTCTGTTAACATGCTTGGATACAGCACTCTGTGAACAGCCAGCTTTTTTGGCAATGAATGTTTATGGCTTACCCTCCTTGTGAAGGGTGTCAATGATTATCTTCTGGACAACTGTCAGATCAGCAGTCTTCTCCATGACTGTGTAGCCTAGTGGACCAAACTGAGAGAACATGTTGAAGGCTCAGGAAACCTTTGCAGGTGTTTTGAGTTGATTAGATTTGACCATATTCTAATTTGTTGAGATTTTGTTAAATGTGATCCAAAATCATCACAATTAAAAGAACCAAAGATTTAAACTACTTCAGTCTGTGTGCACTGAATTTAATACACGAGTTTCACAATTTGAGTTGAATTACTGCAATGAACTTTTCCACGACATTCTAATTTATTGACATGCACCTGTGCATACAGTTATCAGTAATTTGTGCTGCCACATGGGTATATCTATATCTTACTGGAAAACTCAAAAGTTGTTCAGTGCAGCCAGCCACTATAGTAATTCTTGTTTTTATAGATTTGTTCCAACATGTTGGGCATTTCATTTTTTCACCATTTTTGTGTTTGTGTGTCTGCACTACATGACCTGTGGGCACTTTAAGTAGTTGAGATGGTTTGATTTCTCCGCCACCAACCCCCCCCACCCCCCCCCACCCCCAGCTGTGCTGTTTATCAGTTTCATGTTGTGCCTTTGATCGATACCACACTGTGATAATGCTCAATTCAGGAAATGTACCCACTCTTTTTTCCTAAAACAACTAGCATGAGCATACCTGCAGGAACCAGATGGCAGAGACGGCTCAGCTCTGTTGTTTTCATTAAAATTAAGGAGAATTTTGCGGCTGTCTATGGTGATAAACATCGATGTTGGAAAAGGTTTACATAGAAACTCTTCAGAGAATCCAGCTTAGCCCTGCATGAAATTTCATGCTGCATCAATTGCATGAATTTCCATTAACATCACAAACATAATGTATATCGTTTTAATCTTCTAAAAAGTTGGTGATCAGATATCACATACATTGGCGATAACTGCTAAAACACAAGCTTATACATTCTTGTTACATCATGTGACACTGAAGACCGGAGCAATGGCTGCTGAAAATTCAGCTTAGCCATCACATTTTACCATCATAAATACAATATTACTGTTTCTACTGTATTATTAATCATACAAATGCATTTCTCAGATTAACTGTTGGTGAGGGTGATCTTTTGTAGTTCAAGATTAATGTGCTGTAGATAGTCCTATCAAGGTTTGGGATCTGTGCCCTTCAATAAAAATAGAGGTAGATCTTAAAGGAATAGTTCAGTCAAAAAATGTACATTTGCTGAAAATGTTCTCACCTTCTATGTTTCTTCATTGGAATACATTTGGAGAAATTACATCACTTGCTCACCAAAGGATCCTCTGCAGTGAATGGGTGCTGTCAGAATGAGAGTCCAAACAGCTGATAAAAACATCACAATAATACACTGCTAACCCACACAACTCCAGTCCATCAATTAACATCTTATGAAGGAAATAGCTGCATGTATTTAATAAATCCATCATCAAGGTGCTTTTGACTTCAGACTGTCGCTTCTGACCAAAATATGAGATGTTTTAAAGTTAAAACGCCTTAATGATGTAATTGTTCCTTACAAACATGCAACTTTTCTTTTTACAAGACGTTAATTGATGGACTGGATTTGTGTGGATTACTGTGATGCTTTTGTTTGGACCCTAATTCTGACGGCACCCATTCACTCCATTGTTGAGCAACTGATTCAGTCCTAAATTTCTCCAAATATGTTTCTATGAAGAAATAAACTCTCATACATCTTGGATGGCTATTTTTGGGTAATATGTTTACTTTTAACTCTTGTTGTTTTGATAGAAAAAAGATCAAATTAAATTGAACTTGATTTAAAATTGAACTGCATCCTCATATTACATGGAAGGGAACACCGGCCACCCTGTATTCCAGACACAGTTTGGAAAGATTGCAGTTAACATCTGCTATGGCCGACACCATCCTCTCAACTGGTTAATGTACAGCATACATGGGGCTGAGATCATCTTTAACCCTTCGGCCACAGTTGGATTGCTCAGGTATTGTGTCTTTTCATGGGAATAATTTAGAGCCTGCATTCCATCATGCTGATACTGGTTTTGTGTTACAGTGAACCAATGTGGCCGATTGAGGCCAGAAATGCTGCCATCGCAAACCATTGCTTCACCTGTGCCATCAACCGTGTGGGAACGGTATGTAACACCTGTTGTCCAATAACTGTGCCAAAAAGTATTTAAACATTCTTAAAACTCACATATATTACCAAATAGATGCACTCGAGTCTAAAACATATACAAGAGTTTCTCAGGAAATGTCCTGTTTGCCCCAGCTATACACTGTTTATACTGTGAAAATATCACAACTAAAGCAAACTATATGAACTAATATGATTAGATAAGCACATGCTAATAATTTAAACAGGATTATTAGTCAAACTTCAAATATTGTTATACAGATGAAAAAACAGTTGAGCGCTTGTTTTTTTTCTGTTGCTCTGTGGAGTCTGGTCTCTGTTAGTGGTTATAATGTCTTAGAGGGATGACTTTTATTCTCAGATGTAGATACAGTAAACCAATTATCTTTAAATTGGCTTAAATGGGAGTTATTTCGACAGTCTGTTAAGCAGCACCCATGTGCCTCACAAATGAAAGTGTTGGAGGTTCAGAAATGTGTGTGTTCTGCTGCCCTCTACTGCTGATTTCTGGACAGACGTGACCTGAGCTTTTGAAGTCTTGATATAGATCTGTCTTTTCTAGGAGTATTTCAAGAATGAGTTCACATCTGGAGATTGAAAGAAAGGTAATTATATATTCATTTTGAGCATGTGCATGTAGTAGCATACGTAAACTTGTACAAAGGTAAAGGCCGAAAGGTCCTTCAATCATATATACATAACCATTTAAAAGTTTGAGGTCTGTAATAATTTTTTTAATGAAATAAATAGTTTTATTCAGAAATCAGGGCCGTTCAGGCTGACGCTGGGCCTGGTGTGAGGTGGGGAGCAGGGTCCCCCTCAGTCTATTTGCCACGGGCCCGTGGGACGAATAGACTGGACGGACCTGTCAGCAATTATGCATGAAATTGATTCCTTGTCTTCTATTGGTCAAGCAAACAGATAGCCCCACCCCAAACTCACGCCATTGGTTAAACCTGTGTACCTCCAAATTATTCATAGTCTGCATATTAAAATGAATATTTAATCTCCCAGAGAATTGCACATTTCCATTTTCACATTAAATTAATTTAAAATTCATTAGGTCTAAGCATAAAGGAGACATTCAGCAATACTTCTCAAAAATCATTCATACAATAGATGGCACTCTCATCCTAGAAATTAAATACGAGTCAAAACCTGACCTCTCAGCGAATAAAGGATCAGCGTATCTGTCTGTCAATCTAGCAGGTATATCTGCATCGGTGGTGTGTTGAGAGTCGAGGGAGCTTGTTCACAGGTGTTGAGTTCCTAAAGTTCTGGTCTGTCAGGCTCTGTTCTCTCTTTCAGCCCTCATTACTGTTGCATAAGCCTTCAACCTGTACACAAAAACCCCTTCTGCTGTTTTACACGTGAAGTCTCTCTGTAACATGACCAGGGTCACATAGACATAAGTCACAAACATACAGCGTATGAGGTGCATTTGTCCATGAATAGGGTACAAAATATGGTCAAAAATTATTTAAAAATAAGCTATGTTTTTCTTTTCCAAAATTTGGGATATGAATAAATACGGTTTAAAACTGACATGTAGTTGGGTTGTAAATAAATATAAAAATGTTTAAACAATCAAAGTTGTAATTTAGTAGTTAATAAACTTGCACTTCCTTTCAAAAGTTTAGGGTTAGTAATATTTTTATATAAATTAATACTTTTATTTTGCAGGGACACATTAAATCAAACAAAAGTGACAGTAAAGACATTTATAATAATTGATAATAAGAAATGTTTCCTGAGCAGTAGATTATCATATAAGAATGATTTCTGAAGGATAATGTGACACTAAAGTAATGGCTGATTGAAAAATCAGCTCTGATCACAGTGATAAATTACATTTGAAAATATATTCAAATAGAAAAGTTATTTTAAATTGCAATATTTCACAATATTACAGTTTTACTTTATTTTGGATCAAATAAGGACTTGTTTAACATACTAACACAAATAAAATCTCATAGACCACAAACTGAAAGAGTAGTGTACATCTATTATATGAAATCTGGTTTGTCTCATCCATAGCGCACCATGACTTTGGCAACTTTTATGGCTCCAGCTACGTAGCTGCACCTGATGGCAGCAGATGCCCAGGATTATCCAGAACCCGCGATGGCCTGCTGGTGACAGAGATGGACTTGAACCTAAATCGGCAAGTTGCAGACAAATGGAACTTCAAGGTGGGATAAAAATCACTACATGTTCAACTATACTTCATTATATTCCTTCAGAAAGATAGTACATCACCATCACTGTAGGACTGATCTCATCTTATAAATAATGAATAAGGTTTGTCTCTGGTAGCATCTGTGTGCCATTCACATGATTGTATCTCTCCGTAGATGACTGGAAGGTATGAAATGTACGCAGAAGAGCTCAAAAACACCATTCAGCATGACTTCAAACCCAACATTCTTAAGGAGTGAGCTTGTAAGGAAAACCATGCTGTCAGCTGAAAGCCAGACTCTGCAGATGCAGGACAACCACATTGTGTATTAGGGATAAGTCCTTGTACCTCTACTTGAATTTCACAAAATAACTGATATTAATAATTTATTCGTTCATTTTTAAGGTCAATAATGGAAGGATGGATTCGATTAAAATACAAATACTTTTATTAATTCCTGAAACGCAACTATATATTTCATAAAAATAAAGCTTGCCATATCAACATTCCTTATGGTCTTTGAAAAAAAAAAAGCACAAGCTGATGTAATCGGACACCTGATGAATCTAAGGAAAAAACAACAAAATAACATTTAACCTGAATGATCAAAGATTAAATAACATAATTATGGCTGGTGGAACACCATAGTGCAAGCATTTCATTTGTCAGCCATTGTGTCACAAACCACAGCACTGTGTTCAGACCTTTTCAAACGGTGCACAACACCTGATGGCACACCTGTTCTCTCTCAGAGGAATTAAAGTTACTATGAATTATGCCAACACAATGTAATCATGAGAATTTAACAATGTAATACTGTAATTTACACAGAAACAGGTCTAATACTGTACTAGTGCTATGAGTGAGTTTAAAATGTACTTCATGGTCAAGGTTCACAGTTGCCCACAAAGCAGCCAAGCTCTCTTTCTGCTACTCTACATGAGGTTATGAGGTGACTTTCTTGAAGAAACCCTGGAGAAATGAATCCACACATATTGCACCTATGAAACGTTTCTTTCTATATATATATGCTGGATTTATCAAATCTTACCTGAGTTTTTAAAAACAGCTTCCCTCTTGTACAATAATTAAAAACTTTCACTGTATTCTTAAGTGGCTTCCAAGAAAAAAAGAAAAATCAACACAACCCCATGATTTTGCAAGGTTACCCTGAACAAACAAAATCTTTATCTTTACATGAATGACAAACATTATGTACACTCCACCTCTTACAGTGGCAGAGATTATAGAAATCATATGAACTATAGATGAAAATATGAGTCCACATCACAGTAATGAGTTACATATACATGGCATCTCCCTTTCCTTTCATGAACATTTCATTCTGTGGCCGATGTAGCACAATAGTAATGTTTTGTGCGATGCAATAGCTCTATTGAAGACCATAGTCAGAGGTGAAACATACTATCTGCTATTGGCCAGCAGCGCTGGTCCCTGTTGGCAAAAATGCTACCAAATCCAACCACAGTGGATGCAGAAGGGGTTTTGAACGTGCATGCGTTCATTCAGAAGCGATCATGAATCAACCGTCTTTGTAGATGAACAGAATGTCCTCGTCAGTTCCATAGCTTCTTCTGGCCTCCTCAAAATTACCAAAGCTTGTGCAGCACACACCTGCCAATCAAAGAGATGGGCATAAATGAGACACAGGTTTAATGTTACTGCCATCTGTGGAGATTCTGTATTATTAAAGGAATAGTTCACCCAAAAATGAATATCCATTGATGAGCAAGTGATGTAATGCTACATTTCTCCAAATCTGTTCTGATGAATAAATCCATCCACATCTTAGATGACCTGAGGGTGAGTACATTTTCAGCATAACTTTATTTTTGGGTGAACTATTCATTTAAAATTAATCATAATATACACTATAATAAATAAGGCTGTTTGTTCTAAGATATAAGTAGCCTCAAAAAAGTATTTGAAAACTTAAAAATAAATATATACTTAATTACATTAGAAAGTCATCAATTCAAAAGTACACAAATACATTTATTTAAATATCTGAATTCATAATTAACCATATTCAATGGTTTTATGTGTGTTTTTTAATGTTTTGCATTGAAAAATGTGAAAGAATTGTGGTGTTTTTAAGGATAATGTCAAAACTTCACAATACATACGGTCCGAGTAGGCGGGATTGTTGTAGAAGATGCTGCCGGTTCTGCGGTTAAATCCACACACCACTACAAAGTGGCCCTGGTAATCCGGCTTCCTGCAAAAGCACTTCTGACCCACAGGAAGGAAACAGCAGTATTTAACAGGCATGGAGCACAGCTCACACACCAACACGACTGCGTTGACCAGCACTATGGCCACATGACCCTGCTCCAGGTGGCTCTGGATCTCCTGAATATTAACAGAGCTACGAGAGAGATTCCCATGAAATGCATGAACTGATAAAAAAAAAGTCTTCAATGCAATGTGAATTGCATTAGATAAAAGCGTTTTTAAAGAGTTAATTGTAAAAAATAGGATGATAGGCAATATATCCAATATCATCAGTAGCAATTAAGTCTTTAATATTGTGCATGACTGCTTTTTGACCAGTCAGTTTTCATGACTTTTCCAGTTGTGCATTATTACAGCGGCAACATTTTTTTAATCATATTTTAAAGATTGCATTAGAGCAATCAGATATTTTTGTGCTAAGCATATATATACACAATTTAATTGAAAACTTTTAAAAAATTCAAATAAATAAACATTTAGTTTTGTTTGTTTTAAACAATTGTATAAATTTCCATGGTTTTTTTTCAAGCTTGGAATTTAGTTTTTAATATTTCCTTATTTTCAGTGATGATTTCAACCCAGTATATCAGGCACAAAGTGTCAGTATGCACCAAAAAAAAACTCACCATTTTTTCACAAGGACTCCTTTGCTTTCAGCCCTCAGAAATAGTTCATTCACCCTGTCCTCCTCTGTGTCAAAATGTTTTTTGTAGAAAGACTAAAACAGAAAAATACAGGAAATTAAAAACTTGTTCAGATGCCCAATGTGATTACTCTTTAACAACTGAGTCAGACTTTCAAAAACAGACTGCAGCTCCTGTACCTGATTCCTGAAGCCCTTGTCTACACCGAGTGTCTGTGTGTAGAAGCAATGTCTGACCCCCAGCTTACACATGAGATAAGCCAGATCAATAGTCCACACGCTTTCTGTGATCTCCAAGTCCAAACACGCTCTCTGAAATTCCTCCTCACTAACCGGATGTAAATACCTGTGCACAAGAACAAGAGTTTATATATTTGATCATTAGAGTAACTAGGCATAATACATCACTCTGGATTCATACTTACTCTAGTACCATTCTCGAACAGGCCAAGCCACAATCCCAGTGGTACAGCTGCCGGATGACCGGTACATTTAACATCACATCATCTGGCAGAACAAAATCAGAAAGGAAGCTGGTAATGTCACTGAGTCACAATGAGCAGCTTCTGATCCTTTGACTCTATCATAAGTTGCATTAGTAGGGTGTGTCGAGGATTCATTCGGTTTGATTGTGAACTTAATTATATTCATGTAAAAAAAGCATGTAAATGAGAGTGAATAACAACTTGAAAAGTTAGACACAAGCAGCATAAGGATAATACACGGACCGTTCATTTAAATTCAGTGTATCCGGGTTGAGTATTTTGTCCGGTTCTGTATGTTAGAGAAGGGGTCATGATTGATAACAATTGCTTGTTAGTTTACAGTTGCCAGCTATTTAAGATGTTACGTTTAAACACCTTTTAACACATACTCACCGTTCATGATGCTGTCGATGTGTCTTTGTCTGTTGTTGTGTTTCAGTGATGTTTAAGAGCAGGGCTTGATTTATGCAGACTGTCTGCTAGCGGGGTTAACGTTAGCCGGACAGCTGTTGCCCTCTTGTCCTCCACATCAGACACGCTCAAGTCTGTCCATCTTCAGCTCAATGAAAGCTGTTAATGAAAAGTGGTGAAACGGTTACAAACTCGACTTGTTCCGCCCACGGCTTGTGGTCATTCCCAGGGATGAAATGTTTCACTTCCTCTGTCAGTCCCGACTCCGAGTCCAAACCACACGTTTCTTCGGCGTGTTAAGAATAGACGGAACTGCGCCCTCTGCTGGCAAGACGAGAGAGTACTCCACATCAACTAAAGTTATGTGTGTTTGTCATAGACTGTATGTGTATTTATATATATATACTAACAAGTTATATAGTTATAGTTATATATTAGTTAAGTTATATATTAAACAAAATACAAATAATTATAACTAATAAACCCATTTAATTACGTATTTTTATTTCTAAAAAAAATTCTTAATTTTTTTTTAATTCAATATTTAAAAAAGACAAACCAGATTATGTACAGGGTAGGTTTGTTATTAAATGGGTTATTTTATTTGCTATGCTTGTAAGGTTTGTTTATACCTAAATACCAAGTAATAGAATGAACATGAAATTTAGCACCAACCCCCCCCCCCCCCCCCCCAAAAAAAAAAAACAAGATGTGGATGATGTGTCATTCAGTCCGGTAGGTGGCAGTACGTGTCTCCGGTAGAATAAAATTCCCGGATATTCTCTTGAACGAGGAAGACAGAACTGTTAGTGGACGTTCGGAGCACGTTTGGGTGAGTTTTTATTCATTCCTTTGAAAAAGGTGTAACTGGCTCGCGTCTGTCTGGGATTATTTGTGGATTTATGGTTAATTTTTTTTTACATCTAGTTATGTGTGTGTTTTTATTTTGTTTGTTTGCGACAAACTTGCATTAAGATCTGTAAAACCTGTTTCATTCATACAACTTCCATTAGTTTGCACCTCTTAATGTCCTTTGTCGAAGTTATTTCTATTTCTCTGCGGTGTCTTATCCTCACTCTCTGAAGGTTGACAGATAATTAGTGAAGATGTCCATCGGTGTGCCCATCAAAGTCCTTCATGAAGCAGAGGGACACATAGTCACCTGTGAGACCACCAGCGGGGAGGTTTACAGGGGCAAACTGATCGAGGCTGAGGACAACATGAACTGCCAGGTGCTACTGTCCTGTGTAGAGCAAACCAATCTTCTGCTCATCTTCTGAACTGCTATATTGTCCCTGATAGAAACTTATACATTTTATCAGTTTTCTGTTATTTTATCAATTCTTGCATTGGATTTCATAGATATAAATGTTTTGTAAAATGATTTGTACAAAAGTACCCCTGACTCTGTTTCGAAAATATTTGTTAATCTTTTTTTTTTTTTCTAAATTGTCCTCCAGATGGCAAACATGACAGTCACATACAGGGACGGCCGTGTATCTCAGCTGGAGCAGGTGTATATTCGTGGCAGTAAGATCAGGTTCCTCATCCTTCCAGACATGCTGAAAAATGCTCCTATGTTAAAGAGTATGAAGAACAAAAATCAGGCCGCTGGTGCCGGTCGAGGAAAAGCAGCTATTCTCAAAGCCCAAGGTATATGCACCCCCTATACTCCAGTCTCCACATCTAACATATGTTTCAGAGAATTAATGTGACATTAATGTGTGTGTGTATATATATATATATATATATATATATATGAGAACCATGATCAAACTTGAGTTGTCATGATTGTTTTTGCAGTGGCTGCCAGAGGCCGTGGCCGGGGTGGAGGACCAGGACGAGGGAACGTGTTCCAGAAAAGGCGCTAGTTTTGTGGAAACCTTTTTCTCCTTAATTTTACAATAATTTTGTTCTGGTGGGGATCTTTTTCTTTTTTTCTTCTGGTTATAACTCCGTATATATCAGCCCTACTAAATGAGCTGTCAAGTATCAAGACACTACAGTGAAATGAATGCAGTGAGGACATTTTAATGTATTTTCTTCAATAATGGTCCCTTTTCACAAGACGAGTGTCATCAAAAGCAGAGATATTTATTGCAGACATTGATAAGGGCTAGTACTCCGATAAGATCAAAACTTGTGAGGTGCAGACATTGAGTCTGCTTGAAAATAACACCATCATTCCAGAGTGAGTGTCTTAAAAAGCCCTTTGCACAATTGAAAGTAAATATTAATATAGTCTGTGATTATACAGACCTGCTATTCTAGGTGCAGCAGAGGACTTCATGGTGCTGATCAAAAACTATCATTTACATAGCTCTCTAACATTTGAATTAGAGTCTAAGAGTCTAAGGCCACTGTATTTCCCATCAGGGCTGGGGTATTCTGCTCTTATCCTCCATACACAGCAACTGGGTATTACTGGAACAGCATCTCTGGGTGTGCTGTCACCAAAGCGCCATCTAATGAATTGAGCATAGGCCCCATGGCGCAGCTGAGCCTCATCACCCATTAGGTGCAGCAGAGGACTTCATGGTGCCGATCAAAAACATACAATATCTAAAGTTCAGTTTTAGGAAGTACCGGTAAGTTCATGCATTTTAGTCTTAGAATAACAAAAAGCCCATGATATCTATTTAAATGTGAGGTCTTAATGACGTAATTAAGAGAGAATCATCATTTAAATTCAAATGTTAGAGAGCTATGTAAATCTATTGTTTTGTGCTATTTCTATGCTAAACATTCTGCATCCCATCAACCACACATACTTAAAAATAAAAACTGCACGTTTGATCGTAAAACAGACCTAGACTGGTACATGAACATGGTAACTGAGGCAGGAGAAGACTTCCGTGTCATTGCTCTAAAAGTCTTCATTAATGCTGTATATCTGTAATACTTTTATTACATTTATATACACCATTGTTGAAAATGTTTAAAGAAATACTTATTATACAGCAAGGATGCATTAAGTTGATCACAAATGACAGTAAAGACATATACAATGTTACTATCTATCTATATATATATATATATATATATACATTTTATTCATCAAAGAATCCTCAAAAAAATTGTTTTTTTATAAAATATTAGACAGCATTAATAAGAAATAAATGTTTCTTAAGCCTCAAATCAGCATATTAGAATGATTTCCGAAGGATCTTGTGATACTGAAGACTGGAGTAATGATGCAGAAAATTCAGCTTTGCCATCACAGGAATAAATTACATTTTAATTTTGCCTAGTTACTTTAATAACAAATTAAATTTGAAAATACATTAATACTGCAAATTATCATTTTTAAATGCATTTAAATTGTATTTTTAAACAAATTAATGCAGCCATTGTGTGCATAAGAAACTTATTTATCTTACAGACCCTGAACTTTTGAAGAGTAGTTTTAGATTAGTATTACTTCAAAAACTCAACTATTTGAGTGTCTTTGGCTCAAGTATTTTCATGTTGCTCCTGAACTTTTTCCAGGTGAATGCCGTTTGTGACTGGTTCAAGACCATGAATAAATAAATAAATTCAATCGCCTGAACCAAAAAGGTGACAGTGTGCCACTGATGAGTAAAAGTTAAATTAATTTATTCTATATTTTTTTATTACACAAAATTATACCATACTGTTATAGAGCTCCATGGAGACAATCTCATATGGAACTCCATTAAGGAGTGAACTGGACGTTTTCACCACACTTAAAACTAGTAAAACTGAATATGTCCTATTCTATACACACTTTTTTACACACGCGTTTAGAACATTATTGTAAAATGCTGATTAAGAAACATTTATTATCATCGTTAAAAACAGTTGTGCTGCTTAATTATTTTGTGAAATATCTTGATCAATTTAATGCATTCTTGAATAAAATAATTTCTTAAAAAAAAAAACAGACCACAAACTTTTGACTGGTAGTGTATACTAAACTTTTTTTTATATGATAGTTTTTTTAATTTATTTATTACAGTTTAAGTCTATCAGTGTTTGATAACACTTAAAATGATTAGTAAAACAGGTTGGTGGTACATGCTTGACCTTAAGTTTCATTTAGATTTTTGAAGTTCAAATGCATCTGTGTTAGTAAATACGTCCCGACAGCATTTTTTTTGGTTATTATGGTACATCATTTGGTTGCTTTGTAGATTAAAATTGTAAAAATGACTTATTATATACTGTATTACTGACTGTAGTTTGAATCATTCCCTTTTATACCTAAGGCATTGTCATTGTGATTAAATGTCTAAACATAAAATGGAAAATATCTTATCTATTGAAGTCTGTCTGAGACGGAACAGCCTGATAGAGTCGAAGGCCACTGTATTTCCCATCAGGGCTGGGGTATTCTGCTCTTATCCTCCATACACAGCAACTGGGTATTACTGGAACAGCATCTCTGGGTGTGCTGTGACCAAAGCGCCATCTAATGAATTGAGCATAGGCCCCATGGCGCAGCTGAGCCTCATCACCCAGCTCTGCTAGGGGATCCACATAGAACAAAGCAGTCTCCAGGACGGAGCGACTGACAACCAGAGTTGAAAAGAGCGGGGAGGAGGTTATGCAGCGCCCTTTCCTCGACCGACAGCACAGCTGCTCCTGCAAGGAGTCGGTTGGATGGCAACAGTCACACTGACACCAGGCCGGACACCCAGACTGTGGCATCTCCAGTAATGGCGTGTCTATGCTTTGACTGCTGCTGTGGGTTCTGGGAAGCTTTTTTTCTTCATTTAGCCAACCACTCTGGCCATTCTGTACAGGCTCACTTCTGCTTTGACCACACTGCAGAACGCTCATCAGAGTCTTCATGCTTGCCAAATCATTCTGAAAGAGAACAGAGCACGGTTATTATAGTTCACTAAAACCATAAAAAAAAAATGTAAAAATCATTTTCATGATTTGAAAAGACATAAGACATTAACTGAAATAAACTCTCGAAAAACTTTATATTTCTCCTTTTCATTTAGTTTAACTTACTAAAGGGGAAGTCGTGGCCTAATGGTTAGAGAGTCGGACTCCCAATCGAAAGGTTGTGAGTTCGAGTCCCGGGCCGGCAGGAATTGTGGGTGGGGGGAGTGCATGTACAGTTCTCTCTCCACCTTCAATACCACGACTTAGGTGCCCTTGAGCAAGGCATCGAACCCCCAACTGCTCCCCGGGCGCCGCAGCATAAATGGCTGCCCACTGCTCCGGGTGTGTGCTCACAGTGTGTGTGTGTGTGTTCACTGCTCTGTGTGTGTGCACTTCGGATGGGTTAAATGCAGAGCACAAATTCTGAGTATGGGTCACCATACTTGGCTGAATGTCACTTCACTTTCACTAAAATAAATAAAAATAAAATAAAAATGAATAAAATCTATACAGACATAAAAACAACAACTGAAAACGTAAAAATAAAAAAAATAATCAGACCAGCGAAATTTCACAATTCTCAAAACCTCAGAATACTAGGGTAACTAAAAAATTGTTGAAAATAATTAAATGGTCAGTGATTAAGCAAAGGACAAATACAATGGGGAAAAAAAGACACAAATGAAGCAAACAGTGCAAGTGTAAAGTATTCAGCCTACCAATAAAATTGAATAGTTGAATGTAAAATAAAACAGCAGTCTTCATTGTTTAATTCTTAACTTCCTTTGTTTCTTATTTAAGCTACACAAATCCTTCAGTCAAGAGCAGTGAGTGATTTTGTCTTTGTCTTTTGTTGTTTGATTAATATTAAAGTCACAGTCAGCAGCAGAAATATAGCCACCTGTCACTTTAAGAGCCTCATGGATCCAATTGACTGTTATGCACATATTTTCATTCTCAACTGTACATTAAAATAATACATAACCAACTTTGGGTTTATGTGAATAATCCCCAAGTGACGCATTTTGACTGTTTAGGCACGCACCTTAAGCCTAAGTTGACTTTAAATGTCCAATGCCATGTTCTGTTCTGTCTGTGATATGTCAAATGGTTCAAAAGATATGGCAATTTATGACACTTTTCAAAATGGACAGGCAGTTCATCTGATCCTTGCAAAAAAGATTATGATTTTATGACTAACTGTCAAAAATTATTAGCAAAAATCGCAATTTTTGCAGAATATTGCAATTTTCAAAATAGCCACTACTGTAATGGGATGGAGTCTTAATGTAAGCTATTGAATGTGATCAGCATGAAAAGCATTATCAGATGAACTAAATTTCATTTTTCTAGAAAAAAAGTTTAAAAAATGATTAGCATTTGAAAAGATTATATTTTAAGTTCTTGTGGCACTATAGAGTTGGTCCTAGAGACCCCAAAGTTGGTCAGATCACTATTCATGACCCTCAATACAAGTGTGCAAAATTTCATCATTTTCCTATGTTGCCTTCACAGGGCTGCCATAGACCATTGGGGAGGAATAATAATAAAGGCAACATACAAACACAACAGGGATTACAGCACCTTCGGGGCTTGGCCCCTAAATATCATGTTGCTTTTCATCAAAAACAATCAGAGTACTTGGGAAATGATCAGTGAGCCACATGGCGTGTTCGCTGACACTTCTGGTTGCTTTATTACTGTTAAGTGAGTCAGGTTGTACTGCCATTGTATTGAATTCATTGTGTTCTGCAGAAGAAAAGAAGCCCACAGGCTTGGAACGACATGAAGATGAGTAAATGATGACAGAACTTAATTTTTGGGTAAACTAAACCAAAATTTTATAAAATGCAAAAAAGCCTGTGTATTGCTGTTCTTTGCCCTTCACTGATGGCCTAATGGTTAGAGAGTCAGGTTTGAGTCTCAAGTCTGGCAGGAACTGTAGGTGGGGGGAGTTAATATACAGAACTCTGTTCAACACTCAATACAATGGCTGAGATGACACCCTTGAGCAACGCACCAAACCCCCAACTGCTCCCCGGGTGCCGCAGCACTATAGGTGCCCACTGCCCCGGGTGTGTGTTCACGACTGTGTGTTTGCACTTGGACGGGTTAAATGCAGAGCATGAATTCCGAGTATCGGTCAAGTATAAATTTGGCAAATATGTGACAATTTAACATGAGGAACTTACTTTGGGCTGGTGTAAGGAAAGGGGTTTTGTCTCCTGTAGTCTTTTCTTTCTGGATTTTTTCACCACTCTTAGCTTGTCCTCATCCACAAATGACACACAAAGGAAGCACTGCAACAAATACATTATGCTAGATTCATGTATACAGATTCTCGGTTTAAGCTGTATTTAGCCTGTGTAAAGCATTAAAGGTGTTAAAACACGACAAAATGAAGTGCTATCCATTATGTCATGTTTATAAGGTGTGTTCACCTCTTCTCTGTCCTGTATGGCCTCAAACTTCCTCTCAGTGTAGTTCTGTTTTGCCTCTTTGGAGTAACAGCCTGTTCCAATAAGCCAGTCCAGGAATACGGTTGTCTAAAAGACAAACTCAGTGGTAAACATTTCATTACTTCATACACTTTCTGACTTGCTCAGGGCTTAAGGGTTACTTACAAGAGCGTAATACGAGAGCGTAGATCCAATGTAGATGATTAGCTGAATGATGCTGAACTTTCCAGCCTGTGAAGAATATAGACAACTTTTTGTGTGTCTTGTATGCTAAAGCAAACATGCAAAGAAATGACAATATAGAATAAAATGGTCTCACCTTTCCAAACACCATCACATCAAATCTAATCCCATACATTTTAAAGAGCGTTCTCTGCTCCACACCATTCACTGTAGAGTATCTTGCAAACCTACAAAAATTTTTTTAGAAATTAAATACCGCAGTTCTCACATGGTGGTTCACATCAAGTGGTTCACACCTGAAATTGAGCCCAGGGTACAAGGTTCGGTTGCTTTCTTTTTCGTCTAAGCGACGAAATGAGTATTTAGGCAGACAGCTGTGAAAGATGTGGTTCAGGTCACAGTCCCAGTTGATCTGGATCCCAATCACACCACCCTGTGGAGCAGATACAAAAAAAGAGTAAATAGAGTCATACTATTACAAAAGATTTATATTTCAAATAAATGAAAGTGTTGGTCAGTCAAGGGCGCAAAAAAGCCATTTGGAATTCGCACAAAGTCTGAAGCGAAAAAAATCAGAGCCTGTGACCATTATCAAAGTCCCTTTAAGGCAAGTCATGTCACTCGGCGGCCATCTTTAAAAACGCCTCTCAGGCATGCAAGTGCAGCTCCTATCTCTTTGAATGGAGAAACATCATATTCTCCAAAACTCTTCACCAAACTTAAGATTAAATGTTATATTTGAAATCACCAATGAAATCTGACAACAACTGTCTCAAATAGCAGTAAAAGTGATGCAGTGATGCGCTGACTTTACCGTCTTCTAGTGATTGGCTCTTTTACTCAGAAGGCAGGGCTTAATTCGATAGAGCAACGATATTAATATCAATAATATGGCTGCTCTATCAAATTGAACCCCATTCAAAACTTTACGAGTGACACGTCTTGGGGTATTCTATAGTCTTTGCTATCATACACTATGCAATTTTCTATGGAATTTGTCAACTCAAATCTGCAGATTTCAATCTCTCTATATTCCAATGTATTCCAGGCTTTACACTCAGGTCTTTCATAAGCTCTTATATTCAGTCAAAAGTTTCTGATGAAATACCGCTCAGTGCTGCTTATATAGGGCTCTTTCCCAGGCCCTTTTCACATGCTTGAGTACCATTGGCAAATGCAATGCAATGGTGTTAAGCAAATAAGGCTTCAGTATTTGAAGAGAATGGTGTTTCCCTAAAGCGTCAGCTTATGCTGTACACAATATTAAAATAGAAAACTGTTATGTTACATTGTAATAATACTTAACAGTATTGCTTGTTTTACTGAATTTTTGATCAAATTATGTCTGTGTGACCATAAAAGTCGTTCAAAAACATTAAAAACTTAACCATTTAAAAAATTTTTAAGTAGTATATGTCCTAGTGTGCTTGGAAAGAAAGGTTTTACCTCCACCGCCATCTCTGAAAAGTTCTCCTTGGCCTCGCTCACAATATCTCCCAAACGGAAAATGGGGCAGAATTGATTTTTGTAGGGGTTATAAATGCAACCTTTAAGGTCAGTGTCTTTCATTTCAGGCAGGATGTTTCTTCTAAGAGAAAAAACATAAATGGATGACTATTTTATCAGTTTTTGAACACTAAATACTATCCGGAGCTTCCTTTTGGCTAACATTTAAAGTAAATGTTACTGCTAACAATTAACACATACATTAAGTATGTTGCAGTAACATTTATAATGTTATTATTGTGTGTTATTAATGTTTATTTAAAACTTTAAAACTTGTATACTACCTTATGTAATTAAATGCTGGAAATCTGATGTTATTCTTGATCATCACAGTGAAGTTTTCTGCAGATGCCAAAAGAGCAGGTCTACAGAAACAAAAAGGAAAGCCTGACATAAGAAAACTTCTGTACAACGAATCTAAATTTATATGAAACTGCATCTTCCTCAAACAGATTCCTCAAATGTCTCTTTGGTGGCACTGGTAGCTCTGAACTGCAGTGTCAAGTTTTTATTTTTTATAAATTTGGCAGCATAGTTGATGATGAGTTGTTTTCTTTTGCCAAATAGCTTTGCTGTCACAGTAAGTTTGAATCTAATCAACAAACAACAGTATGTAGAACAAAGAGTCCATCAAGAGTCAATTAAAGAATATTTCAATATCATTTAGAGAAAATACTCTCATCAAACTGTTCCTTCTTAAAGGTATAGTTCACCCAAAAATCTATATTCTGTTTTCATTTACTCACCTTTGTGTCATTCCAAACCAGCATGACTTTCTTATTTCTAATAAAAAATGGTTCAGTTTTTTTTGGAACAGACAATGAAAGTCATTTGGGACTTCCCTGTCTATGGACAAATACATTTTCTATAATCATAATATCTGCATTTGTGTTACATACAGGTTCTGAACGAAACAAAGACAAGTGAATAATGACTAAATGTTTATTTCTGGATAAGCTATCCCTTTAATATAAATTAGCACCTTACAGCACCTGGGATTCTTCTTGTTCTCAATGGGGCACCAAGCTGTAACTTCACATGTTTTCTTTAATACGTCCAACTTCACACAGGCACCTGTTTGAACACCTTAGAGGCAAACACAGGAACAAACCTCAGATCACAGAAAGACATAACAGTTATGTTATCAATGAAATAAAACACAGCCCAGGTAGTATTATTCAAATATAAACAAAATTAAATAAAATAGCATTTAATTTCTGAGCGAATTATGATTGGCCTGATATCGAGATGCTTCCTCTCAAGCTGCATAACTTAAAATGGCTTCTTCATATAACATTACCATGGCTATGCTGGTCAGAAAACCCTTTCTCACAGTCTTTATCTGTTCGACACAGTTTCCCATGTGGTAGCACCTGCAGTGTGTACATTAAAAAAAATTAAAAAAAGAATTAATAATAATAAGACTTTGGTTCAATTGTATTACCAAATAAACTGAAATCAGAATAACTGCACTTACCTCAGGGCAATTAGCCTGTTTTTGGTTTTTTGTAACAATGACATTTGTAGTCACAAAAAAGGAGTTTCTTCCCTACCGAAATAAAAACAAGAACAACACTATTACCTACAGTAGATTTGATTTGAACAATTTTTTTGTGGCATGAAAAATAACAATGATAAATGGTGTACTTTACCTGATAGTGTCCACTGTAGTCCACCACATCCCACACAACTTCTCCAATGTCGGGTGTAGTTATCTTTGCCACTCCCTTAACTTTTGTGGTTACAGAACTCACAACAAGATCATATTCTTGATATTCTTTTTTCCAAAGCATCATGATACTGGAAAGTAGGTTCATAACATTGAATAGTGACTTTGAATCAAGAATCTGCGTCAGTCAGTACATGTAAACACATAGTAACGCTTGTAAATGAGCTACATGGATGAGCTCTTGTTAAATGATGCGGGTGCGACATGCAAGAAACAGCAGGCACAAACACTTACCAAATGAACATCAAGATCACTCCGTTTAACGTCCATTTAAACGAGCCAAGTCTGACGCTCTTGATTTTGACGAGTTTTTGCGTGTCATATTCACAGAGATTCAGCAAAGTGCAAGGCATGGCGGTGATTCAGTAAACACTGGCGAAGGAACGATGACTGCGGAGTGCAGCTGTGCTCTGAGCTCGCGCAGGAGGAGGTCACATGGTCTTTTGGAAGACAGTTATTTGCCACACTCTTTCTTGGGACGACGAAAGACTTTTCACCGAGACAAAATGTTTTCGAAATTATTACATATTCATAACACTTTCATCTTTAAATCAGTCTTTAATATTATTTGGAATATATTTAAAATAAATATTTTTCTACCGCGGAATTTAATTGTTTCTCAGGTTTTTCTAATTTTTCATTTTAACTTAAGATCATTATTATAATGTATATATTTAAATGCAAATAGCCTATATAAGGTTAGATTTTGAGTTTCTTTAATATTGTTACATTATAGACTCATCAAAATGCTTTTTTTTTCATCTGTCAATCCATTATCCCTATATGTGGATGTAAGTGGAAAATTTATTGGACATTTGCATAGTAAATTATACAGATTACATTTTATCCAACATGTTTCCAACTATGACTAAAAAGCAAACAAACAAGATTTGAATAGGCAAATTCTGAATACTAATAAAATGAACATTCAATACAATAGTGACATGCATAAGCTGTAAGTGAAAAATGACATGCATAAGCTTGACTATATAGCAAATTTGCAAACTCTCTTTTTTTGCCTTGGTTGGTGTAATCTGAACTGTAGTAAACATGGTGCATTTCTCTCATTTTACCTTATTTGTGTTTTAAGCTTTGACAAAAGCCTGCTCTGATTACCCACGCAAAGTCACTTTGCATAATAAATTGAGTCCCTGTTTCTACCCAAGACAATTCGCTTCTCACCAAACCTCACATCAGTGCAGGACTCTGCTTTGTCTGCTTCCCTCTCTAAAGAGCAACATTATGGCACCTCCATCAACCTCTATTGGACACATTCTCTTTTTTGTTGCACTTGTGGTCGTTGGTGTTTCTGGAAACATATTTAACCTTATTTTTACTATACAACAGCAAGTGAAGACCAGGACCATTCAGACTGTCGGTTTAATCCTAAACATCATCTCCACCAGCAACATTACCCTGGTACTTGCCACCTTCGGAATGGTGGTAAGCGTCTTTCAGAATCCCCAAATTTGGTGCATCAAGCCATATCCTTTAGCTATCCGGACTGAATTATATCTAATGATGACTAGCAGCTTCATCAGCTTCTGGGCCATTGCATGGCTGAGTCTCTTCTACTGCATCAAAGTTGTACATTTCTCCTCAGAATGTTTCCGAGCACTGAAGAGGAACATCTCCTCTGTGATCAACGCTGCATTGCTGCTGAGCTGCGTGTTCTCCTCCTTGTTGTTCTTTCCTATGTTCTCACTTGACATTGTGGATTCATTGGAAAAAAATGAGAGCATGAACGATAACGCCAACTTGACCTGTCAAATGCCCTCCTTCACTATACAGATGGACGCTTACACATACGCTGCCGCTATTCTTTGCCTCCTCTGCCCGATCCCTCTGATGATCATGCTGCCCACCTCTATCAGAATGGTCGTCCATCTATGCGCCCACACGCTGGCTCTCAAGAAGAACCAGACCCAGGTGCAGGGATCTGACTCGTACCTCCTGGTGTGCAAGATCACTGTCTCTCTGGTGGGAGTTTATCTGTCCACTCTGTGTATTGTGGCTTTGTTTTTCATTATAAGGTTAATCGGGCAATTTGTCACCTATCAAATCTTAGCCAGTGCCTTTAGTTTTTACAGTGGTATGACTTCTGTCCTTCTGACAGCTTCAAACAGGCATCTGAAAGAGAAGCTCTGGAGTCTGTTCTGTTGTAGGAAGGCACAGGAACAAGCTAGCAGAAGCCAGACCGTTGTGACAGGGGATGTTTGATCTGATAAAGACAGTTGACTTCAGGGGATTTGAATTATTAAAATCAAACACTTAATATTGTTGGTCACTTAAAAATAAAGTAAGTGATAGTACATAATAAAGTGAAAATAAAATTAAGATTGTCACTTTAGATAAAATCAGCTGCTAAACGGATACATGTTTAGACTGTTACTAATTGATTGGATTTATACTACAATTTGCTGAATAGTCAAGAGAATAACCAACACAATCTCATGGCAATTCACAACTATTTTTACATGTTGGTAATTTGGTGGCTAATTAGTATAAATCTCACCCATGTGTCCATATGATCTAGTTATGTGGTTATATTTAGGGATACACCTTCATGTTAATTTTCTTTTTAATGTTTTTGTTGAATTCAAATTGTTCGATTTCATACAAAATCACCAACTTATAAAATATTTGCTTTCTCTTGAGATCAGGAAAACTAGAAACAAGTTAGTATTTGTTTAATATATATATAAAAAGTTGTTCTAGTCATATTGTGTAAAGTAATGTCTTTTATGGGTTAGTGAAATTGTTATTTTTGTCTTGGTGAGGTAAATGTAGACAGACATGTAGTCATATATTTTACTGAATTGTCAAAAATATCAATACAATTTTTATGGATTAATCATATGAATTCTGTTTTTGAACAACTGAGAATGGCAAATATATAAAGATTTTTCACTCATACTCATTTCATACATACTGCAATTGCATATGAGCATTGGCTTTACCAGCCTAAGCTTTCTTTTTAATGCTATTTGAGCATAAGGAACAATTTATGGGACAGTTCATGCTAGATTTTTTTGCTGATTTGAAATGTATTATTTAAATGTGATTCTGGCAAGCACCATGGTATTTCACCATTCAAGGAAACACACAACATAATATATGAATGCACTGCAAATTGTACAAATGCATATGCTTGGGCATAATTTTATTATAACATTTTTATTTCGAATACAATGATTTCACTACTAAAATTAGACTATTAGACCATGCAAACAGACTCAGTTAAACATTTTCTGTATCCTTAGCTTGAGAAACTCTGGCAAACCCTTGTTCTCAAAGGTTTGTGGCAATCTATAAACATTCATGATAACCTTGTGTGCATCATCAAAGACCTCCACACCGATCTCCTTCTTCACTCTTTCTCTCCAGGCACTCAGAACACGTCTGCCTTGAAACACATCTACACCTGTACCGACCGGCTTTAAAACACACAAACAGAATTGGTAAATATGTCATGTTTCAGTCAAGCCCTTGGTCTAGGTAAACCAATGTGCAATTTGTACCTGCATCATCTCCACAATGGCTACAAGATCAGCCATATTTGATCTCCAATTATAAAGGGCCTGCTTTGCACAACTTGTCCTCAAAAGTCTTCAGGGACATGTTGATGTCCTCCACAGCAGCATCCATCTTCTCCTTGGGCACTGGACCCTTGTGACTGCAGGCAAGACCCCCCAAAATTGGGAATGTTAGTTCCACTGTAGATAATGCACGCATTAAAGAGAATAAGAAACAGCTCAAGGAAAGCTTGCATAATCACAGTATACTCCGTGCACACAAACACAAGTGGTCCGTTTCATTTTGACTCTTACCCTGAACCAGAAGACCTTCGACCCATGAGTTCTTATGTTCGTGTGCTGCCAGGAGAGAAACTCGTCGACTCGTGCATGCTTCTGCAGCTCAGCTGGATACCAGTGATCAGGAGTGTGATGTTTTGCTGCCAAGTACTGCAGTATTGCTATACTAAAGTACAGGGGCGCTGCACAAGATCCCGGGCCCTATGCATAGGCAGTCCTAATGGGCCCCCCTCCCCTTGAAAATATATATATATCTATATCCAGTCTATATCCAGACTTTTCAAGGGCCCTCTCTTCCTTTGGGGCCCTGGTAATCAGTACTGGTTTTACCCCCAGTCCAGCGCCCCTGCTAAAGTATACATTACTTAGTCTAACAAAATCTAAATATGTTTCAAATATAAATCAGGTTAACAACATACCTCTCTGTTAGAATAAAATCTACATCATTGAGAACAGGAACTTTCCTTATGATGCTGACCTTCCCAAATTCATCTCCATATTGTTCACCTTTGAGCACAGAGAGGGGGACAAAATGGCTGGCATGGCTGGGAATGCAAATCGAGATACAGATCCTGTGGCATTTTGGAGGGCAAGTGTCCAAGATGAGCTATTCGCCAAACCTCTCACCCTATATACTCTAACCTCCAGAGGTCAGTAGTACAGTGTTATTGCGACATAAATTTAGGTTTGTGGCTGTCGGCTTCGTTTATCTAATTCTGTGCTATTGTCAGGGACCAAACAGTCCGGCAATGAGGAAAACAGAAGTTTCTTTGGAAAATGGGTTACTTTATTACACCCCAAAAAAACTACTGAACAATAGAAACCAAAAAATTAACAAATAGGCCTTTAAAAGAGGTCAACAAAATATAACTATACTCAAAACAGCATACAACAAAACAGGATATGAACTTAACAACCTGACCTAACAGAATGAGACACCAGGGAACATATATAGTGGCTTGGCCAAACCAATTTACACAAAAAGGGGAAAACGAAAAATGGGTGACAAATACAAACAATCACAAAGCCAACAAACTAAACCCAAAACCCCCCTCCAACATGGCAGCACATGGTATGGCTTAATTGGCAGGTCACAGGATATCACAGTCCTCCACCTTTGGCCACACCTTTCTTCCCCCCCAGGACAGAGCTCTCTCCAACATGGTAACAAAGAAACAATGATTAATAAACAGAAAATATTTACATAGCCCTACAATGTGGAAATGTGTGTACTCCATTTAAACAGTGTATGGCTAAAGCAAATAATATTATATTATAACTGAAATAAACTATATTATCAATGTTTCTAAATCATGAATTGTTTGGGGTGTGGCTATTGCAAAAAATTACTTAACCTGTGTACCTAAAACATAACTTGTGTGCTGGTATTAACATTGCTGGCTATTACCCTTCCTTGCCAATTGGTCATCCTGTGTGGCTTGGGCCACCACAGCTATTATTGATGTTATGATCAAACACAAAAGGTAAGAGCTGAGAAAAACTTGTCTTGTCTGAGATATCGTGAAGGGACAAGAGCGAGAGAGATCACACATTGTAAAGAAACTGAGAAGCTTAAAATATTGCTAATATGTCTACTTTCCCCCCCAAATGTAATTGATAGCTCAATGGAAGATTGCTGTAATATGCTACAGTCCACTCACATTCACCCCAGCCGTGAATCTTCCTAAATCATTTGTGCAGTTTCTTTAGTTAATTCCTAATCACTAAAATATTAGTCATCAATTAATTTGCATTTACCATATTTTAATAGCATTGTTATATACCTGAAAATCAGAATTAGACATAATTTTATATGCAAGACCTGCTGTTTAAATGTATTTCCTGTTTTCAATAATGGCCTTCTTCAATCATCTTTTTTACACTGCAGTGCATGCATTTTCTCCTATTATACTGTAGCCTTATTTCAGCAATGCAGATTTAAATGCATATGCAACACTTTTAGGCTTCTTATTTTAGAGGCATCTTTCCAGCATCAAAAACAGCTTTACAAAAATTTTGGAAAAACATAAAATTTAGATTGGTCTGTTCTAGGACAGATTTTTTTTTTACATTAGATATATTTATAAAAATGCCCTGTGCACTGATAATGAAATGTCAGAAAGTTTTAATTGAAGAATTCTGCCACATGATGGTGTAAGAACACTTTTTACCAAAGGGAAATTGTATTCATAAGTCAGTACAGCAGCACCTTCTGGAGCAAAGCAGTGAGTGAGTGGTATATCCAATGAATTAAAGGTATAGTTCATTCAAAAATGAATTTACTCACCCTCATGTCATTACAAACTTGTATGACCTTCTTTCGGAGAGAAAGATATAATGATATTTTAGTTTATTTACATGGAAAGTCTTTAAGTTATAGCATCAAAAGGAACCAATTTCAAATAAGGGGAACCAGGGGATTGTCATGATCAGATAAACATTACATCACATAAATTGCTCTGGACTGATAATCAAATCCAAGCTTCCTAAACTTCCTAAAACCATTATGGAGATACATGAGAAGTTACACATCCTCTCCTCATTTGCCCTGTCTTACTTACTCAAAGGTCATTCAGATGTGCTTTGGAGTTGACCTTCTCAGTAATGTCAGGGTGTGAGTGCATAGTTTGGATTTTAAAAGGGTGGATTCTTGTTGGTTTCGTGTTGTATTTGACAAAGAAGTACAACAGAGATTCTTGATGCATAATAATATTGATGCATATTAATATACTGACACACCTATACACCATATTACACTGCATTGATTTATTCTTAGCAAAATCACAGACCCAAATCTCAAATACAAATACCACATGAACTCTTCTTTGTGTTCTGTGTTTAAGTGTATGATAATTCACCAGAGCCCATTCAAACTCAAAAGAGAAGTAAACAAAGAATGCTTGTGGTTTGGAAGAATTAATATAATGGTTCTGGTGAGGCAGTGGGTTCACTCAAGACTTCACTTAAAGTCTGGTTTGAATTTAAAGAGGCATGTGATAACAGATTAGAGTAGATACACAGATAAGAACCAAAAGTCTGGCTGAGATTGTTTCTCCATGTTCTCTACTATAAATGAAAGACAGTATTAACTAGTATTCACTTTTTTATTGCTCTGAGAGATATGCATACATGTGCTAGATTTGGTTATGTATTTTCTAACAAAACCCAAAGAAAACCTCAAATTTGATATGCCTTTTTAAGGATTGGTATTTTTGTTTGATATCATTCGTAAAAGGAGAAAAGGAATAGCAGGTGACACAACACTGCTTCGAAAATCGTTTGCTATCATTTTATAAATTTGCGATTGAATGAGAATTCAAATTTAATTACAGTGCATTGACTTCAATGAACCTTAAAATGTTCTCATAGTCTAAATGTAAGTAAATAATAATAATAATAATAATAATAATAATAATAATAATAATAAAAGTTCCATCCCTTGATCCTGTGGTTTAACATTACCTTGTGGTCAGATTTTGATCAGGCGAGGTAATGGGATACAAGTTGTGACTGTCTGGGCTTCCTGTTTTCCTATCCATCTCATCTGGGGAAATTCTCCACTATGAGCTCATCCCTATCTATGCAGGTGAACTTTCCTGGGGTTAACCAACTATATAGACCTATGACCTTTGCACATAAAATAACCATATCATGTATCTATGTGCGTGTTTGGGATGAACTGCATCATGTGGGCATATGAGTAATGAATATGTTTTCCAGCTTTCTTTAACAAAGATAACAATGTTCTGCATAAATAAGCACTGTTGGTTGACGCAGTGACAAAGCTATGAGCCCTTAGTCCAAGAGGCTTAGCAGGGGAGGGAAAAACAACATCTGAGGCTCATTGGTGGGGCATTAAAAGTAAATAAAGCCTCATTAGTTTTTTGTGCTCTCCTGCACCTGCATATTTGGTACACTCCCATACAAAGTTAAAAAGGCAATTCAAATATTAACTTAGACATACACAAGCACTTTTCATATTGTAACCCATTAATCTGTAATGAATGATTTAAAAGACTAACTGAAAAGGTTCTTCATATTTGTGATTATTGTATTGCAACCTCTTGACTGTTATTTGTGGCATGTTAGTCATTACAGACACTGACAAAAACCATATGTAGAATATGCAAAGATCTGTGGTCTTTTCAACACTTCTATAAATAGAGTTCAAAAAGCTTTTATCATGGAAACTAAAACAAGATCTTATTTCTTTTTTGGTGGATAGTAGTCATGCATGGTGTGATTTTACAGTATACTTCAATGGTGCGTTGAATGTAAAAGTATGTTACAAAAAATGATGAATGCAAGCAAAGTGATTATGAAAAGTATGAAAGCCTTGTCTCCATTATCATTTGAAGGGTTTTGGGGAGCAGAGTGGAGTTTGAACCAAAAAAAAAGAGAAAATGATTAGGAATCTAATTGATAAATGTTTTTTGTAATTTGCTTATTTACTAAAAACCATCTGAATGAACCAATATACTAGAATGAATCTGACTTTCCAAGTATAATAGGCTGTATCCAAAATCAAATACTACTCTTTAGTAGGTCAGCTGCATATGTGGATGAGCTCATAGTGGAGAATTTCCCCAAATGAGTTGAAGAAAAACAGGAAGCCCAGAAATTCACAACTTGCATCCCATTACCTCACCTGAACAAAATCTGACCACAAGTTAATGTAAAACCAAATGGATTACGGAATGAAAGTTTTTAACAACATAAAGGTTATGAAAAGAGTAGTATGTCCTTATTCACAGTATTCATAAAACCGTTGGTGAAAAGTCATGACCTACTATTTGGGGCAAGATTCTGAAGTGCGCATCTGATGGACATTGACTTTAATATCCCATGAGGCCACAGGAGAGGATTTGTTTAATGACAGTAAAATGATGCTGGTTAAATGACAATGACAGCATGACGAATATATCACATCCGGATTACATTCATACTACACACATTTATACTATAAACTCTACATTTTTAACTGTAACTAATTATTTATTCAAATGAAATAGCTACCTATTCAAAAAGTAAACCATTTGTATCCATTTTCTTCTTCATACTTTAAAGTCAATGGGGAACACAACTGAAGGTGAATTATCCCATTAAGAATAAACTTTCCAAAAGCTATATCTATGGACTGTTTAGGAAGAACTGACTCATTAAAATGAAAGTAGGGGATAAAACTATAGCTTACAAGTGTTTTTCTGCTCGCTCTGCAATAAAGTAATAAATGTGATTTTAAAAAAAGTTTTCAGCCTTAAGAACGCCACACGCGGAATCTTAGCATGGTTTTATTTTTATTTAATTTTTAACTTTTCTGACAGTTTAATTTGCCACTGACCCCTCATCTCTCTACTAGCCTTTATTAAATCATACTCTCAATAGTGCTGTTATTCTGTCATGATTACCTGAAACTATCCAGCACTCTTGCTCGTGATATTTAGCGTGATATATGCGGACTATTTAAACACTAAGTTTTAATCTTTGATCAATAGCTTAATAGCTTATAGGCTATAAGGCTTAATCTAAAATGTCAAAAAATGAATAGAACATGCAAATTAGGTAATTAATAAGGCCAGCTGGAAATTAAATTTGGAAGTTGTCCAAATCTCACAAAATTAGGTCTTTTTTCTACACTCTGGGTTAGAGTTATTCTACACTCTAGGCTAGGCTGTATTTTATAACGAGTGTCCCATAGAGAGCAGTTGATTCGCTCACAGAGGCAAAAAAGTTCAAAGTCACGTGGTGAGACTATGCAATAATGTCACTCCGGCCCATAAAAAAAAAAAAAAAAAAACCGGAGGAAAGAGAACAAAGAAATCGTTGCATATAAATAAGTGTCCGCTGTATCTGCAGCAGCAGTCGTCCACAGTCATCGCACGAGCTCGCGCAGCAACCTTCTCAGGAACTTCCACTTCCAGCAGCGGAGCTCGAGGATAGGAGGAGGATGCGGGTCTCCGGGCTTCTGTCAGGCGCTTTCGCTCTGCATGTGCTCCTGACCGTGAGATGCAAGCCTTTGCATGAGAGACGAGGACTCGTGAATCACAAAGAGCCTCAGGTGAGTTTATCAATGCACACATTTAATGCATTACGGCACGGTACGCTGCTGTTTAGTAAGTGGTAATTTTTAAATGTACGTTAAATAAATACATTTTATTTTACTTTAATGCTGCATGCCGAAATACAAATAGCTCAGCTTGAACAAAGCAACAATTTGCTAAGTTTTGGCTTGTTACAATTATTGCTGTAATTAAAAATCGTAAAACAGCGTCTGCAGCTTCTACATTTACAAGCCAGAACCTGTCAGTTTCATCTTTTTTGTGATTCAGATTAAGTAAATGATGCTTATGAGAGCAATTTCATCTCATTTAACTATTTAACTGCCATTAAATGCTCTTGATAAAAGTTTTTCAATTTAAAGTAGACTCAACAGGCTTACAGTTTTCTTTATGGGTTTCTGTTTATGCCCTATATTGGAAGTGTTTGTTTGATTGTTAAAATTACCTAATCAACCTGTCATCACATTACTAAAACTGAAGAATGAAATTTAGTGTTGTGTTTATTATGACTCAGGTGTAAAACTTAAATATAATGTTATCCGTTTGTTCTCTCAGCAATGACAAAAGAGCGAGGGATTGTGCAGGCATGGGCAAGTTGGTCTTTTCTGTGCCATCTGGAGGGACACACACTCCCTCACTCTCACACACACACACACGGATGCATAGCCTACTGTAGAGAGAATTCAGGGAATGTGATAGTCTCCTGACAGAAACCGTGCACTCTTTTTTCCTGTTACAATTATTTTGGCCCCTTGCTCCCAGGCACGTCCCCTGCTTAAAGAGAATAGAATATGATGTCTGTCAACCATGACATTCAAAATGCTTGTTTATTTTAATTATTTTCCCATCCGTCTCATTCTCACAGTATTTGACCCAGTCACTGCGGAGCAGAAAACACGAGCAATTGAGGAGGCTCTAGAACACTAATTTATACAGTTTATTTGAGGTTAATATATGCAGCTTAAATATTTACACCACTTAAGGCATGTCATTTTCAATTAACTTTAGTTGATGTTGAATGCCTGAACACAAGAAGCATAAAAAAAACATTAAAGTTGTCATATCCACAGTTTAAGCATTATTTGCTAGTATATAAAAACAACAAAATGAAGAAAAAAAAGTGGAAATAAAGACTATTGTTAATACACTCCTGTAGTGGGACTGTGCTGAGCAGTTTTATTGGGTCTATAGGTGCTTATGTAATATTGGTTTCTTTTCTTTTTGTTAAACAAATTTGTCAGCTGTAATTTGGTGTAAGGTTTATAATACTGAGTTTTAATAAAACTTCACTGAGAAAAACACAATTAGGCTATATATTATCAAAATAAACAAATGTAAGTGCTTAAGATACAGAAACATAACAGATGTTTATCTGTTTAGTAATCATGAGACGTTCTCTTTGAAGTCCTTATGGATTTTTTCCTTTGGATATATACTTTTTTATTTATTTTGAGGAAAAGATGGGGAATTCTTTAATACTTTCGCAAATGTAACAAACCTTACCTATTGTAGCTTTAAAATTGGACGTTTATGAACTTTGAAGTATGAGTAAATTCACCTGCACCCCAAACAGCATTTCCATCAAAAACATAATTGTGTTTTATAGCCTAGTAGTTCAAGGTTATCGGATCAGAGGATTCACTCACCTAAACTGACTGGAAAATGTCCCTGCTATGATTTTGACAGGGTCATTCAAGCACAGCATGATCAGTTTCATGGTTTCCTGGATGTGTCAGAGCATGAATGTGTGTGTGTGTGTGTGTGTGTGTGTGTGTGTGTGTGTGTGTGTGTGTGTGTGTGTGTGTGTGTGTGTGTGTGAGCGGGAAAAATTAGGTTTATGTGAATAAGCCAGGTGCCAAAATCCTTCAAGCACTGATCCAAACTTGAAACATTTACTACTGCTGGTAGATAGAGGTCTTGAGCAGCTGGGGATAAAGTTTAACATGAGCACTGGTGCATACACTGTATCTGGGAGCTTATCACTGAGAGCTTACATGAAAGTCTCCTTTAGTCCTGCATTGGACCACTCATCACTCCCAAGTCAGCTGCAGATTCGAGGGGATTTACCTGTGAATATTTGTTCAAATGGTAATCCTTTAAAGCATAATTTATCTTGTCATGAAATATTGTGTTATGCTGGTGCAACACGGTGGTGTAAGGATTAGCTTTTCTTTTTTTCTCTCCCCGTTTGATATCTGTAAACCAGATTGGACAGTGATCCAGATCTTTGATCCTGCCCTCTACCCATTTTATTTTTAAGGGTCGAAAGACTCATTTAGGACTTTTGATAAATGTGGAAAGAGGAGGGGTCAACGATTATCATACTAAATCAAACAATATTCCAACATGCATGATCCATTTACTTCAAGTACTATAGTTTAGCATTTTATAGAGACCTTTACTCAGTTGGTCCTGAAACAATCTTTCTTTATGAGTTATGATTTAGATGTTTGTTTCTTAAAGGTGATGTGTGTAATTTCCGTAATAGTCACGTAATCGTTACCAAACTGAGAAAAAAAGAATTATTGTTTCCAAACAGGTGTTCAGTACAAGTTTAACTCAATTAACAGCATTTGTGACAAAGGTGATTACGTTTGTATTTTTCTAAATCAACTTGTTCCTTGCTTTCTTTATAAAAAGCAAGCACAATGAGGGACTTAAAAATTATTTTAAACGCAGAAATGCAAGCTTAACATTTTATAGTTACATTATTTTTTTCTTTTAAGACCTGTGTATTACTTGCACAGGTAAATTTCTTAATTTAATAATTTTTGTAAAAAATTTTATATGCATACTTCCCTACTACATAGTATGTGAAAAACAGAATGTGAAAAGAGTAGTATGTCCACTTCCATTGTAAGTGCTTCACTGTAACCCAGATTTTTGCTTCTTTAAAGGGAAATTTAGAAATATATATATTTTTATAATCAACATTATGCAACAAATGCTTACAATTGAGTGTATCTTGTACTGAACTCAGAATATTCCCTGAAGTAAAAATAAAAATATTTTGATAGCTCAACAGAAGTACCATTTACATGTTTTGAAAAATCAGTCTGCAAATTGATTTATTTAAAGCTGAGTTCTATATGTATTGACATATTAGATAGGTGAAAGTGTTGCATTAAATCACTGTTTTGCTACTGAAAGTGGCTTGTTGAGTTTGTTGAAAACAATGACAACCCCCCCAACCCCCCCCCCCCCCCCCCCATCCATTATGCAACACGAGCACCTGACATTTTTTGCTACATAATGGTAGCATATTCACACAATATCGCTCTTTCTTGTCAGTCTTGCTAAACAAAGGCTGCTGTTTTGGAACAGTTCATATCATTAGCCTGATCTCAGTGAATCTGGATCTCTGCTGGTGTTTTTACTGTAGGACAGAGTTCTGGAGAACAGCACATAGGGGTGAACATGGCTCTCAGATGCACTCTTATCAGGAGTGGGAGCTGAAAGCATGTGCTAACACAAGAGCTCCAGAGACATGGGAGCTCTAGGCAGTTTTGTATGGGAGTGAGGCTTAAGCACAGACCTACACTGGCAAATTTAACTATATGAAAGGAGACAGCAGCATTTATATCTTTGCTTTGTCTGGGAGGCTTATCTGAAACATAAATTATGTCAAACTACAGGCAAAACGCTGACTCAGAATTTTCCAGCATTTACAAAATGAATCAGAAAGCTGGCGAGCTTTCAAACTCACTGAGACAAGTTTCTTCTCTCCCTGCCTGTGAACCTATTAAGCACTGACCCAGAATTTTGATCCCACTCTAAAAAGGTATTTTCAGTAGCTTTAGGGTCAGACTGTTTATTTAAACTGTGTTGATGACAGTGGACAGCTACGTTTTCACACCTATTTAAAAATTCACTCTGATCTTTGCAGAAAAAAACCCCCATAACATTCATTTCCACATTATGCCACTACCTCTAGGCTTTTTATCAGTGCATACTGCAACCTTGATTTCCATTGTATGTATTTAAAATGACATTTTGATGCTTTAATCTCCTCAGACATTTAATGAAATAAACGGCTTAAACGTTGGGGAATGTGTTTTGACAGAAAATCAAGATACCTTGGGCAATGCTATAAATTATTACACACACATATAAAATAGCAACCTATTGTGTTGACTTAATTCTCCCCCTGCATAATATAGTTAAATGTGTTCTAACTTGCCCTGCATTTTTGAGAAGTGGGACAAACACATATACGCTTTGAACCTGAGTTCTTGAAACTTGCATTGTATGAACAATGCAGAAAGCACTTCATCTTTGTGTGTGCCAGACGTGGAATGTGTGTGTGTTATTCCAGGGTAATGGCAGATCTCGCCCACTCATAGGTCATAAGTCACAATTCAGTTGGATGTTATGATGACATAAACAACTGAGAAAAAAAATCAAGCATTTTAAAATACTAAATCCTATTTAAAACACTAAATCTAAGTAATGTGGCACCAACAAGTGGAATCATGCAGGAACAAAACCCCATAAACCTGGAAATGATGCCTTCTTGGTCAATATGTATCTTTGTGAGTCCAGGACTCCAGGTGAATGGAGATTAAAATGTCATGTGGTGCAACACCCTAAAAACATAATCATTTTTAAATTAATGATTCATCATATCTGTAAAACCACCTTTACATTGAAGATACATTGATTAAGATGCGTTCATGTATTCTAAATGGTATTTTTTTGCTTTATGATACATATGAACATAATATACTGTAATGTTAAGCGTAATTTTAAAGTCAATAAATGATGAAAATGGTATTGAAAATGAACCACAACTGTCTTTATGCACATGTTTGAAATCAGCATGCTGGTAGAAAAGTCTCGCTCAGAGACAAGGGCACATTCCACAGTTCCTGCTGGGCATTGTCTCTAATATAACAGCCCTGCCTCACGCATGAGGAGTCACCTCCGTGCCGCCATCCCTAGGAGAGAGACACGGGGTCACCGAGGGGAAAACATTTAGCCTGTTTGCTGTTTCTTTGCTAAAGTCCTAAACATTTTTTCATATTCAGTAAACCAGTCAAAAAAGGGGGGCACCTGGGCAGAAATGTGTTTTTCCTCTTAGTCCAAAGAAAGACATGAAGACAACATTCAAATTTGAATATCACAATATAGAACTCACTGTAAATTCTTCAAATCGTAACATATGTAGCTTTTTGAGGTAAATGTTGATTTCATGTCAATTAAGTATTTTTTTTGTATGAATTTTTCAGTAAATGGGAAAAAGGTGAGCACTGTAAATGAAAGCTGAAACATCCTGAAGTTTAAAGCATCTATAAATGCTCAGAATTCTGTCTGAAAACGCCCCAGTGCTGCCCAATGCATTTCTCTCCGTTTTTAACGCCCATGTTAATGAACATCCATTTCCTCCAAAGAATGTTTAGAGACACTAAGCAGTCCATCCGCAATCATATCCCACAGTAAGTAAACAGTATCAACCAGGAAAGAACATGATTTTGCTTCTTGTATCAGATTAGGGTGGTTTGGCTTATTTGTTTTTATTTAATGTTCATTAACATGCAAGAGGTTTATTATCATAAACTGTGGCCTTGCCAAACAGGTTCGGTATGGTTTTTCATTATGTCAGTTTATCATATTTTAGACAAATAGACTTAAATAAAATATGTCGAGCATTTTATGGAATTATACTTATATACTTAATATACAATAAACTACTATTTAAATTTTAGGAGTCATTTAGGATTGTTTTTTAATAATGCTCACCAAGTCTGCATTTATTTAAAAACAAACAAACAAAAAACAATAATATTGTGAAATATTATTAAAATTTAAAACAACCATTTTCTATTTTAATGTATTTTAAATCTCTATTTATGCCAGTGATGGCAAAGCTGAATTTTCTGCTTCATTACTCCAGTCTTCAGTGTCACATGATCCTTCAGAAATCATTCTGATATACTGGTTTCCTCTTATTTTTGGTGTTCCCATGAGGGATGAAAAGTGCCACAAAATTGTTCAAAATTGATTTCTTCAAAACACAACTTTTAGTGGAGAAACATGCTTTTTGTCTGCATTATGGTGTGGTGATAAAAACTAACTAACTAGCTTACCAATATTAGCATGGGTAATTTCGATTGTTGCCATTCAGTTCATTCCTTCTTTCCATCGCAGGGTTTATCACAGATTCCTCATTTCCTCTCTGAAAAGAGGAGAGACAGGGTCTCCCACCCTCAGGACATCGTCAAACCTCAAGCATGGCCAAAAGATGAGCCACAGCTCAACACCCAGCTCAGGAACAGCCCCGGGGGCGCAGGTCCACTGCGCTGTGGCGTCCCAGACTACCCTGACCAGAGAGAGGTGCATCTCAGCAGGCACCCCAGACAGAAACGCTTTGTGATTTCTGGAGGACGCTGGCCAAAAACTGACCTCACTTACAAGTAAGGTGTATAAGGAAATCAAGATCATATCATTATAATTCAAAGTAATATATACAAAAAAAATTCTAGTAAGCCTACTGCGTTTTAAATTATGGGAGGTGCTTGAGAGGGGAAGTTCCACTCAAAAAGACTGAAATTACTGTCTGTTCACCTGATTAAATTCACAATATAGCTTATGAATAATTAACTAATCTTGTTTTTCTCCTCAAATCCCCGTCTTTTTCCAGGTTTGATATAATGATATAATAAGATATAATTATTATTAGCTTATAAATCAACTGTGTAACGTAATCCTACTTCATGGTATTGCATTTGCACCAAGTAACAGAAACTGTCTTGTTACGATGGTTGATTTTAATGATTTAATAATAACAACAGAAACAACAACAATAATAATTTATCTTTCTAATAATCTTGGAATTGTATACTATAAACAACTGCTGACACTATGACAAATTGCTTTTATTCCTTAATGAATAAAAGGGTCTAGTAAATGCTGAAATGTATATATAAAATAATAATTATTATTATCGATATTATGAAAAAAATATAAAATAATAGTTTTTATTATCTGTTATATTATATATTTATTATTATAATAACCACACCTATTATTATTATTATTATTATTATTATATAAATAAGTTCTTTAACAGTATTTTTCTTTTTTTTATTAAAACAAGCTCCAGATCTTTTCAGTGGCACAGTGCCTGTCTGTTTTCATCGTAACAAAAGGGTAATTTTTATCCTTATTCAATATTTGAATAAACAATAATGTTTGTGTGCTGATAGCACTTTCTATCTCTGTTCTGATAATGCTTACAGCAGTCAGTTTATGTGGAGGAATGCAGAGACATTATAGTCTGACGATTGAGGAAGAAAAGGGTTGTAATCAGCCACATTTGTACAGGAATCTATTCACAGGCAGCACAGTGTGGATGCATCCGGTTGAAGATGTAGGATACTCACTTTTCTTTCTGAGGTCTTGTTGCTCTCCATTGTTCTTTGTATAATATTTTCATGACTGAATAGTACAGAGGTATGCATTGTGTATTTGAATGGGGCATTATAAGATAAATGAAATGTTTTTTTTAAGGAAAGTGTGTGTTTATATATATATATATATATATATATATATATATATATATATATGTATGAAGAGTTCAGATGCAAAAGCCTCTAAATGCCATCTGAAATTTTCATCTAAAATTAGGATTTTTATTAGGCTCCTGTATTTATGTTCAGTTATTTCACTTTAATAGCTTGGAAAAGGACCTGCACATTGCCATTAAAATAAAATGACTCAACCTAAGCATTGGAGCTTGATGAAAATCCTAATTTTAGATGAAAATTTCAGATGGCACTTGGAGGCTTTTGCATCTGAACTCTTCATATATACACACAGTATATAAACCTTTACTTTTGCATTTTGTCATTTAGCAAAGGTTTTTATCCAAAGCAACATGGAATCATTTATTTAACTAAAGTTAGCATTTGGAAACTTAAACTTTCTTGATGGACCCTTTTCATAGAATGTGATGGCATGTTTCTACAGTTCTTAACATTATAAATCTAATTTTTTATTATGTTAGGTAAGTCATCGTGAGTTTTTTTTAATTATAATTTTTTTTATTATGTACATACAGTAACACTATAATTAGTTAACACTGATGTTTAAGTGTTTCTAACACAACAACTGAGGGAGCATCTTCTCTTCTCAGCATCTTAATCAATCTCACTATATTTTGTACCTTTTTTGGAACGTCATTTCTACGCTAATGTGGATTTTTTCCTTTGCAATTAGAGCAAATGGGAAAGCTAAAAGTATTTTTGTTGTAGTTTCCATTCACCACTATAGAAGTTTAGTCAGCTATGATGAGCTCTGAGTTCGGCTTCTGAGAACCCCGGAAATGTGAAAAGGGTCCATTTCACAAGGACAAAGAAATCCTAAACTTGAGAGGCTGAATCGAGACATTCCTTGACACAGACAGATGTGTGGGCCCTTGATAAAGCTTGGCTTCCATTATTAAAATGTGTATTTCTAAAGAATTTCTGATACAAGTTGAAACAGTTCAAGTTCCTATTAACTTGAGCTATGTGGATTTGTGATAATTGTATCTTCAAATATTTGAAGAGTTCTCACCTTTATGTAAATGACTATAATAAAAGGTTAATTATGCCTAAATTGTAATTGTAGATCCAGAGCAGTCTGATACGTGTCTGAGGTAACATGATCCCTGTGGGGTGAGCTCTGCTCCTGTCAGAGAACTGGGTCATGAAGCTACACATAATACCACTGAAACCACAGTTTCATTATGCTCATAAGACAACCAATCAGAGCACATGTGGCATGCTCAACAGACAGATGCCTATGGTGATGAATAATAAAGATGAATCACTGGTGGTCTCTGATGTGGATTTGTGTCGGTTGGTGGTCCAGCAGTGCAAGGACCGATGGTCTGTAACACAATGCGTGTATGCTGGGGCAAACATTATCGTCGGTGTTTTGTTGATAAATTTAGTGTTTGCCTGTGGATTTTGTGTTCAGAATCCAGCGTTTCCCATGGCAGGTGAGTGAGGATAAAGTGAGGCGGGTTTTACAGGAAGCTCTCAAGATTTGGACTGATGTCACGCCCCTCACCTTTACTGAGGTTATCAACCAAGAGGCCGACATCGTCATTGACTTTGCAAGGTAACAAAAAAATCATCCTTCAGTATGCCTAGGTGTAACAGAGTGAAGCAGTTTGTCATTTTTGCTTTTGGTCTCTGGCTCCTGTTCATCTTCATAAACGGATATGATAGTAATCTGGTGAATTTCATAATGACACCTGAGGGCCATGCAAAATCATATCTCAGTTATAGTTTTTTCAGAAAAACCCTCTTCACAGGTGTATTTGTCATCCTTGATTAATGTATCCTGCAAACAAATACAAATGTTACCAAATAAAGTGAGTACTAGTGTAGTTTTCAATATAGTATGATAGTAAAGAACGGTACAATATAGTATAATAAATCTGGGACTTGTGTATCTCACACGAGTCTACATTATTTAACGGAAATATGCTGATTTCAGATTTTCATATTTATGTCTTTAGGTATAAAACTAAAGAAATTAATAAGTGAAAAAATTTAAAATATATCATATCACATCCAATAGCTCTTAATGTCAGTCTATTTTCTGCTATGGTAATACTGGCAGAAAATAGGTAACACTGAATATTTAGTTCAAGTCACACATATGAATGGGGAATGTAGTGGTTTAACTTGTTTTTTTTTATGTGATAGTCCTACTGTGATGCAAAGATATTAAATGGTAAGTATATATATTTATATATATACATAGATATATATATATATATATACATACATATATGTGTGTGTGTGTGTGTTTTCCATATTAGTTTCTGGCATGGTGATAATTTGCCCTTTGATGGCCCTGGTGGGATTTTGGCTCATGCTTTTTTCCCAAGGACACATCGAGAGGGAGACATTCATTTTGACTATGATGAGTCCTGGACGGTTGGCAATGAACTTGGTAAGTTGCAAAATATTCATACTGCTTCACTGCCTGCCAATCACTTGGAAAGCTCAAATACAGATAACACATATTGTAGACGAATGAATCAGTGAATGTATCATAGATTTTTTCTTTTTTAAATTACCTGGAAAGTTTGGATAGATCTCTGATACGTTCTAAGTTTTTTGTGTATTTGGCTCCAATCTTAAACCCAGTCGACATCCATATGGGATTTGACAGATTAAACTGACTAAAGTGATTAATATCTGTTTTTTTATCATACAAATGCATGACATCATACAAAGTGTGTGTTATTTTGTAAGGTTGCTGCACCTTTTGAGTTCATGGTGAGATGTCACCACAGACACGAGCAAAGACAAGATGTCTGGTTTTCCGTTCTCTCTTTCCACAATGACATCTACTCTCAGCTGTCTCCTGACATCATTTCTACAGAAACTGATGTAGATGCACCAGATGTTGATGACCCTGTCTGAACAAAAAGATCAGAACAAACAAAATGACAGTCATTCCTTAAGATCAGATATAAAAGCCAAATCAGATTGGTGTGGAAATGCCTCATCTTAAATGTCATTCTACAGGAACTGATCTTCTTCAGGTGGCAGCACATGAGTTTGGTCATGTCCTGGGTCTACAGCATTCTCTGGAGCCTGGAGCCTTGATGTCCCCATTTTACAGCTTCTCTTATCCTCTCCAGCTCAGTGAGGATGACAAGAAAGGGATTCAGTACCTCTATGGCCCCCGGCCGAAAGCCGCGGTCCAAATCCCTATAGAAACCAATGAGATTATCACCAGTGCAGTGAGTCACTGAACACTTAAACATTGAATAAGTTACACATTTAAAAGAATGTCGACAGCAACATCAACAGCATTGCCATAATGTTGGTTACCGCAAAAAAAATAAAATAAATAATAATAATAAAACAATCGAGGTTACAGTGAAGCTCTTACAAATTATAACAGTAAATGTTAATATACTCACTCTACTCAATTGTATAGACTACAGATGCTAACAATATATTTTTTTATTGTGTAATTTGTCAATTTAGTCTCAATTTTTTATTTATTTATTTTTTTAAAGAAAACCAGAGGTAATTCATAGTTTTGTGTGTGTGTGTGTGTGTGTGTGTGTCATAATAATTATTAATGTTATAAATTGCAATTGTATTGTATTATAATTATTATTGTATTAAGCCCCAAATATTCCTAAAACATCACATATTTTAAATCAGTTTATTCCATTTATTCTCACTTACGTTATCCCATCTCCTCTCTTGCTGTCGCTGTTTGTAGCCTGACTCTTGTCACACAGACTTCGATGCTGTGTCTGTAATCCGTGGGGAATTGTTCTTCTTCAAGGCCAGCTATGCCTGGCGCATCAGGGAGGGCCGTTTGCAGGCGGGATACCCTGCCCTGGCCTCTCGACACTGGAGGGGCATTCCAGAGAATGTAGGCGCTGCCTATGAAGACACAAAGGGCAAAATCTGGTTCTTTGAAGGTGGGTGAGTTCAGCACCAGTGGCTGACTGTGGTGATTTGTGGTTGGAGGACAGGATCAGACAGGCCTGGTTATATACATATCTATGGTAATGGGTGGTGCGGAGCTTCCCCTTGACCCATAACTTTAGCATCCTGCTTTGTGCCTCTAATGCAGGGCATGATAAAACACGAGCACGCAGAACACACTCTACTAACAACAGATACATACATGTGTTGTTCAGTGCAGTGCAGCACCAAAACAGTACTGTACACTTATTGTATCTCAAATGGTACTTGTGAATTCCACAGAATTAAATGTATAATTTCAAGATTGAAAATTTGGGTTAAACTTTACTCTTTGCATTTAGAACTGGAATAGCATTGGTTCAGTGAGTCAGACGTGGTATGTTGATGTGAATGCTCTTGATTATGACTATGATTATCACTCAAGACAATTTTATAGACAAAAGGTGTTTGTGGATCCTTTAAAAGCATTAAAACATATTAAATTCACATTTATGGCCATAAAAGTCTAAACATGCCATTTTGTGATCTGTATAAAAATTAAGATTATTTATTGTCTTTCAGTAGAATATTGAATATCATCCAAATTTGAAAAAAATATCAGAATCTTTTTTATTTTTTATTTAATCACCCAGCAACTGGAAGTTTAAGTTTTGACATGACATTTTAATTAAAAATTACAAGGTCTAAAATAATAATAAAATAAAATAATTGCACATACACAATTATTTGTTTACAATAGGTTCAGTAAGAAATTAAATTAGAAATTAAGATGAATTTTGTGAATTTCCATTTCATGCTGACTTTGAACATGCAGATAGACTAATACTTCATTTTTCATTTAATCAGGTTTTTCATCTTTTTTGCATTTCATTGAACAAAGGTTTAATACTGTGTAGTTTTATATTGTGAAATCAGTTAGAAATTCTTTAGATGGAGTCTGATAATGATTTGCCTTTGTTTTACAAAAGGGAAGTGAATCTGCAAATCAATAACAAATAATAGGCAACAAAGCTAAAATGGAATATAGCGACATTTATAATGAATTAACATACTAATGCAGTCATATTTACTCTTTACTTATACTTACTCTATAACATATGTCCTCTGTTAGGTTCCAACTACTGGGTGTTTGATGCAGAACGCAAGATAAAAGGACCAGACCCTCTCCAGACTATAGGCCTTCCTGTCACACACATTCAGGCTGCACTGCACTTAAAGGAGCACCACGGCCACCATACATACTTCTTCAAGTCAGGACGCTACTGGCGTTTGGATTCCCAAGAGAACAGAGAGGACACGGCCTTCCGTGGCAGCATCCAGGAGGACTGGAGGGGCATCCCTGATGAGATTGATGCTGCCTTCCAGGATGCACATGGTACTTCAGTCTCAGCCTTTTTAATACATACTATTGAATGTTAATATTAACATAAAAGAAATCAAGTTGTGTATGTGTTTTTTTTTTTGAATAATTTTACTAATTTACTAATTTTACTAATTTGACTAATTCAATGGACCAGTTAAAAGTAACTTGCTTCTTTTCTGAATGAATCGTTTGAATTAATAGTTTAGTGACTAATATTAAGAGACTTGTTTCCACCTACTGTCTGTTTTAGTTTAATATTTAAAGTAGAATCAGTCAAATGTTATGTTTAAATATTATAACTGTTATTTTTATAATTTATTAGAATTATTAATGCAGTTGTAATTGCAGTGTAAATGCATTTCTACCAGCTCTGATCAGCATTAAATATTCTGTCTAAATACATCTAAATGCTATTTAAGGTGCAGATATTGTGCCGCCTGCAGTGCAAAGATGGATTTTGTTGAGGCCGATTTCATTTGAATCATAACCACCAATTTGTGTCTTATTATTTTGATTGAATTTGTTGATGAAATATATATAAGAATTTATTCTAATAAGGTTCGAAAAAAATAAAATTATAACGGAAAAAAATGGAAATCAATTGAAGGTGGCAAATATTCACTTAGTGGAAACGTTACTACTGTGAACCGACCACCGCACAGGTCATTTAAATTTCTCATATTTCTAGTTATTAAAGCGCCTACGTTCATAACCCTAACTGTTAATGTCAACAGAAATGCAAGTGATTGGCTAATTTGCTCACAGCTGTAAAATAACACATCATAAATAGAAACATTCCACTCTCTTCAGAACGTAAACACTGATACGCACTCATGTGTCAGTTGTTTTAATTTTTTATGCCAGCCCCACTATGGCGCTAGGCCTGTGTAAATCTCAGAACAGTCTGCTGTTTTTGGAATGTAGATCTATTTCTAATTGAACCTGCGCATGCTGCATCATTTTAAGTCACTCTGACCCAGAAAGCACATGTTATACGACATAGCAAATAGCTGAGACATTTTTAGTGGATCAAAAACAAAATGTTTATGGCTCAAAGTGATTCAAAAAGATGGAGTAGGTCATGTTCACAAAGTCTCTTGTGAATAGCATCCTAATAGCTTCCTTGACAAGATTTGCATTGATTTCCTGCTGAAATTATGTGGCTTTAATCCATGACAGGGAACCAGCTAAGAAAAAGGCAGTCGTTAGATCTATCACTGCTCTGCCAATTTTAATTGTTGAGTGTGACAGACCTCTGACAGAAGAGGGCGATATTTCAGCAGCAATACTCAGTTGTTTTGGGTCAATACAAACTTGTGCACCCTCACATTTCTGATTTATAATTACTAAGTATGTAGTTGTGCAGTATTCTGCAATAGTAATACATTGTGTTATGAATTCCCATTTCCCATGAATTAATTTTCTTGCAAACGGTTGTATGCTCCACAGGCTTGGCCGTCTTCATCAGCCGTCGGCAGTACTGGAGGTTTGACCTGGTTCAGCGTAAGGTTTTGGAAGGTTACCCACGCTATGTTGGTGCAGATTTCTTTGGATGTAGTATGCCATAAACCCTCAGGAAACTTTTCTGTCTCTTACAAGTTCTCACACTCTCTCACTGGTCTAAAGCATATTGTGTCAATTTCCCTACTTTATCATGATGAGGAACTGTACTATATAAACTAAGTTCTTGTTTCCAGGGCATCTCCTTTCCCTTAACCTCAAAAATGTCTGATTTATCTAATTTCTTCTCAGGAATTCTTGCACATCTGAGCTTTATGGACCACGAGCAGCTATGTCTGTATTTGTTGTATTATCAAGCAACATGTAAGGAGACATAAATGCCCTGTTGTTTAGGTGCTAAACAAGGTGCTAAAACATTCGTCAGGGATCTTTGCACTTGATGCAATGTCAATAACTCTCAAAGTTTTTTTATGATTTGCTGCAAGTTGTACTGTAACTTAAACTGTGCAGTTTGAATTGATTAATAGAGAATATGTCTCTCATTCAAAATGTTTTTTTCTTCTTTCTTTTTTTTCTCAAGATCACACAACTCAACTCTTGACACATGAGCATTTGTTTATGAGAATATGAATAGACAAACTGGCACTCATCAGTGCAGGACACTGACAATGTTTTAAATCTTTTTTTATTTTTTATTTTATATATATATATATATATATATATATATATATATATATATATATATATATATATATATACACACACACACACACACACACACACACACACACACACACTAATAGATCTGCTTGAAATTCCTTAAGATCATCTGTGTACAATTTTTCCTAAATTTTGTAGTTTTTCGTAGTTCTTGCACTTTTTGTAGATTTCTTTGGCTCTTCATATTTACCATGTAAATACTTTTATATAAATTGTGTGTTGTATTTTGGTACAAATAAAATATACCCTGAAGATTTTTCAGTGATCCATTCATTTATTCATCAATTTGCAGTAAGCACTGCATTAAAAAAAAAATTTAAATGAAGAAGAAGAAGAAGAAGAAATACATAGAGAAAACTAAAAAAAGTTATGGCCAAAGTTTCATTAGAAGTAATATAAACACGTTAATATATAAAAAATGTACAAGCCTATATATTAACCATAAATATAAATAAATAATTGCAGCGATAATAGAACAATAATAAATATAAAACAAATATACAAATGTATATCTTTATAATTCATAAAACAAATGACATCACTTTTACGCTAATATCATTTCCATGACGTCAGTGGAACCGTGCAATCTTATTGGTCCACGGAACACAAGAGATTTTTGCTTTTATCCACGTGGAGGTGCTGAAGCGACTGACAAAGCCTGGATTTCACACTCCGCCCCTACTAAAACTCTTATAACCAAACGCAAACATCATGAACCTTTAAAAATAAACAGTCTGCAGCTACCGCTAAACGTGGAAATGGATCTACTGTATGGAAAGCCAAATGGGTCAGAATACGCGTGCTTTTCAACGCCGTATTCATTTTAAAACGCCGTTTTCATAACGCCGCCAGGCGTTAAATAAGCGCCGTTACGTGATAAGTTAACGCCAGACGCCACCAGGCGTTAAAATAACGCCACACGCCGACCGACGTTAAGTTAACGCGACACGCCACTTAAGATGCAAATTTATTCGCTCATCTACATGGACACACCTCTCATGGCTACGAGGACTCTACGGCAAGTCAGAGCATCCAGTTTGCAAGAGCGCGAAGATGGCAAGAAGAGCCCTTACAATTGTACATATAGGGGATAAATGCCCCTGAATAAGCTTTTGTCTCATGAAGTCTCATGAAGTGAAAATGTGGAAATGATTTTATTCAACAGTTAAATTAATAAGGAAGTAATATTATTATTTTATTATTATATTATATTTTGAGTAGGATATCATTTCAATTTAATAAATAGTTGGCCATAGTTTTACAAAAATAGAAATTCTGTTTATTTACATTTACTCAACCCAATGTTGTTTCAAACCTTATGTCTTTATTGCGTTTGAGGAACATAGGAAGATATTTTGAAGAATGCTGATAACCAAACTGTTTTAGTCTGTAAATATATGTTGATTCAGATGCAACTTCTGAAACAAAGCATAGCATGTGTAAACCTAAATTAAATATACATTTTTAAAGCTACATTTTGATTCTGTTTTCTCATTCTTTGCTTTTCTCATTTAACACAATTTGGCTATATGATAAAATATCTTTTGAGGGTACTTTTTCTTCCTTTTTAAAACATAATAACATATGATAAACTGAAATCATACTCAAAAGTAGATACCTGAATTTTTACAATAAAGCACTTACACACACACACACACGTCTGGTCAGCTATCCTTGTGGGGACTCTCCATAGGTGTAATGGTTTTTATACTGTACAGACCGTATTTTCTATCGCCCTACACCAACCCTACCCCTAAACCTAACCCTCACAGGAAACTTTCTGCATTTTTAGGTCAATTTAGGTCCCCTCCGTGACACGAGTCCCCATGAGTCTGTGTGTATTCAGGTTTAAGTCCCCACCAGAATAGAAAAACAAATACACACACACACACACACACACATATATATATATATATATACATATATACATATAATGAATATTGTTATTACATGACACAAATGAGTGTAAATTTGGAAATTATTACAACAGTTAAATAATAAATTTCTTGTAATATATTCCAAAATATATTTATAATCTGTGTTGGAATATATATATATATATATATATATATATATATATATATATATATATATATATATATATATATATAATGACCTTTTGGATGTATTTCATTATAAATCTCTTTGTAATCTATAATAACATTACATTTATTTCATATTTCTATATGTCCTTCTTGAATATTAAGCAATTTTGGCCACATTATAAATACTTTGTGAAATTGCACATGCTAAAATATAAGCATTATTAATGTGTTTAATAAAAACATAAACATTAATTAGTGAAAAGAAAGAATTATTTAATAAACAATTAGAATGATTAGTACTTGTCTCTCATTGGACTGATTAGCCTATCTCTCAAAACCTTTCTTAATTAGTTGTACAGTATTGCATGATTTGTAGATTATATTTAATACACTTTGCGTAAACGTTTGCAATTAGTTTTTAAAAGGTAACATTAAGGTCTTAAGGCGTCTATGCTTACATTCCTTTATATATATATATATATATATATATATATATATATATATATATATATTCAAAGAGTTTTCTTTATTTTCATGACTATGTAAACTGTAGAGTCAGACTGAAGGCATCAAGGGCTATTTGAGCAAGAAGGAGAGTGATGGGGTGCTGCTCCAGATGACCTGTCCTCCACAGTCACCGGACCTGAACCCAATCGAGATGGTTTAGGGGTGAGCTGGACCGCAGACAGAAGGCAAAAGCACCAACAAGTGCTAAGCATCTCTCTGGGAACTCCTTCAAGACTGTGGAAGACCATTTCAGGTGACTACCTCTTGAAGCTCATCAAGAGAATGCCAAGAGTGTGCAAAGCAGTAATCAAAGCAAAAGGGGGCTACTTTGAAGAACCTAGAACATGACATATTTTCAGTTGTTTCACACTTTTTTGTTATGTATATAATTCTATATATAATTCCACATGTGTTAATTCATAGTTTTGATGCCTTCAGTGTGAATCTACAATTTTCATAGTCATGAAAATAAAGAAAACTCTTTGAATGAGAAGGTGTGTCCAAACCTTTGGTCTGTACTATATATATATATATATATATATATATATATATATATATATATATATATATATATATATATATATATATATATATATATATATATATATATATATATATACATTATAGGGCGATATTTGACTCCTTAAAGATTAGTTTTTTAACCTTTATAATCCCCTTTTTCAAACTTTATTAAATGTATTCCATATTTTAAAGCCAAAACATTTAGATTTTAACTTAGCATCAACATTTCATCTTTGCCATGCACTTAACTTTTTTTGTTGCATTAAGGAATATTTACAGACTTCATGCATAATAACGATGTTATGAGATTAATGTTTAAAATATGAAGTTTTGAATATAGAAATATTAAACAATTTAAATGACTCAATTTATAAAATGAAACTGAAACCGCCAGTAGGTGGCAGCATGTCACTGAATCATTTATTAAATCGATTCGTTCAAACGTCTGATTCATTTATGATTTTAAGACAGCACCGGATGTAGTGTCTGGCGCGTTTTTTAGATTGTTAGGTCATTATTAATCTCTTTATCAGAGAACAACAAAGATGTCTGGTGTACCTAATAATTTTAGAAGACGTCTCAGTGGGATTAGGGATCGCATAAATGCCCAACTTGACAGTTTACTTGAAGCATCACCAGCAGAGCTTGGAGAACAAAGTCTTGTGGACAGGTAGGGAATGTCTGTCTGCCTATCTATCTATCTATCTATCTATCTATCTATCTATCTATCTATCTATCTATCTATCTGTAAAATCTTTAAATAAAATCTATTTATTAGCCCTATAAATTAATTGGATGATTTAATTCGACAACTTAAATCATGACATTATAATAACAAACAATAAGTATCAAACTTACTTTATCTCAGATCATTAATTAGGTTATAGCAAATATGTTTAAATTTCGTAGTAGAGTTATGTTTAAATGTTCTCTGAAAGGTTTGAGATGTTCCGCAACGAACAGCCGTTGCATGGTCCTGCTCGTCCCAGAAGGACGCGGAGGAGAAATGTGACATGTACATTTAAAGTAACTCTTCTCCGCACTGGTATTGATCGGTTATCTTCTTTGAGAGGTAAGTCCTTTGCTTATAATGCTATTCATGAAATTGTCATGTTGATTGTAAACAAATTAAACTAACAGCATTTCACATTGTTGACCAATAGATGCCATTGCCAGTCAGAGACTTGTTGTACAGAGAGAGCAGAGTGAGACACAGTTTGCAGAAATTCTCAGAAGCACGTTTCCACAGCTTCAAGGGAGAGAGTTTGAATTATGCAGGGTTGATGCACAGAGGCAGGTTTCACGTTTGAGTCTGGAGTCAAAAACCCCAGCAGCCATAATTGCTAGTGGGCAGCTAGGAAGATCGGCACTTTATGTACAAGAGAAGGTAATCTAATCTAATATTCAAAAGGCCTCTTTGTGTCTGCAGTATTATGTAGAAACTGTGTTCCTATTGTTTGATCTATTTCATATCAGTCTTCGTTTTTTGGACAGCCTAATATTTTATTGCTTCCTTTATATTATGTATAAACAAAAGTGCTACAAATAGTGCAATAGTACATTCAAATGAAAGATCACAGTTGTTCAATTTTACAGAGTACTTATGCACTTGCACAAGTGAACTCCTCTCCAGCTCCAGCCGTGGCCTCCTTCTCATCTCCAGCCGTGGCCTCCTTCTCAGCTCCAGCCGTGGCCTCCTTCTCAGCTCCAGCTCCAGCCGTGGCCTCCTCTCCAGCTCCAGCTCCAGCCGTGGCCTCCTTCTCAGCTCCAGCTCCAGCCGTGGCCTCCTCTCCAGCTCCAGCTCCAGCCGTGGCCTCCTTCTCAGCTCCAGCTCCAGCCGTGGCCTCCTCTCCAGCTCCAGCTCCAGCCGTGGCCTCCTCTCCAGCTCCAGCTCCAGCCGTGGCCTCCTCTCCAGCTCCAGCTCCAGCCGTGGCCTCCTCTCCAGCTCCAGCTCCAGCCGTGGCCTCCTCTCCAGCTCCAGCTCCAGCCGTGGCCTCCTTCTCATCTCCAGCCGTGGCCTCCTTCTCAGCTCCAGCCGTGGCCTCCTCTGCTGCTCCAGCTCCAGCCGTGGCCTCCTCTCCAGAAGTTTCAGTGGCATTTTCTTTACTCAGTCCAGACACAGATATTTATATCTCAGATGAAGATGAGTATGAGTAAGTCAATTGATGTTGTTAGACATGTATTTATACTGTAGTTGGATCAAAAGACGGAGTAACATTCTCTTTTATTTATTTTTTTCAGTGTTGACCTGAAATCATTGTTAAATACAATGTCAAACAAAGTGGATTTTACAGCTGCACCCATTTCCAACCAAATCAATGTAACACGATGCAACATCCTAGACAGTGGCATCAGAGCCTTCCGACGCCAACGTTTTAACCCTGAGGCAAAACTAGATGTTGTGTTCAGAGATGCTGATGGGATTGGTGAGGGAGCCGCTGATGAGGGTGGACCAACGAGAGAATTTTTAACTTTGCTGATGAGGGAAATCCACTCATGCGAAATATTTGATGGAGAGGACTGGAAAAAAACACTTGCCTGCAATTCCAAAGGTAACCTCCTGCCTAATTTGTGTGTGTGTGTGTTTACATTAAGCATTTTGGAAAAATAGTTTGCCTCCTTTATAATTTTCTGTAATTCTGCACACTTTCACATTGAATGTCATTAGGTCTTTATAAAAATCATCTTTAATTATTAAAATTAAAACATAGTCCCCTATGAAAAAAGTGATTAATTTTTTAAGAAGCACCACACATTTTCTAAGCATTGTTTATAGACATAATAATGCTTTTCCCATGTGTTACAGCACTGTACAATGGAATGTACAAAATAGTTGGACGGATGATAGCTGTGTGCCTGATACATGGTGGTGTGGAGCCAAATTTTTTTTCAGAAAGACTGTTCTGTCAGGTGTGCAACCTTCAGCCCCCAGTACCAGACCTTCAAGAGATTGCTGACTATGACTTCAGAGCAAAGATGACCAAGGTTAGTTTATATATTGCACATTTTCATTTATGCCAGCTGTTGCTTTGTTAGTAACTGTAATTTGGCGATAGTGGTAATATCTTAGAATGTTTAAATTGTTAACCTTAACCTTAAAAAGCTCTTACTTAAGGGTTTGTGTGTGCATTAAATATTTAAATGTTTTATATAAGTATTTTGTTTCTTGTATTTAATGGCTAATTTTGTGTTAAATTCATTGTCAATTTAGATCCAGTTGGCACAGAATGTAAATGAAGCACAGTGTGCTATAATGGAGGCGTCTGACCAATTAAGTATGCTGGGGTCTCTATGGCACATCCAGACGCTAGAAGACAGAGACAACTTAGTGGAATCAGCTACCAAGTTTTTCATCGAGAACAGGTTGAGGGATTCCTTGGAACAGTGAGTATAAGAATGTACAGATATTTTCACCTGACAAATTACCAGTACTATTTTGTCATTGTTTCACATTTGGTACATGTTTTGCTTATCTAGATTTAAAGAGGGCCTGGAGTGTCTTGGGCTTTTACATTTGATGCAAAAGCATCCTCAGCTCTTTAAAGAAGTATTTATGTATGAGGAGAAGCCACTTTTGGCCGAAGACATATCTGCTTTGTTTAAAGCAGAACTTTCTCCAGTTGGCAGCAACAGGAGAGTAGTGGAGAGTAGAACAATCTGTTTCTGGAGGGACTGGCTCATAGAAGTGGAAGGTATGAGATCAAACTGAAGCTATGTTGGATCTCTCTCTCTCTCTCTCTCTCTCTCTGTCTGTCTGTCTATCTATCTATCTATCTATCTATCTATCTATCTATCTATCTGTCTGTCTGTCTGTCTGTCTGTCTGTCTGTCTGTCTATCTATCTATCTATCATATTTTTTTAAGATAAATTAAATAAAAATGTATATATGTTTGATGAAATCCCATAGCTCATGTGTGCTTTTAACATATTATCCCTGTATTAAAATGTATTTAGTTGCCACTTGAACAAATCTTTCATACACTTTTAAATATATACTGAACCATAGCACACCTTTAACTAATACACTTATAAAACACTTGTATATTTGGTTTACTTTATCTGACTACACTTAAAATCAATTTATATTAAGTGTACTTATGTGGTACAGTTGGGAAAATGTACTTATATTTATTAAAAGTTTAATTTAGGATTACTATATAAAAATCTACTAAGATTGAACTAATTTTTAATGTAATGAAATCAAACTTTAGAAGTACACAAATAAAAGTCCTCTGTATATTTTTGTGATAGGATACTTTATTTCAATGCACTAAAAATGAATTTGAGTATTAGTGCTACTTAATATACTTTTTCAAGTGCAAGTAGAAATACACCTTTAATTAGTGTCTATATAAAATATAATCTTATTTAGCACAAAAAAATGAATTTACTACAAAAGTACTTGCTTGTTTTTAAGTATTTTTAGTACATTCAACTATACTTTATTGTTATCTGGGATGAGGATACTTATATGGGTTTGGAAGAACATGAAGTACAATAAACTGTGACAACTACTTTACTGGTATTCTGTATCTGCAAAATGGTCATTAACTTTTTTTTTTCCTGTTCATTTTTACTAGAAGGAACTGCATATCCCCTCACCTTAGACAAGATTCTTGGATTTGTGTCAGGATCTACTGCTATTCCGAGGCTAGGGTTCCCAGTGGAACCCAAATTGGAGTTCTTACACCCTCAAGAGAATGAGGCCCCTAAAATTTTTCCAGAGGCAAATACCTGCAGCATTGTCTTGAGGCTACCAATCCATCCCAGCTATGAACTCTTCAGAGAAAACATGGAAAGTGGTATTTTGCAATCCCCCACTTTTGGAGTGATGTAGAAAAATTGTGTTGGCTGTTACTGATGTAATAGTTTTAAATATTTTCATGTTTTAAAGTTTTATTATGAAACATGAAGAGCTAAATTGGCACACCACTGCTCTAAGAGTAGAAAAATATTTATATTCTCACCAAAAGTGACATTTCAAGCCTACAAGCTCTTCATCAGACAATGATCACATACATCAAACTAGAGTGACATGATCACCCACATGACCCCCCGCCCCCCAAACCGAATGGCAATCAGATAAAGGCAATAAACATAAAAGTGAAAACAACCATTAACTACAAATGCTGAACCTCAACATATTAAAAAAAAAAAAATACTTGCAAAATATACATAAAAGAACAATACTTTATCTCTCACAAAAATCATTAAATAAAATGCCTGATGTTAAGAAAACAATCAACATCAAGATAGAATCAAATGTAAATTTGATTCTATAATTTATGTATACTTTACAGCTATTTTTTTTATATAGGCTTAGGTTCAGAATTTGTAGTTAGTGGTTGTATTCACTTTTAGGTTTGTTTATTGCCTTTATGTGAGGTGATTTCCTGATTGCCCTTTTTTGGATCATGTGGGTGATCATGTCATTCAGGTTTGTGCTATATATAAAACCTGAACTATGTATGTGTTCATTGTCTAATGAAGAGCTTGTAGGCTCGGAATGTCACCTTTGATGAGAACATAATACTTTTGGAGCTGTGGTGTGCCAAATTTCTTCTTAGTTTTAGGTATTTACGTGGTTGAGCACTCACATTAAGCCCTTCAGCCTGTTGGATGTGTGCACTTCGATTATCTAAAGTTATACAATGGACATTTCATCATACAGTTCTACTACAGCTTTTTGATGTTTGTAGGGGTTGCTAAGTTTTGTCCCTTTCTCCAGTTCTGCTCTGTCTTGGGATATCTGATAAGAATCCACATCTGAAAGTATTCAGATTATACTACAAATTAATGAAATTTACATCACAATTACAATAAAAAGTTGTTTATTAATGTGATTTAGTGTTTTTTTTTTTTTTTTTTTATCTCAGGGATATGACTAGCCCTTACATAAACTATAAATGAGTCAGGAAAGTAGAGGGGAGATACCGATCAGAATATGACACATGCCATGTAAAACACTTCAAACAAGTAACAGTGACACTGTTAAATGTCAATTTACATTCTTAGGTTTTCCACAAAAGAAAGGACATCTTTAAGTACATTTACTCCAAGATTTTCCCGGGGACCTTCAAGTGGATCAATTTGTTCTGTGAGTTGTTTCATCTCATCATCAGTCACAGTGAACTGGTTTGGAGGTACGGTAACTCGTTCAAGCCAATGCACATGAGATACCGCTCCAGATACAGAATGACTGTCACCACCAACAAGCTCTGCTGAATTAGTCTCTCCTCCAGTGGAGTCTGAGGGTCTTGCAAATATCTCCTGCATTGCAGTACTTGGCAGACTCTGTTGTGCCAGGCAATCCCGGACAAAGATTTGTAGAGGTGACTGGTGTCTCTCGGTTCGTAAACCATGATTGTTCCACTGGTGTTTAAAATTTGTCAAGTCTTTGTTAATTCTTGGGATGTAGACATATTGCAGAGCCCACATGTGCATTTCATTATCTACATCCACAATGCCCTCACTCTCAAGAAAGTGGAAAAGGTCATAGTACACATTTGACACCCCACGCCACAGATCGACCCAAAGTCTTTCAATCCTCTGATTGTGTGTACTTCTTCCTCTAAGAGCACTCCCTCGTTCAGTGCCTCTGAACAGGTTCATGAACAAGCACACTGCATTGTTCTCTCCCCCATGGTCAGTCCTTACTCTGGAAGGGACTCCATATTTGGAAATGGCATCCAAGAAGCAGTTCATGACAGTGCTGCTGCGATTGTTGTTAGATGCTTGGAGAAAGGTGACAAGCCGACTGTAGCCATCAATGGCACCATGAATTACTATCCTCCATCTAAATTAACACAAATACATAATTACTTAGTTGAGCATAAAACCTGCATTAGACAACAACAAAATATCCAATGAAGGGTGTGCTTTAGATGTTCTACAAGAGCACTGTTACATCCATTTCAACAACCCTTTTTATGCAGCCATACTGATTTCTGTTAATCAACTGCTTAATTCTGAAATTTAGACTTTTAAAAACAAATTTTAAATTTAGTGACTTAATGGCATTTTGTTAAAGCAACAGAAGAATAAAGTGGTTAAGGCATAATGCAATGTTTAAGATTGCATTTAAAAAGAAAATTACCTTATTAGTTTGTGATTTCCATCAAGATGCCATAAAGAATTAGGTCCTGCGACACGGTAGGACCTTCTACGTAGTCTCTGAGACATTGCTCTGAGAGCTGCAGCCCTTGGGTTGACACGATGCATACTGCTCCGCACTCTGCACCTCTGAACCCGAATTCCCTCTGTCCTCAGTTGTGCTCGAACTGCCTCTGGTCCAAGTTGGTCATTTCCAGCCACTATATCCCTAATTTTTTCATCTAAATCTGCATCAGATATATCTGAGTATGAGGAAGACTGCAACAGATTGAAGCACCTGGAAATATATATCCAAGCATTTTAACATTTAATAGGAGCGCTAAAATAAATCAAAAGTTGCACTCAGCATTTTTCCCAACTCATTATGATCTAATGAGATGAGTACTCCAGTCAGCCTAAACATATGACATTTTAATCTAGGTGGAGCAAATTCCCAAATATGTTTCTATTGTTATAAAATGCTTTGGATAAAAGTGTCCACTAACTGACTAAATGTAAATATAAATAAAATTCACTTTATTAATCGGGTTACACAGTGTAATTACACATTTAAGTACTAAATAATAATAATAATAATCTAGATGCACTTACTATAGGGTTGTGGTTAGGAATAGGATTAGGGTTTAGTTTATGGTCAGTATCATGTAATTATGCACACTACATGTAACATATGTAACTGGGATAAAATAAAATGTTTCCATCATTTTATTAGTTTTGCATGACAAATACACCTGTGAACAGGGTATAATGTGTGTAGTCAATGGATATTAGTTATTATATTATATAACTTACCTTAAACGTCGCTTGACTGTGGATATGGAGGTGTGTAGAATTTGTGCAATCTGTTTTACAGTGAAGCCACAAGACAACAAAAATGACAGCTGATCCTGTGTAATGACATAAGATGGTGCACCTCTGGATCCACTACGAATCAGTGGAGGTCGATATACAGTGCTGTCTGTAGAATAATTATAATATATTGCTTTTATAAACAATTATAAACAGACTTCTTAATTTTTCCAATAGTTTGTATGTCTGTGTGATATGTTATGCTTAGCAAAATTATTCAAAATATATTACTGTAGATGTCAAGTTACTGGCCATCAAAATCAGACAATCTAACTGAAGTTTACTGTGAGTAATTAAGATTGTTTGATTGCATTTACCATCCTGTGCTCTTGGTTCAGAAGTTTGAATCTCCTGAATAAAATCTGATACTTCATGGATGATCTCATCTGCTGCCTGAGTATGTAGAAGAGTCCCCTTTGCCCATTCCAGGCTCCTCAGCATGGTTTGAAGTCTAAAAAGTAAATGTTTTTTTTTTATTATTATTATTTTTATATTAAATAAATTAATAACAATACATAATTTTTTGCTTTGTTTTAAATAGTATATCATGCTATGTTTTTTTAAAAAGAAAGAAAAATAACCTCAAAACTTATTTTAAAGTCTAAAAAATGTTGTTCTAACATGTTGCTTTAGAAAGAAATATTCAATTTACATTTAGGCTACACTGTCAATTTTTTATTTATTTATTTATTTATTTATTGAAGCTGCATCTGAATCATTATTTACATACATTTAATGACTAAAACAGCTTGGTTACCAGCATTCTTCAAAATATATGTTCCCCAAAAGAAATATAGACATTTAGGTTTGAAACAACATTGGGGTGGGTAGATGTTAATAAAAAGAATTTCAATTTTTGAGAAACTATATAGCCAATATATTTTAAACATAAACTAAAAAAGATACTCACTGCTAGTAGGTGTCAGTAAATGTTTAAAAATCATTCAGTCCATTCGTTCAAACGACTGATCATTTTCAAAGTTGGAATTATTTGTGATTCCTGTAATAACTATATGAGACAGTTCATTCTGGCATTTCCAGCAATGCACATTTTGTGTGTCTACCTAATCAAACACACCTGATTTAACTCATTAGCTCATTAAAAGAAACTCAGGGGACTGAAAAGGCAGTGTCAGATAAGGAAGACATACAAAATGTGCAGTGTTGGGGGATGCCCAGGTCCAGGGTGGAGAAACACTGTAATGCATCTTGTTTGCTTCCAAACAACTGCATAAAATGTATTAAGATGACTTAACATAGTTCTGGGGCATAAAAGTTAGTAAATTGTGTTAAAAAAAATATTGTGCCATTATTGTGCCATTAAAATTAGCAAGTTAAATCAACAGCTCATGTAATCGTGTCTATCAAAACGTGACCGTTACAACTCTAACTAAATTATTTTGGAGAACATAAACACAATCTTTACCTGTTTAATGATGACTGAAAAACAGCAGGCCCGGGATTATCAGACAGTAAAAGGCGAGTGCAGTCATTAACAGTGTGTTTACACTGCAAAACAAACGCTCTTCTTGCCATCTTCGCGCTCTTGCAAACTGGATGCTCTGACTTGCCGTAGAGTCCTCGTAGCCATGAGAGGTGTGTCCATGTAGATGAGCGAATAAATTTGCATCTTAAGTGGCGTGTCGCGTTAACTTAACGTCGGTAGGCGTGTGGCGTTATTTTAACGCCTGGTGGCGTCTGGCGTCAACTTATCACGTAACGGCGCTTATTTAACGCCTGGCGGCGTTATGAAAACGGCGTTTTAAAATGAATACGGCGTTGAAAAGCACGCGTATTCTGACCCATTTGGCTTTCCATACTACTGAGCCATAAAGCCTATGCACACTGAACCGGTCGATCGTAGGTCAACGTCAATGTACTGAAATGCGTTGTGGGATAAGTGACCACACGGATACGCAGTAAAAGTGTGCAGAAGAGTTAAATACGCTGGAGAAACATCATGGCAAACAGCGTCACTCAAGAGTACATGCAGATCCCAGCCGTCACGCGAGCTTATACCACTGCATGCGTCCTGACAACTGCAGCTGTGGTAAGGGATCCTGGATTCACATTACAGTATAAATATAGAATCATCACGTACTGAAGACTGTAAGTCAATATGCCTTCACAATTGTTATTATCTTCCCCACATTCAGTGTTCATTGTCAGTGTAAATGCTCAAAGATCTAACATGAAAAAATAATTGAGTTTGAGTAGGTATATTTCAATGTCAAAAATTGATTTGAGTATAAGGTCAATAGAGATTTATATTTTGTTTATATTATATTTTCTATAAATATCTTGTGTATTTTATTTTTGGGCTGTAACTTTTACTGCAACATGACATAATTTTTTTAAAAGCTGCAAACATTATAAATCGCCTCAGTTAATGAGGCCATAAAATGTTATGTGTTATTATGCAAAATAGCTTGTCACAGTCAACTACCCAAAAATCACCCCAGTTAAGAGCAATAGAACCTACAGAACCAGTCTATAATAGATCAATTTAAGGAAAACCCTGACTTGCTTAACTTTGTTTGTTTATTACAGCAATTGGAGCTCATCACACCGTTTCAACTCTATTTTAACCCTGACTTGATTTTAAAGAAATACCAGGTCTGTACCCTAATACTCTTGAAACATGTTGTGTTTATAACAGCCACTTTAACAACAGTTGCTATGTAGTCTTTAATTTTGATGTACTGTAAATTTATGTTTCCTCTCTTCCTTTATGTAGATATGGCGACTGATCACAAACTTCTTGTTTTTTGGACCTCTTGGATTCAGCTTCTTGTTCAACATGATTTTTCTGTATCCTTTTTTGATTTTGCACTGTTGGTCGTCTATGAGGAAGTGTGCACACGAAACACATACACAGTTTCACAGTGTGTTTGCTTTGCATAATAGCCGTTTGGCTCGTGTGCAGCTGTGCTGTAGGTTAGGGCTGCTCCGATCACGATCGGCCGATCGTTATGCGCATCTCGTCAGTAAAGCTGGTTACTACACAGAGCCGTTGTTAGCTGAGAAGATGCGCAAATAAACACTGAAAATGAAGTGGATTTGCGCATCTTCTCAGTTAACAGCGGCTCTGTGTAGTAACAGCTGCTCTATGTGAAATCACGCACCTGATGGAATTTACCGCTGATTAGAGAACCAGCTTTACTGACGAGATGCGCATTAACGATCGGCCGATCGTGATCGGAGCAGCCCTACTGTAGGTCATCTGAGTTTATGCCCTTGACTGAGCAGATATCGTTACTGTCGAATGCTGGAGGAAGGCTCCTTCCGCGGTCGAACGGCAGATTTTGTCTATATGTTCCTGTTCGGTGGTGTTCTCATGACTGTATCCTTCAGCAAAAGCCAAGCATGCATCTCTTCACCAAACCCTATATCATGTTATTATCAATGATTACTATCAATTATAGTTATCACTGATAGCACATGTCTTTTGAAGCGTTCAGTCCAGTTGGGGTTGGGAAGATTTTTTGTTTAACTCTTTTTATTGGTATTTTACCAATCAGAGAGATAATAAAAGACAATACAATGTTTGTTTCAACATATTGACAAAAAAAAAAAAAAAATACAGATGAAATTAAACAGATGTATTTCCTACTCTCTGACTCAACCAAAAAAAAAACATAAGGAAAAAAATAAGGATTATAAATGCTTGCTTCAAAACATACTAGTACATTACACAATAATACAAGTAGGAAAACTAGTAATGTAGTATGCATGTACAATGTGGTATCAGTATAAATAAATACAGCAAAAACTGTAAATATTTCTAAGGAAAGAAAGAAACATTTTTTTACCAATCACTGCCATCTGTCAAGAAAACCAAATACAATTTATTTCCCTTTTTTATGTACTCTGTGTCTTAAACAAACAGGGACGAGAGAGAGGACAAAAACAGCTAAGGTCATATTCAAAGGAGTGGCTACATAAATGTTTATTTATAGAAAAATATTTTTTTAAAGTGCAAAAGAAAAGGTTGCCAAATCATATGAAATTGTTCTGTTCTGCCAATCATTGTAAATCTATTTTTTTTCTATTTGAATAAACTGCAATAGGTCATGCATCCAATGAAAGTAACTAGGTGGAAGAGGATTTTTCCAGTTTATCAGTATAAGTCTTTTGGCAATTATTAAGCAAAAAGCTAAAGCATTTGACTGTAAAGATGATAAGGATACCTTTGTGGGATTAAAACCAAATAGCGTCACTAAGGGAAGATTTTTTTATGTTTCTGAAAGAAGTCTCTTATGCTCACTAAGACAGCATTTATTTGATTACAAATATAGAAACATAAAAATATTTTGAAATACTAATTTAAATGAAATGACATGATAAGTAAACAATAGCAATATTAATTTTGGGGTGAACTAGCACTGTAAACTCAGTTCATCTGTTCAGCCTAACCTACAGATTGATATGGAAACCCATTTCCGCCACATAAGAATTATATGAATTATAATAAGAGGAAAAAAGTTCAAGTTATTAAATAATAGTTGACATAATTAAAATAATTATGACAAAAGGTCATATAATGAATGTCATAATTATGATTTATTGTCACATAATATACTTTTTAATCTCAGTTTCAAATGTTTTCATAACTATGACGTAATCATAATGTCATAATTTCAGCTTTTTCTCACAAATGACTTTTGTCATGATTCCAACTTTTGTGTCACAATTATGTCTTTTTATCCCATAATTATGAACAATGTCATAAATATGATTTACCAAAGCATGATTTTTATTTCTTATGTGGCAGACATGGGCTTCCGTGGGTTTTAAGTGTCAATGTTTATTCATCAGGAACATTTCATCCTTTGATGTTGTTTATTTGTAGTGATGAATTCAGTCTTTAGTCTAATTCAGTCTTCTTTAACTCCAGTGTCTATAGCTTTTTGGTCTATTTGCCAACCTGTTCTTTTTAGGACAGGCTTTCACTATCATGCTGGTTTATATCTGGAGTAGAAGGAACCCTTATATCCGCATGAACTTCTTCGGCCTGCTCAACTTCCAGGCCCCATTCCTTCCCTGGGTGCTCATGGGATTCTCACTGTTACTGGGCAACTCCATTGTTATTGATCTTTTGGGTATGTTAACTTTTGTCCCTAAATGCTCATGACAAAAGAGCTGAACAGTAGTGTATATATTATGTTTGTGTATAAATAGGGATTGGTGTAGGACACATCTACTACTTCCTGGAGGATGTATTTCCTAACCAGCCCGGAGGCAGAAAGCTTCTTGCCACTCCAGGAATTTTGTGAGTATGACTATAACTATTTGAAATATTATGTTTTTCTTTTTATAATTTGTTTGCGTTCAACACAGAAAATTAAATCATAAATATTCATTAATGTTTTGCAGTCGTGTTTTGTTTGACATGCCTCAAGAAGATCCGAATTATGCCCCTCTTCCAGAAGACCAGAGTGGGATATCCCGGAATGGACAAGGTGAAGAAGATGACGGGCAAGGTCAAAATGACGAAAACTGAAGATTTCAATACCACAAAGACAACAATAAATCTTGTCATGCTTTTAAAGTCCTCCTTGCTTTACTTGGGAAAGTTTATGTCTGCATGTCAAGGTTTGTAAGTCAGTCTGTGTAATGGAAGACACTCTTTGTTAACAGGGTGATGCTTTAGCACACGGTCCACTGTGGATCCAGGAAAGCCGGAGACTATGGCCACCTCAGTGCCTTTGTGTACACAATAAATGAATCCAAATTTTGCATTCAGTGCCATGCATGTCACAAACAAGTTTTCCTTTGTTATTTTTGTTCTGGAAGAACAATGCCTTTCTGTTTTACTTCACACCACAGGGTTCGAAACAATTGCCATTTTCTCGAAGACTTGCATTTACTGAATTTTACAAAGTAGTGGTGGATGGAAGGATTGGAGTTGAAAGAGAAGCCAGATTCAATCTCCCAAAATATAATCCATAATTTGGGAGGGTGTGCGAACTCCACAAGAGGGCATTTTCCTGGGTACAATACAGTGCCGTATCTCTTTCTAGTCAACAGAGTCAGCATTGAGGCAGTTGGACACTATCACAAATGTGCCGACTATCTGAAATGCCAAACTGAACCGCAGACTATGCATTTTCAAGCCTGTGGCCTTTTGTTAGCACAGCACCAATGAGAAAACACAAAAAGCTTTATGCAGTGAAACTGAAAGATGGATTGCCTGGAAGAATGTGCTCCACAAAAAGATTAAATTTACTAAAAAGCATAGATGTATGTACATGTGTTTTTCTCTAAATATGAATACAAATACATTTGTTTGTCTGAATGCTGATGAATTAAGTTTTCTGTTGTATCATATTTAAAATTTGATTGCTTGTTGGAGATTTCTGCTTTACAAATAAAAATATGGCTTATATTTTTATACCAATATCCACAGCACTGAAAGTGAATAGATTGCAAGTTCATAACAATACCGACACTTTTATTTCTTAAGACACTAGTCCCACTTGCCCCATTGGGACTGTCATCCCAAGCTTTTGAGAATGAAAAGCATTCCAAAAAAAAAAAAAAAAAAGTGTCTTAATTTTATTTAAAAGCACATTATGTTTACAAATTGCCATCTATACACAAAACGCAAAACAAGACAAATAAAGATGCCATAAAATGTTCTCAATTTCAAGACAAAGACGGTCCGTTTCCAAGATGACATACAGTGGGTACAGAGGAAGGTCAGGCCAGACTGGAAAAGAGGTTGCTTTATTTACAGTGAGTAACTCTGATCTGGAGGGAGTGGATCTGGACTGGCCAGTGGAATGTCTATGATTTTATGTCAGTAATGCCGGGTTGTAGCTCTATTGCTATTTCCTCTTCAGATTTACACAGTTGTGGGAGGGGGCTGTTATTTTCACCATGCTGGGGCTGTGTTTGCAAGTCGTCTCATTCGCCTGAAAGAGAAAAAGTTTGAAACAAAATCTCGCAAATCTGTACAAAGTAGTATTATTGGTCTTAAAGAAATGATAAATGGTCATTGACATATGGTTTGCCTAGTTTGTCTTGTTGGTGCACACCTGCTATGGGGCAGAATGCTATCTTAAGTGAGGCAGTTAATTCTCTCTTACCTTGTGTTTCTGTCCTGGTCCCTGATCTTCTTCTCCATCTCAGCATCTGTCAGTGTCTCCAGCAGTGGACACCATTGGTCAGCATCACCTGTGTTTCGGATGGCAATCTCCACTGTGGGGAGAGGATTCTCACTACAAAAAGACAAAACACAGCATTTTAGACCCAGTTCAGAGACCAGTTGTTCTTTTGAGTCTGTTCTTTATTAGTAGGTTCACAAAAATGGGCTAAACAATTTATGTCTTCCTCCCAGAGGAAAAACATGACCCTTCTGATGAGTTTTGTAATGTCCCAGACATAAGACACTGTCTGAAAAGATGTCCAAACTTAGAGAAAGTTCACATTTGTTTACAAGTTGTGAACCCTTTCCTATGGTCTATATCATATAAACAGAAAAACATTTAAATGGGTCACTCACAAAATTTCTCTAACCATATGGGGACTATATTTTTCTGTGTTTTATCAACATACAGCAATTTAACAACACACAAAGACTTCACTGATTACGTTAAATTTTATCTGAAGCAGTGAATAGCCTCTAAAAGAATTTATGCTTGGCTATGATTGTGATAAAGTGTTTCTTAATAAAGGATTGTACACAAGTCTGAACCTGAAGGCGTAGGTCCTCTGATGCCAGCTGAGCTGACCGCGGATGCTGTATGCAATAGTGGTGACAAACTCTCCTCCCAGGCCCAGCTCGGAGCACAGCTTCAGAGCAAATGTCTCAGGAGAGTTCTCCTTCTCAGACATGTCCCATTCAAACTGGTCCACCAGAGAAATGTTCCCGACATGGATGTTTAACTACAGAGATAGAGAGAGAAATCAACAACAATCAAAATCTATGATAATCTATCAATCTTATAAAAATGTTTCTTGAACACTAAATCAGCATTTTAGAGTGATTGAAAGATCAGAAATAAATAGCATCTTAAAATTTAACAAAAACACAACAGAATAATAATTTGTAGTATAACAGTTCTTTGCTGTAATTTTTGAGCAAATAAATACAGCTTTGGTGAGCATGAGAAACATATGTTTAGCCTTGTGTTTCCATGCATATCACCAGATGGTCAAAATAACTGAGTAATGAGATATGATGACACGACAGAATTACACACGTACCTTAATGATGACTCTCTGGTCCATCTGCTCATCCAGTATGCTGTCTGTGGGGTAGGACTCTATCTGCTGTCTGATGGCCGAGGCAATGGCTGGAACAAAGGTCAGTGGGCTCAGATCCAGATCGTCACAAAGGATTTCAGCAAACATCTCCGGAGTCATTAGCTTCTCTATCGGGACAAAGAAAACATTAGAGTTCAGGCACTTGTGTAACGAGGAATAAAAAACATTCGAAAATAACTTCAATGAATACTGCTCTGGAATTATGTAAAGGAGTCTACCATTCATGTTCCATGTGAAAGCATCACGCAGCTTCTGCCCGTCAATCTCCATGTCCAGACGGATGGGAACCAGGATCTCAGGCTGAGTGGCATTCTCATGAATGACTGCAGGGTCATGATCATCAAAGCTGTATCAGCACAAATCCAGGGGACAAACGGTAAGAAAATGAAACTAGTGAAATTATATACAGGGGTTTAATACAATATTCACCTTGAATACACTGTTTCTACAAAAATCACACATAGAGAGCTCCACAAATAAATCCAACATCCACGAAAGAGCTGTAATTGCTACAAGTTTAAACAAAAAATGCAAAAATTCTGGTGTCATGATCATGAAACCTGAACAGTTGGAGATGAACTTTAACATCTGCCCTGGCCAGACAAATCCCCTCCAAAATATCTCGGACAACTGGCAGATGTTTTGACAGTCAACATTCAACTGAAGACTACTGAAAAGTTGTATGAATATATTTTAAGAAAGGCAGAAGCTGTATTGAATTCAAATGGTGGTAAAACATCTTAATAAAGATATACTGCCCATTTCCCAGGTGTTCACGTTACTTTGGGCAACCAATGTATATATAAACTTTTCAATTCCTATCGACTTCCACAGTATTTTTTTGTCCATGCAAAGTCAATGGGAACTGAAATATCTTCTTTTGTGTTTCAAAGAAGAAAGGCATAGAGGTTTGGAACAACTTGAGATGGCATTAAAGGATGACATCATTTGCTTTTTGGGGTAAACTATCACTTTAAGCAGACGTAAAACAACATTACGGGAGTCATAATGTTTTCACATTCTATCATAAACTGATTAACTTCTGAGTCCATCAGTTTATGAACAGTGATGCTCAGCTCAATGTGATGTTGAAAAGTCTCACCAGAGCGGGAAAGTTCTTTTTTTGTCCCGTCCCAGTCGATTGCGGTTAATGGTGGTGGAGCAAGGCACAGCGTCCAAATGATGGGAACTATTGGGAAGAGTGGGCACCCACTGACTGTTCCTCTTGGCTTTCTGCTCCCTGTGAAGGAAACCATGGGTTAAAGCAGATGTGCTGTCATTCAACAACAACAGCTGGATGAAACAAAACAATTACCCTATAATAAACAGAATGTTATTGTCCATTGGTGTGGGTGCTAATATATTTATTGTTACAGTTGTCTTAATAGTTATTGTTCTTGGTGTGAACGGGTCTTATTCTATACTAATATTAAATATTGCACCATAAGACTAATTTCCTCACTCATGCCATAACCTGAAAATATTTACAGGGAAGTTTATGGACAGTTTCCTATTTAAATGTTTAGTAAAATAAAATGTGTATGATGTTTATGAATTGATAAACTGGTGCATAAAATAATTATATGATTCTTTCTTTTGGGTTGTTTGTTGAAAGAAAAAATCATAAATTAAAAAATTTATATGAATGTAATTTATCCCTTGCAAAAACAGAGGAAAGGGGAACCCCAACAAAAGATGCTTATTTGCACTGAATGTCTTATTTTAATTATCTACATAATGTAACAAGAGTACAATAACAATCAATGATGATAAATTACATTTTTGTAATTTGTGTAATGAATAAGAATCCTCTGTAATGATCATTTTCAAATATGAAGCCAGTGTGAATGCATTTTCTTAATCGCAGGTGAGGAATGGTTCACCTGAGATAGGCTGGAGGTTCAGTGCTGATGGACACAGCCTTGTACTTCTCGTCGTTCCCCTCAAAGATCTCCTCGACCTCGGAGGCCTTCAGCAGCGTCACACTGGTGGCTAAAGTGGTGTAACCGTGATCTGACACAAAACATTGCTTATACTGTAAGAGAGAAAGTGCCACCTCCAGCTAACTTTAACCCTTGTAGGTCCTCAGGCCTGTTATCAAATGTCTACAGTGAGTTCACACTTACCGTGAGATGATGCTACGATCTTCTTCCTCTCCTCTACTGTCGCTAATCTTCTTGAGAGAGATGGGTAGCGCTTATATAAAGACCCTCTGAACATACGCAAGTAATTTCCCACCTAAACAGACACATAATGAAACAGGACTGACTGAATAATTAGCCATAGTTATTTCAAGTGACTGTACTCAGTTAAACCGCAGAGCACAGCCCTAAACTTGATGTGTGTTAGAAATATTATCCCGACTGACAGTAATCTTAGCTAGCTAGCTGTTGTATTAGCATTTAAATGTATCGTAAATACATTAGTGCGTCCTATTACACACCTCTGATCCAATCATGTAAAATTCTCCATCCTCCTCCAGCTGGAATTTAATAGGTTTCTTGCCGTATGTTTTGCTTAACGCCATGTTGAACGTTAGCGCAACTCTTCTTCTTTAACGTTTTATGTCGGTTGGCTTTTGGTACATATACCGCCACCTACTGGGGCGGAGTGTGGAGCGTTGATATTACGGGAAACTTTAAATAATAAAGAAACAAACTTTTACATATTATTTATTAAATCCAGTTTTTTTAGCGCAACTCGTTACGTTGAACGCATATTAGCGAGCGCACGACCTGTTTGGCGCAGGAAAATGACGTATCCGGGCTCTGAATGCTTTAGAAAATGGATTTAATTTTTTAAGAACTGTAAATGGTTAATATTGTTTGTTAATGCCTAGGCATTAATGCCTGTTAATGCCAGATTTATTTTTCAATAATAGAAAAGGTGTTAGTAATTGTTGTTATTGATTTCTTTATAATTTCTTTGTTTGTTTACACACACACACACACACACACACACACACACATATATATATATATATATATATATATATATATATATATATATATATATATATATATATATATATATATATATATATATATATATTTATCCTAATGTCCCCCCTGGCTATATTTGTAATTTTATTTAAATCAATAAAAAAAAACAAATTGTTTTATAAACATTTTCCCCTTTAATTTAATTGTATGTGATGAATTAATATCTATGTTCATTTATAAATTATTGTTTTTACAGTTTTTTACAATCACTTTGCTACTATTTTCAGAACCTTGATGTCATTTTTCACAACTCTAGACACAAAACTCAAAACGGTTATCACTTGTAACACAGGCTGTCTAATGTTCAAAACATTGCCTTGTGGATTCACATCTTTAAAGAAATCTTGCACTTGCACAATCATTGGTTCAAAACACAACTTTACTGTGAAATACCATTGAAACATAACTATAGATCACCCACACACAAGCAACCGATAGTTTCACTGTGTCATTGTTCGTACAATCATTAAATATTGTAGAACAAAATAGGTGATACAGGTTTCATTATGGTTTTACATGTACAGTAAATACATCTCTGTAAAAGTACTGCAGTAGTAGAGAGAATACTACAGACACAGTGGAATCATTGAACAAAGTTTGTAATATATTGATGCAAAACACTACAGTACTGTACAATTACAACATAGGATTATTTGAATCAAAGCAAAAATAATTAGCTATGAAATTGAAACCCACCACACCATCTTCTGATATAGCCGCACACATGGTAATGTTAGCCGCACGTTGTCCAGGTACTTGGATGGTTTCCCGCTGGCCAATGAAATTCTGACCTCTCCTCCTTGTCTTGGCCAGATTAAAACCTGCCTCATCCAAATATATGAATTTGTGATGGTCATCATCAGCATCCAGCTCCGTCACCCTCTAAAAATACATTTTAGAAAGAGATTTAGAGATTACTGTACCATGTAGAATTTTTGGGAATGTTTTTACAACAACCATCTTGAAACTGAACTTACCTGAACATACTAAGTCCTCATTTGCTTCACTCTGTCTGCATTTCTTTCGAAAGGCACACGGTATAGTTGTTTTATAGATACCTGGTGCCTTTTTAGTATGCGTGCAATAGTCGGCAAACTTATGGATCCCACATTGTTGAACATGTCTTCATTGTCCAAGATATGCTGGTGAATTTCTGTAAGGCGAATATCATTTCTGGCCCGAACCAAATCGACCACAGCCTGCTCTTGTTGGTCAGTTAGAATTCTGCCTCTGCCTCCACTATTTGGCCTGGTCACAAAAGTACTGTCAATACTGTAAATAGTCTGAAAAGGTGGTACAGTATTTGGGGCCATAGACACAGTGTCTGATGAAGCATTATGATAAAATATTAGGCTACATCCATGGATATTGTAATCTAATTGGTTCATGCTCCGCGCTAATTGGTGACAATGAATCTCGTTATCTTGAAACGTTCATGATTTACAGTAAACATGGAAGATTGTTTGTGTGTTTCCATACTAAGAGTAATGCAACAGTTACTTATCATTTTGAGCAGTTGTATCAATTGATAGTTAGATCATTGTAAGGAAATGAATAGACACTCATTTGAAATGTAATGTCTGAATTGCCTTTTGAAATAGTAGCACTTTGATGTTTAGTTGTGTCATATTGAACAGGTGATTTTTGTTGAATGAACAAATGATCTAAGTTTTATGTGTATTGTATCCAAGCAATTGAGAAAAGGGCTAGAGTTTTGAAAAATGTGCATTTTGATCATTGGTTGTGAGTTTTGTGTCTAGAGTTGTGAAAAATGACATCAGTGTTCTGAAAATAGTAACAAAGTGATTGTAAAAAACTGTAACAGCAATATTGTTTGACATGGGGCTTGTGGAGGTGAAATCAAAAACCACATCAAGAAGCATCAAGTACTGGGGTCTCAGTGCCCCTACTTTTATTTGTAAGTTCTTAAAAATGTAGTGCTTGTTTGTACATACAAAGGTGCATTTATTAATGATCTTCACAACAACAAAATTATAAATAAAACAATTACACACTTATAAATAAATAAACCTGGTATTCAAAATTCAAACTCTGACATTAACAGCCAGAGTTAGATTCAGACATACAAAAGGCTAAAAAGGGGACAAAAACAATTACAAAATGAAGTCTGGATATGGCACATGTGTTGAGTGTCAAGCCATAGTTAGGAATATTTCACTTAAAGGTCATAGTTTCCTGACAGCAGGTTTGTCAAGAAGACATTTTTAACAGTGAAATCACTACTGGCATGTTTTCATAAATTAATTCATAAATTAAGCACAATCTATATTTTGTTCCAGTTTGGCTATATAGCTAGCATAGTAGCAGAATACAACCGATGCTTGGTGTATTTCTTTAATTGTATTACAATATAAATTCTTCAAACACACACACACACACACACACACACCCCTCTGGCTGAATAAAGACATCTGAAATCTCTCCTGATAGGAACAACATCCCCTCAAATATTCTGCTCATCATATTAGACCACATGGTAAGAAAGCACTCATGGATATAATTCACAATGCAAAAAGGCTTAGCAGGGTGAAGCCACTCACAGTGTTTGGTACAAAAAAGCCTTTCTCTACAGTCACAGCGATCTATAACGTGAAACACAGAGAGAGGCCAGCTGCAAATAAAAGAGAACGGCTTTGGCATTTATTTAATTCAAAGACATAGATGACAACATTTACATTTTATATTCACTAATAAGCACAAATTATATTATTTATGATTATTTAATAACCATAAATAACAGTGTAAATCCTGCAGCGCAGACATGTTATCTCCTCATGCTCAAATGTGACCAAGTCACTTAGCAGTCAAATGAGAATCTTTCAGTCTTGAGCAATCAGATTATTGCCTGAAAGGCTAGTTTCAGTCTGTGATCAGTTACAGGAAAACAGGCAAGCTAAACTGGCAGCATCAACAGTCAAAACATTCATGTAAAAGAGCAAAAAGCAAACAAAGGCCTATACACTTTACAAAGTTTGTACTGTACATGTAATACTATACCATGAGACTGTGATAGCAAATTCTGCTACCTGAGAGTCTGTTTGAAGATGAATCAATAGAAAATCCACTTAGAATTTGAAAAGGACCACATCAGTTCTCCAAACTGCTCTCCTGCTTTCAGGACCTTTCTAAAGTGCTTGAAATGTCTTTGATTAGTGTGCTCATGCATGACTGACTGCATTGGTAAATGCTTCTCATACGCAGTGTGCCTTTTATGTGCAGTCTTAAGGCAAACCTTGTAAGTACCACAGTGGTCCTCCTGTGCCTATCACATAGTCTGTAGGGACAGGAAACACAGGGACATCTTCCTGCAAGAAACAAGCAGCTCTAAAATGCACCAAATCCATCAGATTAAAGATCCAGATAATACTGGGGGAGTAATAAAGTAACTCTTGGTAATCTCCAACAGCTTCAGGCTTGCTGAACTTGGCAAAGCACTTTCAGAAGAAGCCCTTGGGAATTTTGAACCCTTTCTGCTTCATGCGTGGTAGAGTCAGGCTCGGGGAGCTCTTCGAGCGGCAGGTTTTGGGGGCGCCACGCTTTCTCAGCAAGAAGTCATAGTTGGCAGATGAGTCCATGGCATAGAAAACATTTCCATTATCTGGGATTTTAAGTTCTGTGGAGTAAAAAAAAAAGAAAAATGAAAGTTAGAAATATCAACAAGCTTAATTTGGAATTGAAAATATCATCAAACTCAGAACTGAAGTTCTTTATGCTTTTAGTCCTTGTGTACTCCATTTAAATTCAGATGCACACCAAAAAGGTGACTAAACCTTTATCTGATACACACATTTAAAACGACAGCCTTTATTTTTCCTGGAAACTCTACAAAAAAATGAATATCTATAAAAGACATTTATTGTCCAATAAATACCAACCGACATCCTCTAGCAATAGCAAATCAATATTTTGGCAGACTGTTATATAAATGAAAGGCTATTGGTGTTTAAAAAAAAAAATAGGGATGCACTAATAATAGAATTTTGGCTGAAGCTGATTAACTGATAATAATTATTTTCTTTTTATGGCTGATAACTGATAAATAGCTGATATTGAAATGTCAAACAAATTAGACCAAACAAATAAAAAAGCCAATGATTTTAAGTGAATTTACAGCATCACAACATTATAATGTATATTATGATTTTTTTTATTAAATAACTGGTGAAGATTTTAAGCTTAACTTAAAGAGAACTATAGATAATGGCTAAGGCAATTTAAACATAACAATAGTGGAAATAAATATTAAATATCCAAAAAAGCATCAGATACTGATAAATCTCTAATATCTGCCAGTAACTGATAATGTACCGATATAAACATAAAAAGAACGAGCACTTTGATATTTCAGGTTTGTACCTTTATGCTTGGAGACCCTCTGTAACAGCTCATAGTCTTCTGACTTGTCATCGTCCAGGTTGTGTTTGACTATGGCTTTCCTAATGACACCAGGGGTTTTGTCCTGGCTAGTGACCTGCAAAAAACCATCAAGATTAATTTTACTACTACCACACCAACTTTTCATCATTATATATCTCTGTCCATCTCGTGAATGTCTCTCACTCACCAGGATGCTCTTGTACATGTTGCCGTTGTCTTCGTCAAGGCTGACTCTGATGATGCAGCAGTCGTTTATCTGCTGGTTGTACAGTGGCAGGGAGAGGGACGAGTAGTCAGAGACACCAGAGACAGACCGTTTGTGAAAATGGAAGGTCTTCCCTGTAGAGGCAGAGACTGAGGACGAAGAAGAGGAGGTGGAGCTGCTACAGCCCAAGCCTGATCCAGAGGCCTCCAAGGATGAAGGAGTGGAGGACTCCCAGAGCTGGAAAATACAGACATAAATTAATATGTTTAAAGCTTATAAAAGCAACTATTATAATTCAATTTAAATGACAAAAATGTTCAAGAAAATGCGAATACCTTAGAAGAGGAATCAGACGCAAGATCCCCTGCATCGGAGGCTGATGTAGAATCTTTCATAGTTGGTGTGGAGAAAGATGTCTGGAGAAAGATTCAGTAGTCAGGTTAATACAGAGTCACTACGTATATATATATATAAATTATAATAAATAAATACATTTTAATTTTTGGTGAATTTACATATTGATAGCATTACATTTAAGAACAATTTAAGATCCAACATCAGTCAATATAATCTTGACCAATAACAGATATGGAACTGGTATATAGTGTATTACTGCCAACAACGAAAGAGTTTAAAATCTCAACAATGTCTGCTAAGCATACTATTAGGTCTGTAAATAAACTCTTACTCTTTGACTTCCTGATTCTGGGGAGTTGAGCAGACTGAGACTTGTCTCCTCTGCGTCTGAGCTGGATCCCACTGAGGTGAGGCTGAGGGAATCTGCTCCATCTTTGAAGCTGTCTTTGAACTGGCTTAAGCGCAGCTGCTCAAAGGACTTATACTGTGATGTCCCTGCGCTGCTGTAACCAGACTCTTCGCTCATGCATTTGATGATGCCCCCGTTCTTTTTGCACACTGACTCAGTTGGCGGCTCGATATCACAGGACATAGAGTAGCTGAAACAGAAAAAGTCATCATAGATATTAAATACATAAAAAATCTTACATTATAATCTCTAGCATATCTCTCTCAAATCATTTGTTTTCATGTCCTTCATGTCCATATTTGCTTTTGTCTTTCTCACCTCTTAGTCTCTGTAAGTCTCTCCACCCTCTTGAACCATTCAATGAAGCGCTGGTTTTTGGTGAAGCTGTAATAATTGCAGGTCAGTTGCAGCAGCTTGATCTGAGCGATCACTTCAAATTCCTAAACAAAGAAACAAAAATTATATACTTCATTTAGAAGCATTTACTTAAAGCCAAGAACAGTAACTATAAAGATAACTATATTAGTGCCTACACAAAAAGGCAATAACAGTCTGTTTATTATAAATGTGCACAGTTTTGTCATCTGCTGCTTTAAATATGTGAGATCATGGTGGATTCTGATTGGCTATCAATGTTTTATCATTCATTAAGTGAAAAAAAAAATGAATTGATTCCAACAATATCGTAATACTCTGCGACTCACCTTCCTTCTCTTCTCAAAGTTGATCAGCCCAACCTAAAAAATGTATATGTATATTTTGTGAGAACCAAAGAAATATTTTCTAATTACTGAAATATTAAAGCCTCACTGAGCTCTCACCTCAAGATGGTCTTTCATTGCAGTATCTAACATGACTAGATCTGTCAGAAAAGTGCCAAGGTATGGAATAGTTCCCTGTACAATGCCCTAAACAGCAGAAAGAAGAAGAAAAATAAATAAACATATGGTTTACAATTTAAATTAGGTAAAATACAGACAGTTTGCATTTCCATTGAGGACAGCTTCTTGCGAGAGCTACAAATGGAATACCTGACCCGTTTTGACCATAAGAGGGCACTGTTGCTCAATAAATATCAAGTTCAACTGACATTTTGTGACATTTATTCTTTTACATACCATGTCTGTTTGCTGCTGGGGTCTTCTCTGGGCACCTTTGTGGTTAATCTCGACGATGGCAGATTTGGAGGTGCCCTCCTGTGGAGACATCAGTTTCAAATCATCATTTTGGGTTTCAAAAGGGAAAGCATTTACACTGATGCTGTATTAGCAGCAGTATACGTTGCAGGGAGATAAACGCTGTCAAAGTGGAATCTAAAGACTGCACTTTCATGATATACCATGACGCAGAATGAACGTGGTGTTTGACTGTATGGTGTTTAGTGATAGTGCCAGCCAACTCCCTGGAGAAGCCCTTAGGTAATTAGGAGGGGCGTTTATCTGGCCATACATAAGGCCTATGACCTCATCCCAGGAATTCCCTCATAATGAATTGCAGCAACTGTTTTGTTTCTTGGCCCCAGCACACATACCAAGGATACTTTACGATGTTCTGCTCTAGTTTGCTCTCTAATGTTGAATGTACGTAAAGGAAAGCTTTTATCATGCTTGGTTTTCTTCTGTCGTGGGACAGCTATTTTCAAGACAAGTCCCGAAAGTTACTTCTGCGGTGAAGATTTTTAGATAACATCAACACGACTGAACCTATTTTTAATCTTCACACTCCCTGAGTCACATTTGTGTGCCATGGAACGTCAGGTTGCCACAACAGTCAATTCTTCTAACCATACAAGATAAATTTATCTTAAAACAAGATTAATTTACTTGATTATAAGTTAAAAGTTCCGTAATACTGATTTTCAGAAAATGAATGAATGAGTTTAGGGTTATATAAAAATATTTTTTATGTTTTTGAGTGAAGTCTCTTCTGCTGCTGCATTTATCTGATCAAAAATATAGTAAAAACACTGTAATATTTAATCTAATATTTTAATTTATTGCTGTGATGCCAAAAACTGGATTTTTCAGCAGTCGGTGTCACATGATCCTGACAAAATCATTCTAATTTTTAAAAGTACATAAAAAAATAAAGGTATATTCTCTGAAAACAAGTCTTATCTTACACAACATGAAAGACTAATCGCAGAGCTGAGTAAAAAATAACTGTTCAAAACTCACTCTGTTCAAATTTTCATGATGCCTTTATCATAAATGGATTCTTTTCAAGACATCTATAAAATGCTGAAGCATGCCATTGCCAACTAGTGAAAAGTGCAACAAAGGCATCTGAAGCTGTACTCAACATACACTGTGGCTGCTATGGAAACATGTTTTTACAGGCAATGAAAACACTGGTTAAGTCACTGAGCTTTACTGTGGATGACAGTCTGATATAACCACATCCTGTCTTCCACCAACAAAATATACAGCATACGTTGGTGGCTTATAGTGCACTTTTAGAAATTTGAAAAATGCAGGTTGTTTGAACATGTGACTTATAATGTGGCCAGATTTTTGAAATAGAAACATTTCCTAGTTCAGTGGTCAAGATATCACTGAATCGATTGTTATGATCTTTTAAAAATAAAACTATAAAACAAGGACAAAACTATTGTGTAGGTTTTTTTTATTGTTGTAAGTTCCATATACTATTAATAATTATTGTGATGTTTGAGGGTCAAACTGATCAAACTGGCTTCAGTATAATTAACCATAAATCATACGATTAGAATAGTAAATAGTAACCATTGCAAATAGTAAACAGATCGAAACAGTAATATATTATAACAAGTGTGGCTGTTTAGTTCATTACTATTTTTATCTATTCATTTCGGGGTGAAATTTCACCCACTTGGAATAGTTAAGATGCATTTCAGGGAATTACTTTGTTGTGAAAGCAGATTTTTGGCAACAATTGTGAACAAAACATACGTAGACCCCTTTAACAATTCTTTTACTCACCTTAATGAGAAGCTCTCTGCAGAGGGAATAATTATTGTCATCTGAGAAAATTTCAGACAGCTCCTGGAAAGTGCGATAGCTTTCCCTGCAAGCAGAAGGAAATCAGTTGAGTCATAATCTGTTGCATCTATGTGAAATCCAAAAACTGTAATTAATTACCATTAAAACTTTTCTGCTCCCCTATCACCAAATGCCCCACTATAATTAAAGTCTTTCATAAAGAAGGTTGAGCTTTAACTAGAGGTTTTTATGACTGAACATATAAGCAGGTAGCACAAAGAATTTTAATATTAAGCAGTGACTAATGGTAATGCTAAATATTTTCGTTGACTCTGTATAATCATCCATTCAAACTCCTACCGGGACACATCATCCCAGGTTCTCTTCAGTCTGTGGATGGCATTACTCTGCAAGGCCGACAGGATGGCTTTCAGAGAGGAGAAGCTCTTCAGGATACGGCATTTCTAATGTCAAGACAAACAAACAGATGTTCATGAATTATAACACTTATGGACTGCTTGAGGATACAATAATACCCTGTATATAAAACAGCAAGGCATTGCTATGAGATTGCTAGGTGCTGTGAGTGTTACAAAGCATTTATATTTGGTAGCTAGTTGTTTTGAGAGATTTTTCCAATGAGTCATTTTCATTCTTGTGCCTCTTGACTATATCCCACGACAAAACCACTGTTAAAATGGTGCCTCACCCTGGCCACTTCTATCCAGTGTTCAATGCGCTTCGCTCTTTGAAAGGGTCTGAGAGACCTGTTATCCAAGCAGGTGGCAATCACACAGTTGGTCACACTGTTGAACTGAGCAACAGTGGCACGGATGGTGGGTGCCAGGTGCTCTTTGCCCTTCTTATCCCGCTGGGACCATATGCCACCCAAACAATGGTAGGGAACAACCCTCTTAAACAGCTCCTATGAAAAACAAAGAGTTCAGTTGCATTCATTTTTACATTTTATGCATTTAGCAGATGCTTTTTTCCAAAGTGACTTTCATTGCATTCAGGCTATACATTTTTTTAACAGTATGTATTCACCTGTTTAATTTGATTTGAGCCTTGAGAATGTTTTGCAGGACAACTTTATTTACATTCATGGCATGTAATGACTTAAGGAAATCATTTTCTCAGGTTTAATTCTCTCAGCTGACCTTAATCTTGAAATGCTTCAAATGTACCAAAAGATGCTGAATAGCATATACTTTGTGCATAAACAGGCCCCATAAAACATTGGGTTAAGCACCTTGAGTTGCAGGATGGTCCTTATTCTCTCTCCAGTTTTTTTACCCCTTTGCAGCCAACTTTCTAACCACCAGCTTCAATCCTCAACCACTAGATTACTTGAAACTTCTGCCATTAGGAAAGACTGACGATTTCTTGATCCCTTACCGCATCCATAACTGTTAACTGCTCAGCAACTAGGGCAGGACTGAATGATGTGAAGTGTGAGGGGGAGAATTCATCATCCAAGCTGCTCTCCTCCGGTGTAGCAAAGGGGCAGGTGCACAGATCACCTGCCGAGAAGAGACAAGTCGTCAAACAGTCAATTTAGAAAACTACTTCTCAGTTGTTTAGCCTTTAATACGAGATTCAATGGGTTACTTTATCATCAGTACCTTCAAGCTCAACCTCAGTCTGCTGCCGATGCTGAAAGTGTTCCAGCAGGTTATGGGCTCGTCTCTCCAGGTCCGATCCAGAGAAGTTAAGTTGCAAGTAAGATATGAGGCTCTGCAGGCATTCGTGGTCTGGAGGGCTCCAGAAATCCTCAGAGTACTGATCCAGCCAAGCACCCAGGATAGATGAGACAGTACTGCCATGCACATTAAAACATGGATGCATCAATACTAAAATTCTGTGCAATATCAAAAAGCCAATTATTACCTTTAAGTCATGATTTGATGAATTAAAAGTAGTATACATATAAAATTAGAAACAAATGACACAATGCATAATTAAATGTCCAACATCATCCGATATACTTTATGAACAATATCAACAAAACTATATCTAAATGGTTAAAATTCACAAACTCTCAACTTTTAACAGCAGCTAAATTTATTTGGTTTAGCTGAACAATGTAAATGCTTACTTTTTAAGCTCTATGTAGTCCTCTGGAGAGAGTTTTGGCTTGCCTGAAACTGGCTGATCATGCAGTTTGGCATACCTAAGATAGATAAAAATTTATTTTAAGCAACATTATAGTAAATGAATTTATATTTCCGAAAGTACTTGAGGATGATGGCTTGTTTACCTGTTAAGCAGCAGGTCCAGCACTTGTTTGGTGGTGGCAAAAGCTCGGTAGGTGCAGAGAAAAATAGTGACGTATGTATAGTCCTTCCCTTTGAAAGCTGAAACCATGTACTCCACCAGTTTCTCCAGTGTGCCAGCCTTAATGGTCCGGCCCTTGCATGTCTCGTACAAACTGAGGGCAGAGTCGGTCTCCACACCCAGCCATCGCTGCCCCTTACTAGCCGTCTGGTGGAGCTGCACCTTTCGGAGTGTGATGGTATAGATGGCCCCGTCTTCTACCTCCTCTCCAATCTCCTGAACTGAGCTCTACAGATAAAGAGAAGGGTTGAGTATTCTAGTCGTTATATTCATTAGGCATTTTCTTTCATTACAACACATACAACCTTTCAACCCTTTGGGGTCGGTAAGATATTTGGGATGTTTTCAAATATTTTGCTCACCAAGGAGGATGCATTTATTTAATCAAACACACTGAAAAAAAATTAAATAAAGTTTTATATTTTTATATATTTTAAAATGTTATTTATTCCTGTGATGCAAAGCTGGATTTTCAGCAACCATTACTCCAGTCTTCAGTGTCTCATGATCCTTCAGAAATCATTCTAATATGCTGATTTGATGCTATAATATGCTCATTTATACTGACACCTACTGACATGGATGAAGCATGATGCAAGCGTTTTTGGTTCTCAGTGTCACTGCAAAAATACTGTATGTGCCTCCTGTGATTTATTGTGCTAATGACAAATGGTCTACATTCTCTCTTCGACCAACAAAGATTGACATCAATGGTCATAAAAACTAAGAATATAACTTTATACTTTCATTCAGTGGGGTCCTCATACATAATGCTAAGTTATAAACTCTGCACTCAGTAATTTGCAAAAGGCTACTAACTCAAGTACTGTTCCTGACGTCATTATGGAAAGTAAGAGGGAACTCTGAGGGAACTGTGGGAAGTGACCATGAGCTTTGCCTCAGGCAGCGAGCCAATCGTGTGGGTGTGAGTCAGTGCATGGTCATTAGAACAGCCTTCTCTACAGGAGATGACTGCTTACACAGATAACCCAACCCCACGGCTCTGATCAGGAGTAGCTATGGAAACATACACACAAGCACGCACTATTTCTGTTAAATATCACTGCTGTGGCATTTTGCATCAATGGGATAAAAAGGAACAACCCTTCCTTCGCTTTCAGAATTTTGCACAAACCTGTAAAACACACAAGATGTTAGATGTCGTCTACATGCGAGACAATTTCCCTCTGATGATTACAATCAATGACGGCGATGGCAATCTCAGAGTATTTGGACATTTTCGATTATATTCAAAGATGAACTTAAAGAATAAAGTAAATAAAGAACTAAAAAGTAGAGGAGGGTGTTCTATATTATCAATCAATCTAAGGCTGTAGGCAAGGAAAGCCCCTGGATGGGCAGCCATTATTATATTATATTATATTATATTATATTATATTATATTATATTATATTATATTATATTATATTATATTATATTATATTATATTATATTATATTATATTATATTATATTATATTATATTATATTATATTATATTATATTATATTATATTATATTATATTATAGTAAACTTGGTTTATGTAAATAAAAAAATAATGAAAAGGGGAAGTAGACCACTTCAGCAAAACAATAAAACAAATCAAAAAGTGAATTCTCGCACACTTTGGAAAGCACCTCTGACTCAGTTTAGAGCTAGTGGGCAACAGTGGATCAGCCACAGAGACCTGAAAAAAAGAGAGAGAGAAAAAATAGACCGGCCCTTACACAACACAGGGGCACCATAAAGGTCTGTCTTTGACATCTGACATTTCAAAACAGAGACACAAAACCTACACTCAGCTGTACTTTCTGAGGGAAAATCCACCTCACAACTACATACTGCCAAAGAAAGCATGACAAATGTTTATATGGTGAAAGAATATTGTTTCTCACTAATCACAGTTTTGCACTTTACCTAAATACACTTGCTTAAAATATTGTATGAGGTGATCAAATTCACAAAAAAGCCAAATTATAACAGAACGCATTGAACACTCCTCAAACTCTGCTCTGTGAACCCCTCGACTGCCTCTGATCCACTAAAGGCACAGGGTTTCCTGTGAAAAGACCAAGAGTGCTGAAAATATACTGCCTAACAGCTTCCTAAACAGCTGCATCCTTCACAAACAATGTTAAGAGAACACAAAAACAATGCAGAATTTGTTCCAGTTAAAATCAGGGAGAGGTTTAAAGATGGTTTAAACAAAACCTATTATGTGTCCTCTTTTTACTTATTCACATTATGAAACAATCAAGAAAAAACAAGAGTAAATATGTTAAAAATAGACTTAAACATCAACAGGCTATGATTTTAACTTGGCTATGATTTCACTCACTTTCCCCTTTCCTGCCTCTCACATTCATATTTTCTCTTCATCACCATCCCACTATTCCTCCCTCTCATCCCTCTCTTTCCATTCAAGAGATCTTTCACGACAAAAACATCTCTGTGTGTGTCAATGTAACCCCTGTCTGTCCTCCTCGTTACACAATGCTCAGCCATTATGACATTCTGAATTCAATCTATCACACAAAGATTTTAACTTGACATGACATAACTACTCACACAAGACATTTCTTGTCAAGTTAAATGTTTAAAAATGCTGTTTGTAATCATAGGAAAGTGTTGTGTGAATGTGCTGGAGCTGGAGCTGCTAAAAAGTTAAAGGTGTCTGTCTGGCATAAAATTGAAAAATAGTGCATCTGAAATGCAAGGACACACCCTGAATGAACAACCTTTGCTGTTGTAAGAATATAAAATGAGAAAGTAAATAGATGAGTTCAGATGAAATGAATTTGAAGCAGCAGTGATCAATCTGTTTGTCCTCCTAATGATCATTAAAAGCCTGGCTTCAAAAGGCTAGCATTCATTCATATTTTTATTATGTGTCATAACATTGCCTAAATACCTCAGCACATGTTTGCTTTTATTGCCTTGGCTGGGTAGGACACAAAGCTATGACAAAACATTTATATATAACAAAACATCTGAATTCAAACCAGGCTTATTGAGTTCAAAGTATGCAAGATTTACACAAATGACGTGACAGTCAGCATAAAAATACCACACAATGTGAAATATTGAAACACCAGGTTTATTCTTTAAATAAAATGGCATTAGAAAGTTTGGGATTTCTTTTTAAAGAAATTAATGCCTTTTACATTGAATGTCAAAAGATTATAAAGGCTTCTACGTTGTTACAAAAAAAGTCTATTTCAAATGAATGTTGTTCTTTTGAACTTTCTCAAACAATCCTGAAAAACTGTATCATGGTTTCCACAATAAACTGTTTTGTGCACCAAATCAGAATGATTTTTGAAGGATAATCTGATCAAGCAAACTAGAGTAATGGCTACAGAAAATTTGCCAAAAAACTTTAGAAATTTATAAATAATTAATATAATTAATTAAAAATATATATTTTGTAATATTGCTGTTTTTAAGGAGCATCAGCTTTCACCAAAACAATGGAAAAAAGCACCGAGCTATAATAATTATCATTTGATAAAAGGCTTTATCAGCATTTTCCTGGCTTGGATGTTGTTAATAACTGGATGCTGCTGTCACTTATTTGGCCTGTGTTATGGTTGTGCCAAGGTTTTTGTGAAATCTGCTCCAGCACTTCAGAATGAGATTAGTAGAGCTAAGGAAGGAATTCTCCCACATATGCCCTGGAAAAAAGATTTACCAGACTTTGCCGCAGTGCAGCTTAGAAATGCTGAGTGGTTGTTGTCTGGCTCTGGTATATTGCAGATGTAAAAACAAGGGATGTATGGTATTATTCTGAGAGCAGATCATTTCTGCACATTGCAGAAGTGCATTTGTACCCTTACGAAAGGAAAATATATTTACCAATATATTTCTTAAAATATATTGTGATATATTGTAATATATTAATTTCCCTTTTTATTTTCTAAAATATTATATATTTGAATACATTTAATAATATATTGATGATACATATATTACATAATATATTGCAAAATATACAAATGATTGCCACTTTCAATATATTGCAATATATGATATTTTCCAATATACTGCAATATATTTTTGTTTCATAAGGGTATATACATTCTATATGAAAAACCACATGTAAACAAAGTGTATATTTTTTTATTATTTTTTGTTTGGAACACAAAAGGTGAAACCTTTTTTCATATAAATAATAAATGATGAATTTTCATTTTTGGTGAACCACTTTTTCTCTTACACATATTTATTTTGTAGACCATTTATTCAAAGTGATTTACAGTGCATTCAAGCTAGCCATTTGATCAGTATGTGTGCTCCCTGGGAACTGAACTCATGACCTAGGCCTCTACCAGTTGAGCTGCTTTTCTAAATTTAAGCTAACAAACCTGATTTAACAATGGTGTACTGAGTATTTGTATTTTACGCCTTGTACAGTATTTTAATTACATCAGTGCTCACCTACCTATTCTTGCCTTTTCACTCTGCCACTTTCCCCTTTCCTGCCTCTCACATCCATGTTTTCTCTTCATCACCATCCCACTATTCCTCCCTCTCATCCCTCTCTTTCCATTCAAGAGATCTTTCACGACAAAAACATCTCTGTGTGTGTCAATGTAACCCCTGTCTGTCCTCCTCATTACACAATGCTCAGCCATTATGACATTCTGAATTCAATCTATCACACAAAGGCCTCTTTTAGAGAAATGCAGAATTTGTAAACACTTTTAACAAACACAGGAGAACAATGACAAAATGTATTAAAGAGAAAAGCCAGTGACAAAAGTGCCAGTGAATTCTCTGACCTTTGTTCACTGGTAAACAATCAAAGCATACCTTAACAATAGTGATGTTTGGATCAGTAAGTTCTGTTCACTTTTATTCAGTTATTCAGTGATTGAACTGACGTTTATAAGAATGATTTCTATTTCAAATAAATAGGCTTCTTTTGAAATTTCTATTGATCAAAAAATGGTTTCTACAAAAATATTTTACAAAAATATCTTATGTACCAAAGGCTCACAGTATCTTGGACCATATTTAAAAATTGCTTTATTTATTTACTTATTCAAAGGATCTTTAAGGCAAGTCACTTAACAGCCATCTTGGATATATGCCTCAGAAGCAATTTTCTATAAGTATTAACTTATTAACTTATTAATCTATTCTTTAACCTGCCAAGAAGATAACAAAATATGAAACATGAAAATGAGCAAAATTAGATTCTGTTGCTCAAATCAAGCTACAAATGGTATTTTTCAAGTTGGTCAAGCTAATGTGCAAACACATTTTGGAGTAAACAAACTACCATTCACTCTTTTACGTAATTTGATTGGTACAATTTCCCCAACCACTTTGCTACAAGTGGTCTGTTTCTGACAATAACGCAGCATTAAAGTGCTCTTACTTCCTCAAGACCTTACACTGGATTCTTTATGTTTATTCAGCTGTTACGTTAAGAGATTAGCTGATCTATGTAGCGAGTTTGTAATGATCCATTATACAAGAGGACTTTTCCATCTGTTTGATTTGGTTTAGGTCTTCAGGGCTGATGTAACCAAGTCTGAGCTCTTGCCAAGCCATCTGTGGCTTGCATCACTAGAAGCAGAGATAAGTGCCTGCAGTGCCTTTTATGTGTCACTTAAATGAAAGAGGATGGGAGGCAAAGAGATAAGAAAGTAAATTTACAGCAAAGTTACTTGCAACTCCATCCGTCACTCATGGTTACAATAACCAACTTTTTAGACGTTTGTAGGTAGATAAGTCAAACATTTTCACATTAAAATTGTTGGAAAATAAATTATGATCTCTGTAATGAGGAAAAAAAACAAAGAGCACCCACAAAGGAGAAGGGCTCTAGTGCTGTGCTGGGTGGAATGGGAGATTTAACCATCACTAATTGTGCAATCAGAGCTGATTAGATTTAGTCCAGTGCAGGTTAGCAGCTGGTGACACACTGGAACCTTCTTTTTGCGCGTGACTGGATTAAAGCTTATACGCCGTAAACAAGATTTGGTGTGAACTGCTGTTTAAGTCACAACAATGTACTGTTGGCATTAAAATGCAAGATAAAAAGAGAACATATTGTTCACAAACCAGAGTCAGATATCACAAGTTTAGAATAACAACCTATAAACCCTAAAAAAGTGTGACTGCCATGGTGACAAAACTAATAAAACTTGTGTTCAAAAACAACCAAGAGAAACATTTTGCACTGGATAGCTTTAGAAGTCATGAATAGGAAATCAATAATGAAAGTCTTTCATCACATCTGACAAGTAAATGCATTGTCACGTATAAGAGGTTCTCAAATAAAATCATTCATTATCAGCTGACATATCTACACTGCTGTGGGAAATCTCATCATAAACAAACTCTAGAAATAACAACACCAGTAACATCGGATTAACAGGTCAGCAAAATTCCCAGATTATGAATTCCATATTAAAGCATTTCTTTCCACGTCCTTAACTAAATCATCCTGAACCTGTGTTTTAATTTAATACCTGAAGGGGAGAGGATTATCATTTGACTTTTATTTCCACTGCCCTTTTTGGGGAGAATTTAGAAAGGGGAAAGTTGGAGACAGAGTGAATAAGAGGAAAACAGAGTGTGACGCTCTTGCCAAGATCATGGTGGATTTTTGCTTTACTTCAGGTAGGCCATCGAGAATAAAAGATTTCTGTAAATGCATTTATTCTGTCTTGACATATACATGCAGCATCAGATGCAGCTTCTGAGCCGTCTTGGCAGTTTAAATAAAAATACAAGACAAAGATCATATAAAGTCAGAAGAATTTGTAACTGAAGCTGCAGATGAGCAAAGGTATTGGAAATCTTTCTTTCTTATTTGAAAGTTTCTAAGTGGCAAGTTTTCTACAAAAGAGAGAAACACTACACAATGACACAGCATGCTGAAAAATGTCTAGAAAAAACGGGAAGAAACCTAAAATCTATTAAAAAAATAGATACTTATATATCATAAACATGAATTACAAAGCAGAAATACACACAATATAATAAATATATATATATATATATATATATATATATATATATATATATATATATATATATATATATATATATATTCATATTTATTTATTTATTCATTTAGTTAATTTTAACTTAATGAAATGACATTTCTAATATATTTATAATATTTAATTTATTATAAAGTTTTAAGAGTTAGGTTATCTATCTACGTGTGTATGTATGTATGTATGTATGTAGGCTATACATACACACCTACAAAAATGAAAATGAAAAGAATCATGTTTAAATCTGTATATTACCTCAAGCACAGGCAGATCAGGGTCCAAATGCGTAAAGCTATTTAAGACCACAGGGCATCCATCTCCGGCTGCGATCTCCAGCTTCACCCCATCCCAAATGTTTTTAATTTTCCATGTGCTAGATTCAAAAAGCTCGTCCAGGGACGTGGGTTTGACACCAAGGGCGTCCGACTGTAACCCCGTAATGTACACCATTACTGAAAGACTGTCACTTCTGTTTACGATGTATTAGTTCTATTTTATAGCGAACTCCATATTCTGTCATCCAGACTTCTGCTGTAGTAAGAACGAGTGCTTGTCTGCATCAGTTTGGGTGAAGGGAATACCCTGAGCTGCTAGGCCCCGCCCGTTTGCGCGAGCTCAGTCATTCTCCCAGAGCACACACGTGGCCCCGCCCATTTTATGACTAATCGTGACGTCAAGCTCCTGGGAACTCTGTTGTGAGCTACTAAAAATATCACTTTTAATCCCTTGATTATAACTTCATGTGCTATAAATAAACAAATGTAGCTGAAATAAGTATGTGGCGGTAATTAAAATGATGATTCATTATTGAATTTACGGCTTAAACATTAATGGTATTTGTGAATAAAAAGGATTTGCTCAAATAAATTTAAGTGTATCAATAATTTAAAGCAACAACAACAACAAAAACAAACAATAATAATCAGTGCATTTAACTCTTCTACTGTCTACAGATCAAATTGGAACAAATTTGATTTTTCATCCAGACCGACTCATGTTAATACATTTTCTTCCTGATCCATCCTTCTTTTGGAAAGCTACACTGTATATGAATAACTATATATGTAGATTATTCATGTTTCAATCTCAACCTTGTTGAGCTACAAGCCTAGTTACCACAAAACAAACAACTCAAGCATGATCTTCCCAATGCCCTGACCCTGTCATCAATGCAGACTAATAGCGCCCTCTGCTGGAAAATACTAGTAACTTACTCTTGGAGTATGACTGCAACACTGACGCAAAGCTCCTAGGAAAACCATCCAGAGGAATACTTATTTATTTATTTATTTATTTATTTAGCGCGAAAGAGCAGCAGCTGCGTGAGGCAACTTCTTGGGGTGATTATGTTTTCCCTGAGGTAACCATTATGATTATATCGTGAAATCTGACTGGACAGTTGTCTGAAGGAAAATGTAAAGTCTCTGTGCTGGACGCTGTGGAGATCCTAAATATTACTTAACTTAAAAGTGCACTTAAGTATATATATATATAGGAGAGATCAGTCTTTTAGAAAAGGCTATTTTATTCTCCATGGAGCAAATATCTCCATGTCAGGCCATGGCCATCGATGTCATGCATTTGTTTACTACTGGTTATGGTAGCAACGATAATATGTATAGCCAGTATTTGCGGCACTTTACAAAGCATAAACATAAAAGTACACCTTAAAGGGTTCATGAACTGAGAAATCAAAATTCCCTTCTTTTGACATATCATTGTCTTGAGGTCATTGTACTACAAAAATATCCTGTAAGTTTCACAACTTTCTTGTCAGTTTAAGAACTACTTAGACCACAGCAACAACAGGTTGTGGAATGTGTCAGTTTATGACTTAATAATGTGGCTAAACCCCACCTCGATAAAGAAACCTAACGAAGAAGTTGCTCTGAAGACAACAAGATGCTGTGCAGTGCCAAGTTGTGAAAAAAAGTCTTTGCATTGCCTTCCTTCGGATCCCAAAATTAGGAAAGAGTGTATGAACTTTATTTCTATCATGACAACTCTCGGGAGATTTTTACATGGTGATGGATATGACAATGTTAATGTATTTGGTGTTGGTGGAATAGATCGGCTACTCTGCTGCTGAATTGCTGCTGCTGTTGGTTATTGCTGTATTAGTAGATTATTGATGCTGCAAGCAAGTACAGGAACTTGCTACTGCCAATACATATGTAGATATGATGCTGTGAGTTTTCAAGACATACTGCTGCACAAATAGTTTATATTATAACCCGTAGCAGATCTATACAGGTGGAGCTGGGGAAGGTGGAGGGCTTCAGAGGAACTCTGAAAGCGTAATGCTCAAGCTAATGCTAACCAGCCACTGAAATGTAAAGCAGCAAGCTCATTGGCTGTGTGTGCAACATAAACCAATCAGTTTGTGACAAGTCATGTAATGCTAAGAATAGTATTAGTTTACATTACGAACCCATCAGCCTGCGCCATCTAGAGTTTCATGACAGAACTTGGTATTTAATGAAGTTCCAGATCACATCAGTAAAAACTCAGTCCTTCCACTTCATCTTAAAGAAGATTCCTTTATAAACAAGGCACAATTCAATGCAGGATTTTCTGAAAGATTAAAATTAAAAGACCATGCTGTGTTGACTATATTGAATCCGACAGTAATGTTGCACCATACAAGTGTGAGTAACTGTTTTTATTATGTGGTCACTATTGCTTTGTCTACAGGTTGTTGGGTAAGCATTTTTAACCTAAATCACAGCAACGTCCATCTATGAAGACTGTCATACATACACAACTGATAGCCAATCATAGCAGTGGGCGTTTACTTCTGAGTCTACAGTCTGTCACGCCTATTTAAACAGAGCGTTCTGATGAGGGGGTCGAAACAGGTCAGAAAATAGCCCATTACTTCTAAATTATTGTTAAGTGGACCTCAGAGAACAGGACAAAATAACAAAAAAGGCAGTTCATGAGCCCTTTAACGAAACAAAGCAAACAATATAAGAAACTCAATAGAGCAGCCAGGCCCATAGGTTTCAGTATAAAGTACAAAACTGGCGATACTATTGGGATGAATAATAGCCAGCTAATTGTAAATGTTTGCACCTTAATCTTAATTATGCTACAATTACTTTGAGCTTTATTTAGGATTCACATAAGCTTTTACTAATATTTCCACTGGTTACTTCTGTTAGATTTGCAGCCATAATCAGCACAAACTGAACTGGATGAGAATAACCCTGGGATCTCTAGTTGAATTGAAACAGTTGTTAGTTTTGCTCGGCTGTCACGTAGAGAGATCACACAGAGTTATTTTATACTGTAAGTTTTAGCGAACTAGCGTCACGTTATGTTGCACTTAAGACATTTCGTACTTTTCTCAGTAACATTTTGTCCTAAGAATTAACCAATAATTACATAACAGCCCATCATTTTCTGCTTTACCATTAATTTATTACCATTCATAAATTTCTAATTTTTTTTTTTATTATTATTATTCTGCAAGGCTGCATTAAATTGATTCAAAGTGACAATAAAAACTATTTAATCAACAACAAAAATGTATTTATATTACAAAGAAATCCTGTTCTTTTCAACTTCTATTCACCATATGTATATATATATATATATATATATATATATATATATATATATATATATATATATATATATATATATATAATACAGTACAGACCAAAAGTTTGGACACACCTTCTCATTCAAAGAGTTTTCTTTATTTTCATGACTATGAAAATTGTAGATTTCACACTGAAGGTATCAAGGGCTATTTGACCAAGAAGGAGAGTGATGGGGTGCTGCGCCAGATGACCTGGCCTCCACAGTCACCCGACCTGAACCCAATCGAGATGGTTTAGGGGTGAGCTGGACCACAGACAGAAGGCAAAAGGGCCAACAAGTGCTAAGCATCTCTCGGGGAACTCCTTCAAGACTGTTGGAAGACCATTTCAGGTGACTACCTCTTGAAGCTCATCGAGAGAATGCCAAGAGTGTGCAAAGCAGTAATCAAAGCAAAAGGTGGCTACTTTGAAGAACCTAGAATATGACATATTTTCAGTTGTTTCACACTTTTTTTGTTATGTATATAATTCCATATATAGTTCCACATGTGTTAATTCATAGCCCTTGATACCTTCAGTGTGAATCTACAATTTTCATAGTCATGAAAATAAATATAACTCTTTGAATGAGGTGTGTCCAAACCTTTGGTCTGTACTGTGTGTATATATATATATATATATATATATAACTAAATGTCCATGCAATATTTTTGTAACAGGAATAATTACCCATGGCACCAATAGTTTGGGATTGCTGTAACATGTATACTTAGGCTAAGGCTATCTCTGTCACAGCTGGATTTCAATTGCACAACCTTTATTTGTGCTGCTCTCTACTGAGATTGATAGATAATAGCTTGTTTTTCTCTAACAGCACCAGCATGGTATATAAATCTTTGGAGAAGCTTCATTTTATCTCTTTTGTCCTTTTGCCCAGACATAAAAACAAGGTGATTACAGAATCTGTAAACCCCTTTCCATAGGACACTTAAACTGGGCCAAATAACTTTTCTATTATCTTTCCTACCATCGGGAAACAAGACCATCAGAGTTCTCATATGTTAGCAAACAGTGTTCACCCTGAACCCAGTCTCTTCTTACAGTCCTGTGTCATGCTGAGAAAGGTCTTGTACTTTGAGAGTACACAACTTCAAATACAAATGCAATGAGCCAGCAAAAAAAAAAAAAATAATTCTCTTTATTGCACACTCATAATTTCAGCAAATACACAATTATTGTGGTAACTTATCAGGGAAAGCAATCAATAATGTTTTATTGATTTTGAAGTGCTTACAACACCAAAACGCTTCGAAATCGCATCAATTCTGGAATTAGAATGTGTGGAAACTGGACTTCTTAACCTTTCTTTCTTGCTTTACTATGTCAAAAAAAACAGATCAAAAGGTATGCTCTTCTCAGGCTGTGGAGAGCACCTGAAAGATACTAACACAGGCAAGAATGGTTTAAAATGAGCAGGAAGCAGCTTGTCACTCATTGGTATCCATTCACACCCACACACAAACACTACCACCTTAAGGAAATGTCAAACTGTAGTTTGTCCTGACTTGAACAGATTTCTCTAGTACTTGCCCACTATTTTTAAAAGAAAACACTTTGCATGCTCCAGGAGCTTGAATATTTTGTATAAAGCCTTTGTACATAATCCTACAAATTAGTAACCTGCCTAATAACACTACAAACAGCATGACATATTAATAAACATAATAATGTAATTATAAAACGTTCATTTTAACTCCATTAAAATAACTAGATCTGTTAAAACCAGACCTGGAAAGATGAACTAGACAGATTTGCAGACTACTACGGGAAATAAATGGTTCTTACCTGTTTTCTTTCCTCTAAACTATCTAAATCACAGTGCAGAGCTTCGTTCGTGAACACACAACCCAAGCCACACCAGTGTATCAGGTGGACAAGTTGATCAATCCTGTCTTTCCAACACATCACCTTCTCGATTGAGTCTTTGTAGTGTAAGAGATCCTCAATCTTCTGACAGATACGAAGTGCAAAATTCTCCTTTGCCATTCGCTGACCTCAAAACACTGGCCCTGTCCGACACGTGTGGACTCAAACAGCTGTATCAATACACAGAGAACGGCGTAACACTCTCACTCTCTCAACTGTCTCTCACTGAAGACTATAACGTTTGCTCAAGGTTACTGTGAAATCATTTGTAAGGGCTATGATAAACAGGCTGCTCTGGGAATTCAGTAGAATTCCCACACAAAATGAAACTGAAAGTGAAGCAATCGAAAACCCCTAAAACCTGTGTGACAACTAACTGTTGCAACAAGAAAATAAAACCACGTGAAAGCAAATTCTGGTGTTCACAGCCAGGATGTCATTGTAAAAAAAATATATATATTTTTTTACATTTTGATATCTTTTTATAATACTAGCTCCACCAAAGTATGTTCTTTTACTCAATTACAAAAATAATTTTAGATTTTATCAATTTTTACTACTATTAATTTTTACTACAATATGATTAATATGAAGTAATCTGATTTCACACAGGTACTGTATAAATTTTTTTTTTTACAATCAGTTCTTCTGCAAGCAATGTAAAACAAATTCAAGGTGATAAGAAATAATTAAAGGGGTCATATGATGCTTTTTTAAAGATCATTATTTTGTGTATTTGGTGTAATAGAATATGTTGCATGCTTAAATGTTCAAAAACACATTATTTTTCAAATACTGTACATTATTGTAGGTCCTCTATGCCTCGCCTCTCTCAAACACTTCGTTTTCTACAAAGTCCCCCCTTCCAACAAGAGCAGTCTGCTCTGATTGGCCAATTGACCCAGTGCATTGTGATTGGCCGAAAACTACAAGCACTCAAAATAAATAAAATCAGTTCAAGCCCAAACTTGACAGTTGTATGACAGACAGACTCCCTGACAACACTAACTGCAGTTACTGAAACCATGGCTTCTTTCTTTGCATGAACATTTCGGCGTCATTACGCAGATATTTCCACAAAGTGACTTACACATGTGGGGGCGTGTTTGAATGAGCCATTTTAAGGGGGCGTGGCAGAGTCTTAACTTTGATAAAGAATATCTCTTTGGATTTGAGACTTTAGTCTTTGCAACTTTATGCACCAAGAGCTTGTAACACTCCAAAGAAAAAGGAAAAATTTAAATCGCATCATAGGAACCCTTTTAATAATATGTATTTTAATCATAATAATCACTGGGTTCGTCACAGGTTAACAACATCAACACTTTGAAGGCTGTTTAGAGGTGTTTTATTGGTTTGTTTGTTAGTTAGTTTTTTTTTGTTTTTTTTTTGTTTTTTTTGGTATAACAGGTAACAAGATTTCCATGGTTTATTCAGCTAATTATGTAAATGAAATAGTCTAAATATTGTCTGTACTTTATTCTCAGTCATTAATCTCTTATTTTGGGTCTTATTAGACAGTTTTGTTTTTTACAGTTATCACAAATCATTTGCAGACACTGCCATGCCATTAGTTAAATTGAGAGTTCTTGGCTAGAATAAGCTGCAGTATGGACTGTCAAAAAACCCGACCCACAAACACAGACTGCACACACACTGATGTTCAAGAGCCAGACCTGGTCAATGCATGTCTATGTGCCTTAAAATAATGATACGGGAGTGCAACCCAACCAAAAACAATAGCTGAATGTCACCAAACACTTTTTTAAAAAAATAGATCAAGAACTTAAAACACCGACCCAACGTAGTAAGATTCTTTTTCACACTGAGAGCTCACATACTTTCCTTTTTCGAGTGCCACAGAAACACCATTCTGTGGCTCAGTTTATTACCCTGCTGTATTCTCTGGAGCTTCATTGCGATTCTAAGGCGCTTTGACACTCAGAACTTGGCATTTAAAAGTGCTTTCTCCTCACCACTGAGGCCAAATAAGAAGCTATATCAAAAACCCTGTCCAGTCACAAATGAGTACAGACAGTTACTGGCTGTAACACAGATACAAGTGAATCTGATTACACTGTAACCAATTATCTCTGTTGAAATGATTATATGATCATTAAAAGAAAACGTAGTGTGCAATGTATACTGATGTGAATGAATCTTTAGTTTAGTGAGTTTATTAAGATCTGAAATTAATGGAATCTATATTTAAGGTGTTCACTGAGACACAAATGATGACTTTGTTAAGAACTGGTCAATGACATATAAGAGTGTCCATAATAAAGAAAAGGAAACATATTCAAAAAATCAAGTCATGTTAAAAACCTTTAAAAAGATGCTATTTTTAAGAAAAGTTTCAATTCCATTGAATTAATTCTATAACAAAAGCAATACTTTCCTTACATTCTGAGCAAACACATCTAAGTTATTTTTTCTTAAAGTACAAAATTAAATTTAAAAAAGCCTTTTTTTACAAAAATATATGCCTTATCAATTAATAAATATGAAAATTAATTGTATTATTATTTAAAAATGTTGTAAATTAATTTAAAAAATGTTCTAAGAAAGTATAAGAACTTTCACATTTTTTCAAATATCACAGCTTATTAATGAATAAATATCATGATAAAATATATAATTAAAAATGTATATATATATTGTATATTGTTGTTGTACGTTTTGCCCTTCAAAAAAAAAAAAAAAAAAATCAAGATGAATTTTAATTTAGAAATTTTAAACATGCTCACCCTGTGGTATGAAGTGCATTTTTACATATTTTTAAATGAATTAATATATGTGGACAAAACTAAGCATCATGTCATCAACCCAGTTGCTCTTTATAACATTTCATTGACATTTATTCAAACAAATCCAAAACAAAACCCACAGAACTAACAGTGGATCAGATCTTTTTCAAGATGACTCATAAAACTTGAAGCAGTTGCAGTGCAGTACTGAAGTGGACATATAGTATGCGATAAAGAACGTCTCAGTAACCTAGACACATACTGCAGAACTGCTGACACATAAAAACACTTGCCACTTGGCAAAAGTAACACATCATCTTTGAACATCTCTGGACGAAATGTGCCACAGAACAAGGAAAAAAAGAAAAGAAAAAACAGCCACGGGCAGCATAGCAACAACATCCTGTTCAGCATGCCAAAGGTACAGCTCAATATTGAGTGCAAGACATTCACAACTAACTCCAGACGCCGTTATCAATTAGTTGTAACACATTTAATGACGAGGAACAGCAAGAACTGACATGCTTTTACCAGAAAAGAAAGACGGTCACTTAAAGTCCTCACTGGCTCTAAGCCAACATGCATGAAAACAGCAGAATACAGCCAAAGGGTAAGCACACACTTATGCTAAACGAAAACACAAGCACACACAGACACCAGCTCGCACCAGGTGAATCAGAACAAACGACTGCAGTTTCTCTCTTACCAGATCATCCAGGATGGAGACAGGGAAATCGAACATGCACATCTTCACAGGCTGAGCCAGGGCTTTATGCAGGCTGAACAGAGATTTGTGCTCCATCTTACCCGATGGAGAGAGTGCAGGCTGCTGTCCAGACGCCTGCTTCATATTAGGGGAATGCTGTTCCCCCTGTCTGCTCTCTCATTGATACACAACTCCCTCTCTCCCTTTCAGTCGTTCCCTTTCCAGAGTGAGTGCACAGGCGTACTCTTTCACGCACAAAAACTACTCGGCTCTCTCTGTGTTTATTTTTCCCTTACTAGTTATGCAGCACAGACAGGGACTTGCTGCAGCTGTCACTAACACTCTGCTGTCATCTACTTCTCTCGCATCAGGAGACGGTAAGAAATCTGAATGACTCGACCTCCTCCCAGTGCTTCCTTTTGCACATTGTCTCCCTCTCTAACAGTCTCCTAACCATGTAAACACCCACACCCATACATGCAACGTAGGTATGCAGGAAGATCTTGCTTTAAAATGCAGCATCTCTGCAGAACAGTGTCTCTCCCTCCCTCGTAAAGCATTACATTGAGTCCACGGCTGTTGATCACACTCCTGTTTTCCAGCTCACAGAGATTTAGACGAGTTTGGAGGGGTGTTTTCTGCTGTACTTTTCCCCTGATGTGCCCTTTAGAGACCCTGTGTTTGTCTATCTGAGAGCGATTCGGCAGTGGAAAAGTGCTTTCTGGCTCATGTGCTCTGTCCATTTTGTTCAAGCAACAACAAAAGTGCCTAGAGTGTGTTCTCGCTCGTGTGACCAGTCTGTCCAGTGACCTGTGCAGTTGGGAGTGTGGGTCTGGATCCTACAACACACACACATAAATTGAAGACATACACTCAGAACCATTAAAGAGTTGATAAAAATTGCAGTGCCCTATCATTAGATCTAGATCACAAAGCTTTTTGACCACAAACAGCTGTGCTATACTAAAAACTGCCGTAAACACAACAGTATATGAGACATTTATCTAGCACTCTACGCAAGTTAAGGGATGTGCACAAATGTAAATGCTGGAATCGTTTATATAATGCTGTCATGCAACAAGATAAAGTATAAATACGAATAAGGTTTGTTACTGAAGGGTTGCATGTGATGATTATCTAACCAGCAGCATAGTTGAGGACCACGGGGAGGTTGCACTCTATTATGAAAGCAGACTGTGGGAACTGTTTTGAAATGCAGAGGGTATCCTACGCAGCAATAGAGAGATGTGGTTGCCATGGAGACAGCAAACGCTCAACCTTTGAAAAGAGATGCCTAGAGGAACTGCAATAAAGTCCACAGAGACAACTGTACTTGCACAAGAACACCATACCTCACCACAAAGACGTATGCACAAAAGCAGTTTCTATATAAAGTTTGTCTCAGATTTATGCACTTCAGTTGCATTCTGTAGTCTGTGCAGCACGTTAAGAGTCTGGTGACATTTAGAATTCACATAAAATATGCACTAACATGTCTCGCCTGCATTCACATTATTCCATTCCCGTTCAGACATGGAAGTTGTCTGCTGAACAACTTGGAAGTTGAAACACTACCTCTCACGTATGATGGTTGTAACAGATCAAACACAGACCAAGGAGATACAAAACATTTTAAAATGTTACAATACAACACTCAATTTTATACAGTGTTTTATATCCATAATATTTTATCTAACTAAAAAAGAAAACACTGAAACTCACATCAATTGCTTTATGTGCTTCATGTGAATTTAGGCATTACAACATTATAATTTACAGTATGAAAAATAGATATTCATTTTGAGATTTTGGAGAATTAGCATTGAAAAAAAAAACTCATGATAGATGACAGTAATTGTAATCTAAATGTAAAACAGGGGACATGAGCATGAACAATTCAGTGATATATTGAAAGAAAAAATAAAATCGGCATGGATGCAATAAATACTGTTTTTTTTAATTTTCGAGTCATCAAAGAATCCTGATCAACTGTTTTCAACATTGATGATATTTAGAAATGCTTTTTATGCACCAAATCAGAATGGTTTCTGAAGGATGTGACACTGACGACTGGAGTAATGGCTGCTGAAAATAAATCTATTTTAATATATATTTTAAAATTAAAAACATAATTTTAAATTGCAATAACATTGTTCTTTTTGATCAAATAAATGCTTTTTGCAAATAATAAATGCTTATGATCAAATAAATGCTTTTATAAAACTAAGAAGAACTGTGTGTTGTAGAATGAGAGGTAATAGATAGGCAAGGAAGGAAGCGCAACTTCTGTCTGAATGCACACAGAGATCCAACTCCGCACAAAGACAAGACAGGGTGGTGTTGGAGCTGTTGGAGCTGTTCACTTTAATGTTCCACTCGGCCTCAGGACACTGGCAATGGAATCATGAAGAAATGTTACACGTAGATGGGAAACTTCTCTCTCTCTAGATAAAATTTTCCAAGGGCTGTACTTCAACAACCGCATGTAGAAACAGTGTCTTATGACAGCATGAATATAGCTACTGTGCTGTTAAGAATGATTCTATTAAAATATATATCATTTTCTACTGTAGACATTCAAAATGTTATTAGTCACAAATCTTGCAATATGAATCTGTTATATAGCATTAAAGTAATATATGTCAACGGCAATAGCTGTAACTATTAGACCTCTAACTGTAAGACCAATGGGGACAGATACACAACATACTGCCAAAGAGGATACCACAAAAATGTTGCATCCTTTTTATTGTGTAATGACTCATCACTTATAACATGCTGTAAACAACTGTCTGAACATTCTTAAAGCTTTTCCTTTGTTTATAACATTAGTTAAACAATGCTGAGTCCCACTTTTCCTGACACAGAACATTTTACCTTTCCAGCTTCCATATCACTACAGAACACACAATGTATGAAACACAGTGACTGACAGAAACAAAGAAAGAATAAACAGTGCTGCAATGTAACTTATTCTTCCAAATCAATAATTTGATGGTAAAATGCCTGAAAATAAATTGTTAATATGCCTCCTGCTGGGGACCCACACTGTGAAACTGCTAGTCCAAAGAATCTTTGGTATTAACATGCCATCGCCATGATCTGATCAAGCAGATCAGATCATCAGTCAGTCAGAACACGGTGTGTTTACACTTGGCAACATCAACTGGCTTTTCTATCTGGATAACTCTGCATAATATTTAAATAAGTCTGCAGAGAATGGCCCGGTGCAAAGTCAACCTGAAGTGGTGGGTTTTCTTTTGATAATCATTTTCACCCTATAATGATAAAAATCCACCCAGTGTTATTTTTCTTGATAAATAATTTTCCATTTCTCAAATCTAGCTGCAATGGTTTGATTGACAGTAGCGTTTCAGCACAGACTGGACTGGTGTCTTACATTAGACCCGTCCTGAGTGAGCTGTCACAGTCCACCACTGTTTCACCACTGGAGCAGATGTAGACAAGAATGTATATAATATATATAATTCATAATATATGTAATTAAAGAGTTAAAATCTTGGATTAAAAAAAAACATTTGGTAGTTTTGATCAGGACTGATGTTGATTAGTAGATTAATGCAAAACAAATTAGAAAAAAATATTTATCCGATAAATGTTTACAGCAGTTTAATTTAGTGGATGTTTTCATCCACAAACATAACGAAAGGGTAGTCAATTTGCCCACAGTGTATTGTTGAGTTTTTACAAATTTTCAAAGCATTTTCCCAAAATATGTGTCAAAATACAATTTGTCACCAATTCCATTTGCTGAAACACAGAGAAAGTTGTGGCCAAAATAAGACTCAACTTTACCCCCTAGTGGACGAAAACCTCCCCAACAACGCATAAGGGTTAAGATATTTTGGATGAAAACCGGACGGCTTGTGACTGTCCCATTAGCTGGCAAGTAAAATACATATATATTTACCCATTTACCCTATTTGCAGTCGCCTCACTGAGTTGAGTGATGAGAGAAGTCATGCACAGAGAGAGGGTCGTCTACACTCACTCACCTCAGAGAGCACAGCTACCAAACTGGAAAACCAGAGATTCAAGGCAATAAATCTAAAAAAAAAAAAAAAAAAAAATCATTCTAGATCTAGACTTTTCTTATTAATCCGAATCCATTTAAGCTCTGATTTATATTTTTGTGCTTTACCTTGCATTTCTCCTCTTGCACTCTGTCAGCCACAGAGGACAGACAGGCTGTCTTTGACTCAGAGGTGCAGCGTCTGAAAATTTCTTTCAGAGACTTTGAGAATCTGGTAGAGGGTTACAAGAGTCAGGTGCTTTTAACAAACCCCCCTCACAGCTCATTACAATACATCTTCACAGAGACATAGTACATTAACCCTTGGTAATTCTTGCAGTTGCAAAAAACACAGTCAGAGGAATACTCTGAGGCTAGAGATGGTGGAGAAGGAAGCACAGAGTGAGCGCGAGGAGATGGCAAGAGAGGTGGAAGAGGGCTGCAAGCAGCTCCAGGCTCGTCTGAAGGAAATGGAGATGCTGCGTGAAGCTCTGAAGCGTTCGGAGGACGAGCTCAGGGAAGTCAGAGAGAACATGCACACACAGGACAGGAGAAACACAGAGCAGAACAGCACTCTGTATGAGCTCAGAATCAAGGTGATCCCATGTGTATTCGTGTTTACACCACAAATATTAGTGAAATCAGATGGGTTTTTAATTTCTTGACGTATTATATTTTTTATATATAGATGGAGCAACAGACTTATTCATACTTAAAGAAAACATGCAGCTGAAAACCTCCATAGAAAGCACTGAAAGGTCTGCTGCACATTTGTGTAATATAATATATATAAATATATATAATATCCTTCCTTTAGAAAATAAACCACTAATATTACTAATATTATATATTTTTATATGCATTTTTAATTTTAAATAGGAAAAACAAGCAGAAAATAATTATAAATGAAATAATAAATTAATAACATTTGATTGGGTCTTAACAAATATCCAATTGTCTCAAAGACAGCTGAAGCTAGATTCATATTTTTAGTTAAATTTACTACAAGTCTTTCAATGAATGTCACATTTCTGTATCATTCTCTCTTTTTGGTTCAGATAGGAAAATGGAAGATGTGAGCACTCAGAACACGGATCTGCTTCAGGTTGTCACTAAGTGTGAAGAGACCATTCACAACACTCAGCTGCGTCTGGAGGAGAGGAGCAGAGTGTGACTCCCCCTACGGACGGCTGGAGCAGGCGCAGAGACAGGTCACAGTCCACAGCCATTTCATTCTGATGCTACAGATGTACCTGTGTGAGGTTAGTGTATACATGCTTTTCAAGTTGAGTCTTTTTTCAAAGGTTGACCAGAGCCTGGAGCGGGGGCTGTCCAAGGATCGCTCAGCTCAGTCTAAAATGCTGGGTTTGGAGAGCCAGCTGAGCCTGGCTAAAAAGGAGCTGGGTCAGCTGCGCCTCAGCAAAGAGGATGTAAGTGTTCTCCGTCAGTTGAGCCCTGAAACGGTCCATTGCACAATAGGCCTACTAAACAAGCTCCACAACAGCACCACAGTTGGAAAATATTACAGAAATCATTAAAAGATTATATTGTAAAATTCTCTGCAAAATGCAAAAGCATTGAAATATAAATTTCCTACTCGTATCTTTTTTTCCATTACCATGTGCTTTTAGAGGCTCAGTAGAAACATACTGATAATGGAAGTCTATGAGTCAAGTTTTTGGAGTTACTTGTAGACTTCTCTTACTTTTTTTTGTTCATCCCCCTTGAAAATTTAGAGAAAATCATGAGCAGTTAAAAAAAAAGAAAAGTTATTTCTCTTAATTATTTAAGCAGCTAGATATCACTATTTGTACAATGAAACAAGCAAAAGTCACTCTGGTAACATTGCTTTTATTCAAGCCCATCAATCTCCGCAAAATTCTAAAAATAATTATCCAGTAAACATGATCCACTGGAAAGGTCATTGAAATTCATAAGTCAAAAACTGAGACGAGTCAATGTTTGTGGGAATCAGCAACATGCCACTTTTATTTTCCTTACATGTCAAATATTCGTAGTTGCACTCGCATTAAGATGGTCTAGAAACAGTTTGGGTTTCATTTTTCAGATGGAGAAGTGATTTCGGTGCAAACTTCAAGACATAAAGAACCAGCTGGAACAAGTGAACAGCGCTTAGCGCAGCCTGCAGAACTACGTCCACTACCTTAAGGCTTCATACACCAGTGTTTGGAGACACTGCTTTAACAAGCTCACTGAATCTCCATATCTAAACACTGACCATAAAAGAGCCATTTCTTTATTTATTGCAGTTATTCTTACGCTTTTAATATACATTAATGACCTCAATGATTTCTTCTGATGATCTTTTAATAAAAGTGCAAAACAAAATCTCTAATGTACGTTTCTTTATTTTAAAAAAAAAAAAAAAAAAAAACAATTAATGAAACTGTCACAATATTACTCAAAATACATATAAAAAACACTTGATAGAACCATCCACTAGGACTAATCTGGGATTAATCACTGTCACTTTCCCCCTCACTGTCTGCTTCATTAACGTCCATGCTGAACTTGTATTCCTGGTCGCAGCCCATGTAGGCATCGCTCATGAAGTACAGCGTGTAGTTGTGCACACCAACAACAGGTGCCACAAAGTCAAGTTTCACCTGAGGGAAGAAAACAGACTCCATGTCATTGTTTTAGTTTTTTTTGTAAATACTACAATTAGAGGGTTGTAAAAGACAGAAATAATGCACTACTGCCTTGGACATAAAAGCAGGACTGACCTTGGCCTTCTGTTGAAGAGTTAGCCTCTTGATTGAGATGAGACTGTTTGATTTGGGGTCTCCAATAACAACCCACCAGCCTTCTTCACGTTTCTGCACAAAACAAACAATGTCATGAAGTAATGCTGCATTTCTATTAAATAACTTTGAAAGTTTATTTTGTTGCCAGATTGGGGTCAGTAAGTTTTTCTTTTTTTAAGAAATTAGCTTCTATTCAGCACAGATGGATGAAATTGAATAAAAGTCATAATAAAGACTTGGATTACATTTAAAGATGTATTTAAACAAAAAACATTTAACATTGCAGTAATATTTCAAGATATTGTTTTTTTCTTTTTTCACTGTATTTCTGATGAAGTAAATGCAGCCTGCAGGAGCATGACACTTTATTTAGAATTTTTCTTTTTTACAAATCTTAAGGTCCCAACTTTTTTGAACATTATTGTAAATACAGAGTTTGTCGATAGAAACTCACCTGAGGGAACAGAGGAGCAATGACAGGACCTGTAACTTCCTCTTCTCGCTCCAACTGCACTTGGACGACCACTGGATTTCCACTGTGAGCACAAGAAGATCAATTAATATCTTCAGTTATTAATGGTAAGAATTATTAAATGTACTTTTGCATTTTGAGTTCAGTCCGTACCTCTTGATGTTGTCTTTTTCAGCCACTTCGTATGACAGTTCAATGTTGGGATAGCGGTTACAGAAGCGTGCCACGTCCGCCATTTGTACATCTGTAAGCTGCAGAAGACCAGTGCGATCCTCGTCTTCCATCTCCATGATGTCGAAGATGCTCTCCACACCCTATACACGTCCACAGAACAGATATGAGCGAGACAACCAAAAGATGAAGTTTAGCGTTTAGATGATTCCCAATGCGCTCAGATCCACTTCTCACCTTGTCTGTGCAGCGCTTGATGTGTTCAGAAGTGAAGTGGGGTAGCTGTTTGAGGTACGAGTCTTTGGACCACATAGCTTGGGTGACCATCTGAGCCAGCTCCATGGCAGCCAGCGCTGGACTCAACCAGCCGTTACTGGAGAGCACGTCCACACAGGCCTGGATCAGCCTCACAGCCTGAAAACACAGGCAAGAGAAGAGCAGAAAGACTTAGGAAACATTTAATTAAAAAAAGTTATATATATAATATTATTAAAAATAATCATCTTTTTTAAAGAGTCTCGAGCTCACAAAGACTTTTTAACAACATTTGAAAATATATTAAACTAAAAAGTAAAACCACCTATACATCCAAAAATGTAAATGCACACAAAAAATGCATTTAATTATGAATTTGTATGGACTGGGGCCACTAAATTTTTTTTTTGTTAAGCTGCGAAACAGGTTCACTATGTGTTCAGTGTTTTCCCTCACTTTGCTTAGGATCTCCTCAGTATCTGACTGGAGCTCAGCGCTCAGCTGCATGCGGGACAGATGAGCCTGGAGCAGCAGGTTGGTCTTCACATGAGGGTCGTTGAACTTGGGGTTGTTCAGTTTGTGAGGAACTTTCTGAGCCAGCTGAAAAAGTAAAAAAATACAATAAAAAGTTAAACGGAGATTCCTGATGCTATGATTATACTCCGTCATTAAAGTAAAGTGTATTTTTACTTACCTGCCGCAGCAGAGTGTCTTCATGGTGCCTGATGGGAATGTTTTTATACTCTGCAGCATTGGAGATGATCTCGATGAGACCACGGACCTTTGTCTTGGCGTTCAGTGACATACTGAACAGCTCTGGAGAGAGGACAAACACAGATAACAGTTGCATCAGATGAGATGGATTATGTTTCAATTCTGTACGAAATCCCAACCCTACATCCTTTTTCAATAATCAATTACACTCGGATGTATCTCACAATGCAGGAGAGAAGATCTGTTGCTTCTTGTTTCATAGTGACTTCACAAAAGTGTGTTAAACAGAGAGAGTCCTCACCAATGGTGGTGTAGTTTATGTAGTAATAGGCTGCGATCATGCCCAGATTCAGAGGTGCCACATCCATCTCATCCTCGATGCTGATGCACTTGGACTGCTCCAGATCTTGCAAGGTGTTTTCCACCAGTTCAGACAGATGATCTGACAGGTGACGATGAGACATACCTGTAAAACAAAGATATTTTAGTCTCTGATGCACAAAACAAAAAAAAAAGTTACAATTGCATTGTTGCTTGACTTTACACATGTATTCATGTTGCATCAAACTCTACATTTTGTAGCATAAAGTCTAGATTTTAAATATCAAATCCATTTGTTCTGCTGTAGTGAGAATTGTGGCCATTTGAAGGCTTGTGGTTCCTCACCCTGCAGGTTGTAGTAGTTGGGGTTCTGGGTCATGCGGCGATACAGAAACGTCCATGTCATGTAGTCTACAGCGTCCTGTTTGTTCTCCACCGTCTTGGTGACGATTTCAGCATTGAAATGGTCGTGAAGACAGTGGTCCAGGTGAGACTCCACAGGCAGAGGCTCGTAGAGAAACTTCTTGAAGAAATCCTAAAGAACAAAGATGCTCAAAATTATTAAGAGTTAATCACCAATGGTGATCTTAAATCAAGAAAATCTGTGGATTAGTTTAAGCTTTACCTTTTTGGACCCTTGACACATGATAACACAACGTCCCTCGTCATCCTGGAGAGGACGGTTAGCCTTTCCTACCATTTGAAGCACATCATAGATTGGGTAGTCCACATATCTAGTTGGAGAAAGACATTTATGAGCAATACACATGCAAAGAGTAAATACTTGTGATGGCATCAATCATTTGAACCCTCTATGGATGAGAAAACACTTACGCATGGATTTTTCCATTGTAGTACTGCGTGTCCATGACAATCACCAGGTGGGCAGAGATGTTGGTGCCCCAGCAGAGAGAACGAGATGCTACCATCACCTGAATGGCACCTAGCATGAAAGAGCAGGAGAGTGCAATGTGAAATTTTATTTCAATATATTCCTGTCATTATATGAAATTAAGATCAATTAATCTGAGAATTACCTAATTTAATTTACTTTCAACTTACTCATGACTGCTCAAAAACAGCCCTAATTTATGAACCCTGTATATTCATTTTCTAACAAAACAGTACTACTCTGGAAGGTTTTCGAACAAATTATACTCGTTTTACAAATCGTTAGGTTTCATGTGTCTTACCAGAAGTGAAGAGATGCTCCACAATCCTGCGCTCCGTAGGTGAAAGGCCCTCATGAAGGTATCCCACCCCATTAGAGAGGGTCTCCTTCAGTGTAACATCAGACAGATTCTCCATGAATGGAGCCAGGTCCTTCTCAGTTGAACGCAGGAACCTACAAGGGATGTAAATAAGGATAGAGGTCAGATGCCCGATGTCACTCAGGAAAAAAGCTGATCAAAGAAGAGTCTATATTAGTGTGGAGATGTGATATAAATCTTCTCCCAGCACCTTTGTGGGACCACGTCTGCAGCACAGAATGTGAGGATATCGATAGCGGTGAGACGAGTCTGACGTCTCGATGGCACGAACACCAGCACTGGCTTGGATGGGGAATGTTTCATTATGGCGTGATACACTGGTTTAGCCATGGACAGCAGACGAGTCTGTGTGTGACTCACATTGAAGCCCTAAGGAGAGGGGAAAACGCAGTGAGGAACACTAAACAAAATTTCACCAAATGTAGCAGTCAAGATTGTGCCTGAACATTAAATTAAATTAAGCTACAGAGCTTCAGACCAACCTGGATGTGAAGTTCAAGAGGAACCGGCCTGACATTGGGGTGGAAGTTGAAGGTGGCTGTAGTGCTGCAGCCAAGCCAGTGGGCCACATCTTTAGCATTGGACAGAGAGGAGCTAAGGGCCACGATACGGATGGGACGCTCAATCTGAGAAGAGATGTACCTCATCCTGGAGCAAATCACCTCCAGCACAGGCTACAAGAGACAGAAAATTAAAAATAAACCAAAATAAATGATCTCTGGTGACTTAACAGCTCATTAATATAGTTCAGAAACCAGAATAAACCAACACTTACTCCATTGTCACCACCAATCAGATGAATCTCATCTACAATGAAGAGACTAACGTTCTGCACATTTTTCCTCTGTTTCCAGCGGCGGGATAAGATGTCCCACTTGTCTGGGGTGCTGATGATGATGTCGCCTTTACCCAGCAACTTGAGGTCAGTGCTTGTCTCACCGGTGAGCAGGACAACCTTCTTACTCAAAGTATCCTGGAACTTCTGGTGCCAGTCAACAAAGACCTGCACAGAAAAAAAAAAAGTCTCAATGATTAAATGCAATTCCTCATTTCACTGAATTTCTTAATTTTATAGAAATTTCACATCAAGACATTTATTTCCAGAAGGGAGATATTTATGGACATACCTGTTCGGCCAGAGCCTCCATGGGTGTGATGTAGACACAGCGGCCCTCTGGGTTGTGTAGGAGCATCCTAAGAATGGCAAACTCAGCACATATGGTCTTCCCGCTGCCAGTGGGGGCGCCAACAAAGACGTTATCATCGCTGTTGTACAATGCATTGAACACTGAGGAAAACCAAGAATAGTTTCATTTAAAAGGTACTTTGAAGATCTTAGTCAAATATATAGTGTGTTGTGGATGATCTATATAAGGCAGGTACCTTGGGTCTGGATTGGGTTAAAAAAGGGAAACTTCTGGTAGAGGCTCTCAAAGGCTGTGTTTCTTAGAGCAGACACAGGCAATGGCTGCAGGTCCAGCAGCTCGGTGGGGGGAGGATATTTCTCAGGCAGGATCAGGTGACGGAAAGAAACGGGCAGCTGTGTCTCACATGCTTGAAAAAGAGAGAGAGAGGAAAAAAAATCTTCAGACTTCATTTCAGACTTCTTTAATACCTCCAATGCTTTATTATCCTTACAAACAGTACTATTGTTTTTGGTCACTACGTCAAAACCATAATGAATTAGAATTTATAATTTTCAATATGGTTTAGTAATTTGTTCTGCAGTATTAAGTTGTAAACTTACACAGCCAACGGTCTGAAGATATGCGAATGAAGTATTGTGGTGGCAGCGGCTCAAACACAGGCACAAAGAAAGTGACAAGATGCTCATCCTGAGCGTACTTGGCCTTCAGGAGGAAGTACTCATGATGAAGAACGACCTCACTGTCCACATCCTCCACTAAGATCCAGAAGGCCTCAGATGAGCCGTGCATCTGTAAGCAGCAGACATTTAGCCGTCAGTTCAATGACAAAATTCTTAAAATGAATAAATTTTTTTTGAATAAAATATACATACATATAAATTAATATAAATATTTTATATAATCCTTTATTATTGTAAAGATGAAACTTTTAATATAATTAATAGTCATTTACAGATCTTTTTTGAGACTGACCTTGTCATCCCACTGGAAATCTGGTGTGATGGTGAGCTCCACTTTCAGAGTTGAGCGTGTGATGGGCTGCAAATGAACTGCCAGGTCCAGCTTTGGGAACTGATGGACATACTTATGAATGGTCTTCCCCATCTTTGGCATGCGGATTAACTCACCTGAAATGTTTAAACACGATCATGAGACAACTACATATAATACATAAAAAACACTTGTAGAGACACCGGCACATAAAGACAATACTTGGCTAGCACAACGTATTGATAACCACTATTCACCAATTTCGTTGTGGTTCAGATCATAGAGGCGCTCAAAGGGAAAGTTCTTCTTCTCTATCTTTTTGATGACCTCCTCTGGAAGTTTACGGAACTGGCGCAAGGGAGACATCGACTGCCACCTTGAAGGAAAGAAAGCCAACAGCATGAACATCACATTGGATAATAAGCAAAACATTTAAGTGGCAAATTCAGCAGCATCTTGACAGCTTACATCCTTTTGTCGATCATCTTGCAAAGGTTCAAAGTCTTGTCGGTAAGTTGGGCCCAGCCTCTGCTCAGGACAATCTCAAAAATGGCCCTCATAAGCCTGCCAGCACTCTGTAGAATAAAACAGAACATTAATACAGAAAATCTATGCATATTCTCTTATTTTTAAGAGATTCAATTGATGGTTGTTCTTTAGGCCTTTAAATAAGACAAGATAATGTCACTAACCTGCGTCACATAGACCATGTCAGCCATGAGAGCAAAGCCCTCCAGTTTGAGCTGAGATATATATGCCTGCAGCAGCACATTAATCTGAGAAACAGATGTAACATTCAATTTAAGAGAAACAATCATAAGATTGCATATCCGTATTTGAAGTTACATCTTAAAATGCATTTACCTTTGCACTGGGCTCTTCAATGCTTTCCTTCACTGGAATAGGGACTCTCTCAAGCAATTTCTGAAGCTCAAGTTTTTCTTCCTGTCAATCAGAACATCACAACCATGTTTATTAGATCCTGGTGGTAGAGGGTTGTTCAAATGTTTCAGCAGGTTTAATTAGATAAGGCTCGTACCTCTCTGACGGTGATGTTTCTGAACTCAGAGGAGAGCGAGAACACCCTGAAGAGCTCAATCTCACTCAGTGTAGGCTTCAGCAGCTGGTTGTAAGTCATTATGGACTCGTGGGTGATGTAGAAATGACTGGCAATGCGGCCTAGGTCTGTCACCTACAACAGAACAAATTAAACATTTAAACCACATCTGTTGCTGTCATTTAAAATTTAATTGATGTGTTTACAAGGGCCTGCTGAAATCCATTATGCTGGGTTGGGTATTTCAAGCTGGTACGACCTCAGAATTGATTGTGCATAAGGGGGTTAATATGACAAACTGTGTGTACCTGAAAGTTGCCAGATCTCTTGTCATATTTGACCAAGTTGTTCTTCTCCAAGACGGTTGCTGCCGTGTGCACCAGGTCCATCCTGCGTCGCTCCAGCAGGGGGTCAATGCTGCGGTCGTCATGGGAGACGGCATATAGAGTGGGGTTCCGCAACATCCGAACATAAAGGTATGTGTAACCCAGCCAATTTACAGCATCCTGTAAACAGTAACGAATAGAGCAATAGATGCTTACATATTTTCAATAAAATATTTTTTTCAATATGCTTAAATAACAATATAAAAACTACTTTTTTAATTTTGGAAACAAATGATGCGTAAAACTACATGCACATAAAATTATAATATAAAAGCTTTTTCTTTCCATTAAAAAATAAAATTGTCTATCACATTTAACATTAATTTTTTATTTTTTTTGGTCCCTCACATCATTTAGTTTTATAATCTAAATTAACCAAAACTTGTGAAAGTTCAAAATGGTTCCACAAAAATATTAAAGGTATAAAAAAAAAAAAGAAAAAAAAAAAAAAAAAAAAAATGGCTGCCTACTGAACATTTGCGTGTATATTTAAAGCTCACCTTGGCATTCTGCACATTGCCCAACACTATCTCTGCATTGAGCATGTCTGGTAGTTTGGCCACCATCTGGCTCTCGATGGGCAGCTGCTGATTGAGCAAGGACAGGTAATACTGCAGCTCTCCATGTGAAGTGATCAAAATACCCTCTCCCTTAGAGTCATACTGCGGCCTGCCAGCACGACCCAGCATCTGCGTCACAAAGGTTGAGTGGAAATCGAGACATTACTTGTCATCCATTTAACTAATCATGATACAAAGTATGTGTAGAAATACTACTGACCTGTAGGATATCCAGGGCTCCAAGCTCAGTCCATCTGCCTTTCTCTGGGCTGTACACCTGTGTGCCTTTGATGATGACAGTGTGCGCTGGCAAGTTCACACCCCAGGCCAGAGTGGCCGTAGACACCAATACCTAGGAAACACACATTCACGGTTCAATACTCTCGGTTTCAAAATAAGAAATAATCAAAAACGTTCTTGACATTGCTGAATTGCAGACTAACCTGAATGTGACGGTCAGCAAACAGATCCTCTACCAACGTTCTGTCCACTCTGGTCATTCCAGCATGGTGAATAGCAAAACTATATGGCAACAGATCTTTCAGCTCCAGGTTCTGTCGACGGAAAGTAAACAAATGGTCATCCAATATCCAACATCCACAATAAATGTGTTCAGTTACAAACAGATTGTGAATCTGGGGACTTTTTATTGTACTAATCTCAAAAGGAAAAAACATTTTTAAAATAAATGGTTTTCTGGACTAATAGCTACTGGACATAAAATCAGTTTAAACAATGGTGTGAGTCTGGGGTAGGATGAAATGTTCACCAAACAACAGCAGACAAGGGAAATGTCTGAAATTGGTTTGAAAATTAAATAAAAAATAAATTGAGTAACAATTTATTATTTATTATAAATTATAGCCAATTATAATTTACTGTTGGAGTCATAAAAATTACTACAACTTATAATTTATGTTTGCAACTTTAATTAATTAAAACAGTTATAGTTTTTCTGTTTGTAAGACAATATACATATACATGTGCTAAATGAAGGTGAGAGTACTACACTCTAAAACATAAGCCAAACATGCATATTTCTTTGTGAAAGAGTTCATGTAGGTCTTATTTCCAGTGTACATCAATTTGAGGTCGTATCTGATGTGCAGCACTTTTGTGGTAGTTGTGAGCTGACCTTGCACTGCTCTGCTTCAGTCCTCAGGACCTCAGTGGAGGCCGAACCCTCTCTCAGGAACAAACCCAGTGTGTCCTTCTCCAAACACATGTCCCTGATCGCACGTGCCGTCTTTCCAGTCTCCTTTCTTGAGTGTACAAACACCAACACCTAGGAAAAAAAGAAATAAATGTTCAGCAAACAGAAGGGTGACTGAACACGTTAGAATATATATTTGACTACAAAGAACCAGTCAGGTTTATAGTGTTCAGTATCACCTGATTCTTTCCAGCATGTTCCATGATCTTCTCATAGACGATCTCATTCATAATCTGGAACCGCTTGATAGCCTTCTTTTCTGTAATTCCTACATAGGTTTGTTCCAGAGGCACAGGCCGGAAACTAGTAAAAGAAAAACATCCAAAATACATATTTTATTATACCAAAAACCTATTCAAATTTATCTGCATACTGCTGCAGAAGACTTTCTCCACATCAGTCTACCTGTTGTCAAAATAGAAGAGCCCCTTGGATGGATCTACACGAAGGCAGGTCGCCACATCCTCATAGTTGGGCAGTGTGGCACTGAGGCCAATGAGCCTCACATCTTCCTGTGTCAGTTCCACATTGCGGATGGTTCGAGCAATCAGGGATTCCAGAACGGGGCCACGGTCATCATGCAGCAAGTGGATCTCATCCTGTATGACAGAACACATCGACTTGGAAAGACATGTAAGAAAAACTTTACCAAAGGGAATCTGACTCTACTAGATTACTTACGATGATGATAAGGCGCACAAGCTGCGTATATGTGCGTTCTCCTCCTTTCCGGGTGATGATGTCCCACTTCTCTGGGGTGCACACAATAATCTGGGTGGCGTTTATTTCCTCCTTACACAGCTGATGGTCTCCGGTCAGCTCAGAAACAACGATGCCATAGCTAGCCAAGCGCTGTAGACAGACCAACAAATGTTTTATGAATGAATGAAGCCTTTTTAGGGACATTAAATACTTTCATTATTTAAAACAAGTTTAAATTTGTAAATGTAATTCTATTCATAGCTACTAATTTAAAAGGAACCGAATTACAGGAAATGATGGGGAAAGGATAATGTAGTCTTACCTTGCCAAAGCTCCCCACCATCTCCTGTACCAGTGAGCGCATGGGAGCGATGTAGATGATTTTAAAATCATCAACATTGATGGTGCCATCCATGTTAATGTGCTTTCCGATCTCTCGGAGCATTGCCATGAGAGCAACATTAGTTTTGCCAGCACCCTGCAGATCAAAGAGAGAGATTAAAAACAAAAGCCTCAGTCTCTTTTAGAGTAAATATCTTACGGCTAAATGTACAATTCAAATTAATGCCTATATTACATATTTATTTCACAAGTTTTTAATAGAAATGTTAAATTTAAGCCAGCGCCTGGGCAGTTGCGCCTTTATCAGACTAACCGTTGGCGCGCAAACCAGCAGGTTCTCATCTGTCTCCATCGTGGTTTTGAAGAGTTTACTCTGTATGCGATTCAAGGTTTTGAATCCTTCGAATCCAGCTTGGGCATATTTGGGCAGCTTCTCAATAGCCACCAATGTCTAAGGAAAAAAAAAAGAGGGAATCCTTATGAGACAAGAGAGATATTACATAAGGCCAATCAACCAGTAATTAAAAAAATATTTTGAAAGAAATTAACACTTATTCAGTATGCATTAAATTGATCATAAGTGACATTATATTATATGTAATATACTATATTCAAATAAATGCTGTTCTTTCTATTCATCAAAAAGTCCAGAAAAAATGAATCACGAAAACACTAAACACTACAACCTGTTTAACATTGATAATAGGGCTGGGATAAACGGTTATTTTTTAAACTATTAATCTAGCGATTATTTTTCAGATGCATCGATTAATCTAACGATTAATTTTTCAGGCCGATTTGATTTCGATTATCTCCCCATTAATTGACTACTAACAATTTATACATGTTGATTTACATATCTGAATGAAAAAAACATCAATTCCTTAACATTGCAATATATGTTTATTGCTCTTAAAATTACAAAATAAAAGACTGACTAAGAATGCATTACTTTGCACTTGTATAGAGATAGCATTCAATAAAACCTTGAAACCTTGAAAACACATAGCTTACTGAAACAAGCTTACTGAACACATAGGGCCTAGCTTACTGAAAAAAGAAGTTCTTTCAGATGTAGTTGTTGTTATTCTTTCAAGTAACAACAACTTGATGTCTAGTATTCAATAAAAAAGGTCACCCAAAATACTTGTTTAGAGCAATTGAAAGAATACAGTATGTAAATGTAAACTTGAGGGCTTTAAGCTAATACAGAGAGTGCTTTTACAAAAAAAAAAAAAAAAATTAACAGTGGGAGCCAGCAGCCTGTCATGGAGAAAAAAAAAATCTCCGAATGCTCCACGTGAAACTTTGGCATTCCGCCCTTTTTCTATCGTGTCTAATGATTTTAGTTAATATGCACAAGGGAGGGAGAGAGCAAGAAGCGCTCGTGTAGTTTGACGACTGTGAGTGCGCGCGCAGCCGGGGCTCTCTCTTGTACGCCCTTTCACTGTCACTCACCGATCAAATAAGGCTTTGACAGCCGCCAAAAAAAAAGATCAATGCAGAAAAACCCCTGGATTGGTTATATAACGTTGGACAGAATGTTGATCCGGCCATCACGTATATTCAGCGCACATAAAGTAAACGTTTTGCAAACGTTTTTTAGAGAAATAAAAACAGGTCGACGAATCGATGCGCATATTTTGCATCGACGTATCTTCAAATCAGCATGTTAGAACAATTTCTGAAGGATAATGTGACACTGACGACTGCATTAATGGTTGTTGAAAATTCAGCTCTGCCTTCACAAGAATAAGTTGCATTTTTTAAATATAAAAAAAATATATAAAATAGTTAACCGTTTTAACTGTAAGCAAAACAGACTTCTTTCTTTCTTACTGACCTCAAACTTTTGAACGGCAGTGTAAATTTGTGTGGTAATTTGATGTAATAATCAAACAACCCGAAACCCCCCACAGAACAACCTATTTATCCCCACTTGAAGAAAATGTCTCACAAAATAGAGGAAAATACCTCATCATCACCAAAGGGTTTGGTTTTGAGAGCGGGCACATGGACCTCCTCATAACCTTTCCTCTGTTTGCGGAAGGAGCCGTCAGGAAGCTGACAACGCTTGTTGGCCATGAAGTGACTGCCCTGAGTGAAGGCCAGATCTTCCAGATCAAGCAGTTGCCTCGAGGTCACAGCCTAGAGACAAAGAACACAGGTATTATATAACTGTAAGACATTGGGTCATCAAATTAAAAAGCACTTGTAGTAGTAGCTAAAAAAAAAAAAAGGCTTTGACCTCTCCATGATCAATGTCCATAGACTCCAGATCATCCACACGAGATTTTCTCACTCTCTCCCGGCGAGATCGCTCCTCCTGCAAGGAAACACAAGATCATAAGTTTCCAAATGGCTATCCTTCTTTAAAAAGCTAAATCTCAAACACACTCAGCTAAACTAACTAAATAAGGAGGGGAGTTCTGACCCTGATGATGTCCTCTTTTTCAGTCTCCTGCAGCTGGTAAAGAACTTTGGAAAGATCCTGATCAGCTTCCATTTTATTCATGATCTTTTCCTTCTCAGCCTCACTTTGAGCACTGGCCAACATGGTGCAGTATAGGACTGGGGAAAGAGGAGAAGAGAAAAAAAAAAAAAAAAAAAAAAAAGAGCATAATGACAATGCTTTTTAACATCGTCAACCTTCAAACTGTTTGCACTAAGTCATATTTGAACCATATTCTCAGTCCATTTAATCAGACACATTCCTGACTATTGTGATCCACTTACTCATGCGTCTGTGTTGGCGCAGGACCTTGATGAAGTCGAATGTGTTGAAGCCCAAAAGCAGCACCAGCTGGTTTTCACACTCTCGATCATCACTGGCAGTCTAACCAAAGGGAGGAATGAATCAGCCACACAGGAAGACATACACATACAAAACTCTTGATCTCCAAGGTTTTGAACATTCTCTACCTTAAGGATCTCCAAGACCTCATCTGCTTTCTTCTGAGACACGATAGCATCATTGTAGAAGCGGCTGAGCTGCCGCTGAAGCCAGAAAGCATCAATGTCTCGGGGGTGAAGATCTTTCTTTTTGGTCATCATTACGTCACCTGTGTTTCCCAGCTAAAGAGACAACATGTTAGGTTGAATTTTTGACTCTGTCAGTGGTTCTCAAGCATTTCCAACTCCAAATCTCCCCCTTTGTTGAAGACAATATTCTGAGACCCTCTTACGTAAGCAGATATGTTCCTATTACACTTCAGTTGTAATAAACTCAACACATGACATCAGTTTCATGTTTTACATTTGATTTAAAATCAAATTAACAAATATTAAATTAAAATAAACTAACTTTAAATAATAATTTAAACAAAATGAGACTACACTGGAATTTGGTCCTAATAGGTCCCGGACTCCTGGTTGAGGACCATTGCTCTATGACAGAGTGTTCAGAAACACATTGGCCATGTGACTTACATTGGCAGTCAGGGTGCTGCTCTCATCTGCCTCCACTCCCTCACTGTCATCAGAACCTTCATCACGAACCTCTCCGTACTGGTCCTCATCGCCCTCCTACACACAAACAAATACATGATGGTGTCACCTCAAGAGCTAAAAAAATACAATCAGACCACCAACAACCATCATGTAGAAGCTCACCTCCTCATCAGACTCAAACTGCACATTGACTCCATAGGTTTCATCAATGTTGTCATCTGCAAAAAGAGAAGAGAGGTGTTACCTTGATGAACATCATGATGAGAAGAGTTTGAAATCAAGAGCTTGAGCTAAATTATTTACCCATATTCTGAAGCTCTTTGTCTCCACCATAGTCTGAGATCTTCTTGCCCAGGTTGACCAGGACGTGGTAGCGTGTGTCGTCTGTAGGCCCCAGCAACTGCTCCACCTCTTTCCTCCTTTCTTTGTCTCTCATCTTGTCATTCTTCAGCACAGCCAACACCTCGTCTGCTGCTCCACAAAGGATATCCCTCGGCTTTAAGGAGAGAAAAAGAGCAGTAATTTATAATGTGGTAACCTAATGTAATCCACTGTTTACATCAACGGCAACATATAAACATCACACCACATTTATCAGACAATGAATCGTTCTTTCTAGTGAACTAACAAAGAGAATGTTTTTGTGAATTCACAAAGCCATAACACGTTTAAACCATAATAACATAGCACTGAATGGTTTTGTTTACACCCAGTATAAAGAAAATAAAAAAGCTGAGTTCAAAAGTTTGGGCTTGGTGAGGTTTTCTAATGTTTACTTTCTTTTTTTTTAATAAGTCTCTTACGCTCATCAATTGTCATCTATTGATCAAAAATACAGTAAAACTGTAAAATTATTATAATTTCATTTTAAAAAGCTATTTATTTATTCATGTGACAGCAAAGCTGAATTTTCAGCAGCCATTACTACAGTCCTCAGTGTCACAAGATCCTTCAGAAATCATTTTAATATGCTGATTTGTGATTTAAACACCCACACCCACATATATATATATATATATATATATATACATATATATATATATATATATCTCAAAACAAAACTATTAAATATTTTAAAATTAAGAGAATATCCATTTATATTATAATGAGTTATTGTAATAAAATTGTTAGTTTTTGGTGCATCATTCCAATTTATTTTTAGACAAAACAGTACAGAACTTATGTTGGTCAAATATTTTTTCACATGAAAATGGTGCATAATCCTAGTAAACCCCACAGTAGCTACATTACAAATTATATTAATATCACATGTAAACAGGGGCAGTGATCATACCTGATCTCCAAGGGCTGCCTGAATAAAGCTGAGGAGGATTTCATAAGTTTCTCTGGTCTCTTTGGTCTTGGGCTTGTACACGATGCCCACCATCTCATCAATCCCCTCAGACAGCAGTGTGAAGCCCTTCATCTTGTTTATGTCGTGTCTGTCTTCATCTCTCTTTCTTCTCCTGCATCATACAATGAGAATGAATTGTTTAAACGACCATGACACAATGAATGAATGCAAGCCAGTAAACACCATGCGTTTCTGTTCAGACTCACTTTGCTCTCCTCTCCTCCAGCATCTGCGGTTTGGTTCTCTGACTCCGGTCTCCCATCTTTGTCCCCTCCAGTTTGCCGACCAGAGACAGCACCTCTCCAGTGGGCTCATCTCTGCGGGTGCGGTCGATCAGAGATCTGTCCGCTTGTAACACCAAGTTGGAGTTCTGGGGAGAAAAACACAAACCCTTACAATCGGTTCAATCCTAGCGAGCAGCCTAACGTTACATAGACTGCATTTGTAAATATTACAAGCACGAACGTGCTTTATGCGCTTGTATTCTGCTAAGAGACTATTTAATTAAAAACTAAACGGAACATTTACTGCTACTTTGTTGACCAACAATGTTATCTAGTTAGGCAGCTCAACAGGTTTTTAAAATACAGAAAGTAACGTTAACGTAATGATCCAGCACGCGCACAATAAAACCCACCCGTTTAAGCACGCTTAGTAAACATATCAAACTCGTTGAAATTATTATTATAGATCTTATAAAACTCTTACCGCTTTATATTCATACTGCAAACTACGTGCAGTAACATCCGCCATGATTTCGTATTAACGTTACTGTAAACGAGGTCCAAATGCAAATTCGTTATCAACCAGCAGAGCCGGTGCTAGCGGAAAAACAAACGGCTAAATACACGACACAGCACTCATGTATGTTCTTAGTTATGGAAAAAGTAGCTTATTGTGTACGAATTACGTGCACACTACAATAATAACACACTGAAAAGTTCACTCTCTTTTCTTTATCCCCGAAACAGCGCTATACGTCTGAACCACGCACGACGACGGTTTCAAAACGCAGGTTGATGTTATTTCCGCTTCCGGGTTCGCACAGTGCGTGAAAAATGCTGCCTCTTCTGGATAGGAAGTGCATTTCTTTTGAGACACTTGAGAGGATTTTTAACAGATTTTGTTGAAGAGGCAATATTATAAGCCTGTCTGTGGTACTCAAAAAACGAGAAGGCACAATATCCACAGAATACACCCTTTCAGCTGATAAGAGCTGTCAAATTAGCATTAAAGAAAAATAAGAAGAATATATATATTTTGTAAATGATAAATGCTTCAGAAATTGTTCTGAAAACGTTAAATTTGTGTTGAATAAACTTAACCTATTGTCTTAAGCATATCAAAGGGCAGATACTGCAAGTGAAATGATGGTATTTCACATGGACCCTTTCAAAAGTTTGTTCAGCAACAGAAGAGGAATACAGGGGTTACCCCTAATCTACAGTGTCACAGCCATTATTTGACTTCTAGTAAGTTCTTATCTATCCCAACATTTGTGAGGAAAAGACAGCAATGCATGTCCACAGATCGAATATACTTGTAATAATTTATGTCTTGTCAAATGTAATAATCCTTTTTTTTCATAGGACTTTAAAGGAACCATTTGTGGATCTATGAAAGAGTTATGGAATAATATTCAGCAATCTCTATTATATGGGATATTATTATTTTTCTCAAAACACTTGTTAAATACAGGTGCATCTCAATAAATTAAAATGTTGTGGAAAAGTTCATCTATTTCAGTAATTAAACTCAAATTGTGAAACTCGTGTTTTAAATGCATTCAGTGCACACAGACTGAAGTAGTTTAAGTCTTTGGTTCTTTTAATTGTGATGATTTTGGCTCACATTTAACAAAACTCCACCAAATCACAATCATAACAAATTAGAATATTCATAAAACCAATTAAAAAAACATTTAGTGAATTTTTGGCCTTCTGGAAATTTACTGTATGTACTCATTACTTGGTAGGTGCTCCTTTTGCTTTAATTACTGCCTCAATTCGGCGTGGCATGGAGGTGATCTGTTTGTGGCACTACTGACGTGGTCTGGAATTTGACAGTGGCCGTCTGCCCATCTGCATTTTTTGGTCTCGTTTCTCATTTTCCTCTTGACAGTTCCTCCAGACTCTACGACCTTGGTTTCCTTCTTTGGCAATGAATGTTTGTGGCTTACCCTCCTTGTGAAGGGTGTCAATGATTGTCTTCTGGACAACTGTCAGATCAGCAGTCTTCTCCATGACTGTGTAGCCTAGTGAACCAAACAGAGAGACCATTTTGAAGGCTCAGGAAACCTTTGCAGGTGTTTTGAGTTGATTATCTGATTGGCATGTCATCACATTCTAATTTGTTGAGATGTGAGTGAATTGGTGGGTTTTTGTTAAATGTGAGCCAAAATCATCACAATTAAAAGAACCAAAGACTTAAACTTCTTCAGTCTGTGTGCATTGAATTTATTTAATACATGAGTTTCACAATTTGAGTTCAATTACTGAAATAAATGAACTTTTCCACGACATTCTAATTTATTGAGATGCACCTGTACACTTGCTTTAATAAACATGGAATTGCAATACTGCATTGAAAGCCGGTTTTTCACAGTTTTAGTTAAAAGAAACATAATTTATAATGTTTTGTACAAACTGGTTTATTTACAGGTTGAAATAAACATTTTATTCTGAAACATTTTTTTTCACATGTCATGCAAGTATACGTATATATATATATATATATATATATATATATATATATATAGTTTCTTAAAGTATACATTTTCATTGTCAGAAGTTGAAACAGAATTTCAGTCAAGACTAACAAAATTTTTCTTAATAAAAATATGTGAGGCCCCAAGGAAAACTAAATAAACATTATTATACTACACATCTCACACATTTTACGGCTAAAGGATAATTTCCTTACACTATTAAGCACCTTAAACGTGAAAAAAATAACAACGTAAGAGTGTGATGTGCAAACAGACACAGCCTTTGATTTGCTATGTATAGTACATATGATGGGACAGGATGAAGAGGCATTCCATAGTTGAGGCCCTTTTTTTGCACAAAAGTATTTACAAGGAATAAATGGTTTAACATAAAACATTAGGTCAGAGGCAATATAACATAATAGAAGAGTGCCATTATAGCAGCACTGATGAGGCCAGAAATTGGCACGGTCACAAACCATGCAATAAAGATATTCCGGAACAGAAGCCAATCAACGGCCTTCCTGGAGCGAAGCCAGCCAACTGACACCACTGATCCAACCTGTTCATAAACACACAAACAAAAAAGATAAAAGATTTTGACATTTGTTATTACAAATTAGAACTATATGGATTTAATCTACTAGTAAGTAATCCACCTTGCAATGAGTGGTGCTAACTGGGAGTCCAATGTTGGAAGCGACAACCACAGTTACAGCAGAGGCGAGCTCAATGCTAAATCCGCTGGAAGACAGACATGATGATTATAATAAGCTCTTTAAGCATCCTTAAACACAGCAAAGGACTATATGAATGGAAAACGTACTGTGGCATTGTCAAAATGTCAATACTAAAGACAAGACAAATGTGGTGCTTGAGGGAAATTCCATGAGACAAGGAGTTAAACTGTTTGTTTACACTGACAGTCAACAGAGATAAGAAAGTGGGAACCAGGCCCATAATCCCCATGAGAACCACGGTGATAAAACTGAACTATAAATTCTGATCCCACAAATAAGCACTCTTATCAGTTTCTGCTCAGAGGAGGTATTTGGGTAATTAGATGCTTGTTACCTGGAGGGAGTTATGGGAGTCAGGTCTTTGCCCATGGTTTGCATGACCCGCCGACCCCAAACCCAAAGGCCTGTACAGATACCCACTCCACCATACAGGAGCAACCAAATTGGTGTAGGAGCACTGGGTGCTACAGAAGCGCTTTCATAAATCAGCCAGAGTGCAACGAGAGGGCCAATCGCATTACTGTAAGAAAGGAATGGTGTGTTATGTTATCAGTTAGAGATTAGCACTGTCCTCATCATAAAGCAATGTGAAAAAAGGTCAGAAATGCAAGATATACACTGCCGTGTAAACTTTAAGGGTTTATACGATTTTTTTTCATCTTTTTTTAAATAAGTGTTTATGTTAATATGAAAGTGAAAGTAAAAAAAAACATTCTAATGAAATTTGTCCTGTGATGGCAAAGCAGAATTTTTTTTGGCAGCCATTACTCCAGTCTCAAGAAAAAAAAAATAATAATAAAAACAATTTTTTGAAAACAGTTGTACTACTTAATTATTATGTGCAAACAGTATTTACCCCCCACCCCCCCAAAAAAGGACAGCAAATATTTCAGATAGAAGTATTTTGTAACATTATAAATATCTTTACGGTGACTTTTGATTAATTTAATGGATCCTTACTGAAAATATTAAATTATTTAAAGAATATATATATCTTACTGTACAGACTGCAAACATTTGAATGGTTATGTACTGTATCTATGCCGTATCAGTTATAGGATGACATTCAATATTAAGTGCGATTACTGCTCATTTACGCATTTTTACATTGAGGTACTTTTATACTTAAGACTTATTGATTATGTTACATGTAATCTTTGGCAAATTTCAAAATGAATATCCATGTTTCAAAATCTATATTATAGTGCTATGTTGGCTAAATTTACTTGAAGTTAATTTTTATTTTTCTATTATTTTGGACAAAATATGAAAAAAAAGGTTTATTATTTCTCTCATACCTAACATCATTCCCACCATGTGCAAACGATCCAAAGCACGCGGTGAGAATCTGCAGGAACTGGAAGAGTGTGGCCACCTCTATCTTGTCAATCTCAAGCTCATCCGTCTCTTCTTCCAGTGATCCTCTTCTGACTGTTTCGTCCCCCATCTCCACTGTCAGACCTCCATCTCCAGCAGCAACTTCTCCATGAGCCACAGCAGTAAAATAACTGTTAAAGCTGTTGTACCGTGAGCGCCCTTTCTCTCCATCCAGTCCGGTCCGACTTCCCTCCCCATCCTTCAATGATCCATGTATTCCGTAGATGGCCATGGTGTACGAAGTATAACTGTTGTTGCGGCGGATGGGTTTGTCTCCTGTCTCTCCCATGCATTCGCCCACCTTGGCCAAGTGAAGTTTGTGCAGTAGATCCTTGTAGATTCCAGAGTCTTTGTGTACGGTGTGAAACTGGCTTCCGTTCAAGTCTGGGACAGCAATTCCAGCACTGCCATTTAAAGCTACAATGGATGACCAAAATTATAGATTAGAGAATTAGTACTTCAGTCAAAAGAAAGAAAGTAAAGCTTAATCAGTTCATTAAAACACAAACAGAAGTACAGTTAATACAATGTATTTATCATTTATCAAGAGACTGACTGTGAGTGCAATCCAGATCTTTGGTGTCAAATTCTTTGATGTCCAGGTCGGTTTCTGCTGAACCTCCGATGTCAAAGGCCACCTTGTTGCTGTCAGCAGGGGGTGTCTGAGGAACAGGAGAGTATCTTCGAGGTGGGGCAGGATGGTCCACGGGGCCATTTGAGGGTGGCTTCTTTTCAGTCAACTGTGTCCCACTAGTGTTGGCAATGTTCTGACCTGAAAAGGAGGAAATAATTACAAAAATAAAGATATTTAGAGGAGGGTTCTAAATGCATGCAAAGGATGCTGAACTAAAGTATATATATATATATATATATATACAGTATATATATATATATATACAGTATATATATATATATATATATATATATATATATATATATATATATATATATATATATATATATATATATATATATATATAAAACTTTACTGACCCTAAACATTTGAATGGTTGTGTGTACTAATAGTGTACATTTCAATTATATTGAAAAACAACAACAACAACAACAAAAAACTTCCAAAATTCCAAACATGACGTGATGTAAATATTTACCTTTAATCTTTTTCTTTAACCGTGGACACACAATGAACCAGACCACCACAGCAGTCAGCAGGGCACAGCCCAGTGAGATCAGCAGAGTGCCCCACCATGCTATCCTATCGAATCCCAACACTGTAGAATAAAGAAAAGAGAGAGATGAAAACTTAACATGTTTAGTGATAAACACTGCTATATATTCTACATTTTCATTCTGAAAAGTCTTACATTCCTCCTGAAAAGTTAGTGGGTTTCACTAAATTAGCAAATTAGCATTAGCATAACTTCAAACTTGGCTCAAAATCAAAACTGTGTAAATAAGTCAACGTTAAATACAAGTAATCTATTAAAAATTCTAAATGGAAGAAGAAATTGTGGATGAGTGGACATCGTCCTGCTTTTCTAAACATGGATAACATGTTTATCCTCCAGAATTAACTCTGTTGAAAAGGCAATGTGTTGTCAAAACACTGCAGTGAGATATACTGTAAGCAGACGTTTATACAATTTTCTGTTTAAAATGAGGTCGAAATGGGAGGCTGAAAACTTATTTTTTTATCATTAGAGCTTATGGCTAAGTTAATTTTCAGTTCCTTTGAAAGAACAGAACCACTAACGTTATCAAACAACAACTGGGGCTGCACCAATATACATAAACTCGCTAGTTCAAACTTATGTGCCCTCCAGAAGCTTGCATTCTGCAGGGGAATGACGCCCTGTGGTGCCATCCCAAAGAGGCACAAATTCACTATCACGGACCTTTTCCTGGACTGTGCCCAGCTGGTGGAACTAATACTAGCACTTACCTGTTATCCATTCTATAAAAAAAACCTAGCTTTGTGTACTGTGCTAGACTAACTGAGACTTGTCACAGCAAATGTATACTGTTGCTCTCTCGTTTGTCTGTTTTGCTTCTATTGTTCTCCTCATTTGTTGACTTGGATAAAAGTGTCTGCTAAATGATTAAATGTAAATGTAAATGAATACATGATCATGTGCATGGCTCAGATAACCAGGAAGAGGGAGGCCCTGTGATCCACTGATTAGTACACAGACTCAATGAGAACTGTTGGTTCACAGTGGCTTTTTTTAAATCTTCAATACATCATGATCCCCGGAAGTTTGCTTATGAGAACAGATTGTTATATTTCATAACTTCATTATTGCATCAACAAACTGTACAAACAGCTACAATACACATTTTCAATATGGTGTACTGTGTTTAACCCACCAGACTTTATGTGTTTGTGAATGTGGAAGTAAATTAACAGGGGGTTAATTAATGACAAATGAGGGACGGGTCCTGTATGCATACATGTTATCATGGCATCTGATCATGACATCTGATCATGACATGACATGTGATCACAATTTGGGAACAAAAGATTCCTCAAAAGGCTAAATCTGACATAACCTCCTTTTAGTGATATTTGGAGACATAGGAAAATCAACTCATAAAGAAAAATCATAGCTATTGATAAAGAAAATTCAAATTCAGTAAATAAATAATAAAAATAATAATAATAATTTAAAGAAGAAAAAAAAACTTACTTGGTGCTCCTGTAAACATGATGGAGAACAGATTGATTCCCATTGTAACAGCATAGAAAACTGGTAATGCTCTTAAACCATTTGGCACTGGATCCTCCTGGAACACATGGAAATACTGCCATTTAGCACATGGGAAAAGCATATGTTCCTTTTTATTGACAACAACAAGAGATTAAAAAGTACCAAAACAGACACTGGCACATTATGTAAGAGGTGAGTTTAGAATTGCTTTTTTACCTTATTCAAGATGTACTTGCGGATAAAGTAGAAGAGAATGGCAGACATAATGCCAGAGAGAAGAGGTGAAAGAAACCAAGAGGCAACTGGAACACATATATCAATTGGTTACACAAATAATCATAATATAACATCTAAACAGTGATGTTATTCTCTCTTATCCTAAAATTGTATGGCCCAAAATTTCTCAGGGCTGCACGCCAAGTATCAACAAACCCAACAAGTCACCAGAGGGCTAAGAATGTGACCATGTTTCCTGTGTAGTCCAAAATGTTCTGTTCCATAAATAAATCTCATTTTTTGTCATGTAAAAAAAATTATAAAACTAAGAGATCTGCATTAAATCATGCTGGGGTTGTCTTCCCATTTACTATTTCTGGGGTCACATGGGAAAATATAATCTTTCCATTAACTGACTCATTCTTCGGGAAAAAATAAAATAATCTGACTAAGCACGCTTACGCAAAATATCAAAAATACTCAGTTTCACATACCAATGCGAAGCAATTCCAGCCATTTGACCCCGTGATGACCTCTAGCAACCATGGAAAATCCGATTGTGGCGCCCACAATGCAGTGTGTCCCAGAGATGGGGAGTTTCAAGAAGGAAGCTACAAGCTGCCAAACAGCAGATCCTGTAACAGAAAAAAAACATACTGTAAGCTTTTAACGTGACCAACACAAGTCATGACAGCACGATAAAGTTCCAACCTAGGTGACATGCTCACAATTTACTGCATTCAGCATAATTGCCTTAACTCGTGTGACTATGATGGACATTTTGGATATGTTATGTACTGGCTTTGTGTGAATTATTTTACTGAAAGTGTTTTGACCTCTGGTATCACTTGCTGGTTTGGAAATGCTACAGTGGAACAAAAACGTTTGCTATGTAAAGTCCTTGGTATTCCAATGATAGATCTAGAACAAATTTATCAAACCAGATGCCTTAGTAAAGCTATGAAAATTGCATCTCATCATATGCACCCATTGTATGATAACTTTAAGCTTTTGCCTTCAGGTCGAAGATTTAGGATTCCAGTGTTTCTTGAAAATAAGGGATGAAATCCTTTTTATAAGCAGTGAAATGTCTAAAATGTCTGAAATAAAGAAATTTCTTTTTTTCTCATATTTGTGTTCTTGTTGCTATGTTGCATTGCCATCTATGTGAAACCCATGTTAAAACCACTAAAACAGGAGATAATAAAGGTACTACTACTACTACTAAAAGAACCCAGTAACTCAAAAATATATTATTTTATGCTCCACAGAAGAAATAAAGCCATAGTGATTTGAAACAAGAGGATGAGAAGATTATTTTTGGGGTGAACTATCACATTAAATTAAGTATGTACTCACCAAACATGGCACTGATGGAGCCAGCCATCAGCACAGCCTCTGAGCCGTTGTACATATGAACATCAATGATACCCGAACGGATGGTTTCACTGACTTTGGCCCCCAAAAGTATGGCACCCACTGTCTCAAAGATGGTGGCTAAGATGCAGGCCTGGCGCATGGTCACTACACCAGAACCCACTGCTGTACCGAAGGAATTGGCTACATCGTTGGCGCCCACAGAGAACGCCAGGATAAAAGCGATGACGAAGCCCAGAACCAGCAGCCAGAGAACACCAGACATGTCTGTCTGTGAGGCTGCTGTTAGCATGTTAACTGTTGCTAGGGATGCTAGTGTAGTAGATTCCATTGCTGGAGAGTAAGTGCACTACTGGCCTATTGTGAATCAAACTGAGCTGGATTATTGAGGTATTTCTTCTTAATAAATAAATAAATATCCAAAGTAATTAGAATACAATAAAAAAAAATTGAACAGTCTATCTCTACAAATGAAAATAATAGTATCAGAAAGTAAAAAGCAACTGTTAGCTACATATACTAATAACAGTAAGGGCTTTGCATTGACTTTGGGTGGCTACACAGACAGAGACATCCATTGTGGATTAGATTTTAGTAGTGTTTGACCGTACATTCTAGAAAAGAAAGAGACATTTGGATGCATTAGAGACTTTAAGACCTGACTATAAAAAAGCACAAAACAGAAACACACAATAAAAGTAAACCACACTACTTTTATATGCCTTTATTTAGACATTTTTGGGGGTGCAAAATAGCCTAACCTAGTACACGACAATGAAAAATTCCAAAAAACATTTGAAGGGACATTAAGCTCTACTGTGTGCCAATGTAAGTAGTCAAGTAAAGAATTTCTAAAACAAAGTGCAATATTCATTTGAAAAAAGAAGCTTAATAATGCTTCATTAAGCATGCTATTTGAATATGTGACTGAAAATACTTTTCATTTTGATGGCAACTTTGTAACACAGACTATTACATAAGTGCCTTCTGAGATCAGATGATCTAAAGAGACTCAGAATATACAAATGTGCAAATTTCAGCTTCATACAAAACACTAGAGCACATGCTTCTTAGAGTAGTAAAGGAACTGTTGAATTACGTATTATTCTATTATACTAATATATTATTTATTTGTGACTTTGCACAGAGTTATGATGTTCACTGACCACATTTACATGCATAAGAATACTCTGAATAATTATAATTAGTTAATTTTCCAATTATTTAAGTGTTGTGTCTGAGTGATATTAGATACAGACAGTTGATGGCCTACATTTCTAAGTAAAGTCTCAAGATCAACTTTGTACATCAGGCTCTTGTGAGCTGACATGAACGAAAAGTAATGATTTATTCAATTACCAACATCTTATAAACTTTTCCCTGGAAGAAAAATCCACTCTTGAATAAACAATGATGAATTCTGCAACCCTGTTGTAACCCAACACAAACTGCCAGATGTAAATGTAATACAGATAAAGCTTAAAAGTAACTAAACAGAGTACTCACCAAACGTCTTGAATGACTTCTGCTTGATCGGTTACGTTATCAGTAAATTGATTGATATACAAATGCTCAGTTCCTGTGTAAAACACACATAGTAAATATGACCCTGAAAACTTTCTTAGCCTTTAACTCCACGACTCAACTAACTGTAGCTCAGTCCTGTCTGTTATATATAATTACTAGAGAAGGAGGGGAGAGTAAAGAGAACCACACCTCCATAGGATCATGAGACTTCTGTGAAAGGCAAAGACTTTTAATGGTTAGCCAGAAGTTTGCACCAAATAACCAATTTAAGGTTTCGTAATGTAGACACATGTGCCTCTGTGTTACTTTTCTCCATGAAACCTGACCATATACTTATGTATAATATAACAGCAATGGGCTGTGAAATAAATATTACATAACTTTGAGTTTTACAAGAGCTCATTCACAGACTCCTCTTATAGCAGGTCTGGAAAGCCCAAAAAAGAAAATGAAAAAAAAAAGTGCCATTAAAAGAAAACTTTAGAATAAACATACACAAATAAAAAAAAAAGACAGAAAAGTAATTATGTAATATTGCTCTCTTTGCTGTTATACCAAATTGTTCTTGTTAACATGAATTCATTAATTTTGGTAATTTGCTTAGATAATGGAAAACTGTTTTAAACTCAGAACAGGATGAATATTTAATTACCAATCTCTAATCATTTATTAGTTCACAACACTTATGAACATGTCTTTTTCCATTATCAGTCACTAATGAACTTCCTTTTTTCCCATGACACACATCTAATGAGCGTCAGCAACTGTGCCAGGACACTGGACTGCTAACATCTTTCTTCATGTAATTATTTACCTTTTCAAAGTAATTAATGGTATATTTGATATGGAAAATGCCTTCTCAGCTCAAAAAAGGAAAGATGCAGATATTTTTGGATCAAACTTTGTACTTTGGGTAGACCGGAGGGGCCTGGACTGAGGAACTGTCAACACATAATGTCATGGAGATAATTTCCATGTCAGTGACCCACAATCTTCACGTCACGTTTGGCTGTGCATCTTCATTACAGTACTTAATATTGCTTATTGTTTCTTTTGAAAGAGAATTTAAATGTGACACACCAGGAAAAAGAGATCATGGTAAATAATCTTAATTAAAGCATGGCTATTAAAGGCTCACAATAGATCTGTCCTGGATGAGGATGCTGACCCGAGGACATCATATCTGCTGCTACAAACATTTAAGATGATATATACATATATATATATATATATATATATATATATATATATATATATATATATATATATATATATATATATATATATATATATATATATATATATATATATATATATATATATATATATATATATATATATATATATATATATATATATATATTAATCAGAAGGTTTTATCTTATTTAAGTCAGTTACGTTTTTAACTTTAACGTAAAGGAATATTTTCAATATAGCAGTGCTCAGTCTATCAAGACAAAACTACTGTTCAAAAATTTCGGACAGCAGCCATTACTCCAGTCATATGATCCTTTAAATCATGTTAACAATGATAATTTGGTACTCAAGAAAAAAGGCTTATTGTTATCAATGTTGAAACAAACAAACAAAAATATTCACATACCTTTTTCCAGCATTCTTAGATGAAAAGAAAGTTAAAAGGGACAGCATTTATAAGATATGTAATTTTTTTTGTAATAATGTAAAAGTCTTTACAGTAATTTTTCATCAATATAATGCACCCTTGCTGAACGAAAGAACTAACTTTTGAACAATATTGTATGAATACGGATATAAACATCATGTTGTGTCTTTACACTTTATGATTGCTCAATCACGGGGAGTGAGGAATTTTCCCTACAGGATTTTTTGTTTCCACACAAAACCCTGACTTCAGTCCAGACCACAGACAGCTCCATGTGAAATGCAGAGGAGGGTTCTGGATCAAGGCCAGACCAAAATGAAATGAGCCTGTTGTTGTATTTGTCTGAAATGGCAGGTTTGTTACTCTTCCTTTTAATTCAGAGAATGGCTGATGTTGCTTATCATTAACCTGGCAGTTAGTCTTGTGAAATCAGCCTTGACATTTTGAACTTACTCCTACGAAGCAGTTTTCAATCATAATATTTCCCTCTGTTTTTACAAAATGAATAACCTTCTCATTTAAACTCTCTCTGAGAACATACAGCAAAATGAAAAGTGATTTTCATCCTCTCAGGCACAAAGTGGCAGTTGTGTTTTCCCCCAAACCACGCGCTTAACCTGTATTTAAACTTGACGCGTAGGAAAACAGGAAAGGACTCTTCAGACTAAATAGTTTGGTTTTGCCGCGCATCTCACCCACATGTGTCTGCAGGCTGCTCAGCCCATCCACCAATAGGTTAGCAGTCTGACACAGAGCAGGAAGATGCTAAAATAAGCTGTTTTCTTCCTGCTCCATTGAATGCTGCTGAACTGGGTGACATAGATCTCTGAAGCCAAGAATGCTCTGCTCTATTTTTTTCTCACTCATAAAATAGACATATAGGTCACAGGATTAAAATGGTGCCACTATACGTAAACCACTGTGCTTTATAAATAAATGTGCAGTTTAGTTAATCACAATAGAATGTTGCATGTAAAAAGTTTATGAAAATATATATACAATTGTATGTAAATATAAATATATATATAATATAAACAAACACTGAATGGGAGGCACTACACAATGCATGATGGGAGGATGAAAATAGAACAACTGTTTAAAATTTGAAACATGATAGGTAATAATCCAAGCATAATAACAGATGTCCTAAATAATTCAGTGCACTGATGATAATGTACTGTAAACTGTGTACAATAATTAAACCAATGATTACAGTTTTTACAGGGGGTGTTTTAGAGAACCTCTCTGTAAATTCCACAAAACATGTTTGCAGTTCAGTGTCAAATCACAGACGGAAAGTTCAATCACTTACCGAAATATATCTGGTGAAATTCTATGATCTCATATGTTTCTCAATTAAATATAGAACTTTATTTATTTATTTTACCATGCAGGTGTTGCAATTTTTTATATTATATTAACTAGGCCTACATATGTTTTTAATATGTTAAAATTGATAAATAATATGAATGCATACTATATTAATAACAACATAATGTATTAATAACAATAACATAATATAATATATTAATAATAACATTTCAATAGATCATTTTTTTAATGTGTATAATAATAGGTTTAAAAATGTTAAATATATTTAAATATATCTTTTACAGTTTAAAAACTTCACATCATCAACGTCTATATTTCTCAAGTGGCCTTTACCAATCTTTTAAAATCATCAATAATCATTACACCACTTTTCTGCCAGCTGGGGCCAATATTCTGAAGTCTTCATATGCAATATTACATCCATTTATAGTTTTTATTATGTGTTGAGGAAATAGAGATGCAAAGTGCTAAGGCTGTTGTACTGTAGGTTTGAATGTGACTCATAAAGCCTGATTATTGACACAACGCAACTGTCCAAAATGACATTGATACACTGAATGAACAAATCACCACACCCAAAATAACCACCAATTACATGCAATTTTACAAAGCCCATTACTGTAATTACACAGATAAAGTGAACAATGGGTAGCTAAAAATGAATGAGAAATGTTACATATCACGTGAAAGGGTAAATAAAAGATTATTTTGAAATACTGTCTTCCTCTACTGAAAACATCACTTATGAAATAACAGATAATGACATGTGAACAGCTGTGGGAAGCCTGAACTATAAACACAAAGAAAAGAACACACTGGCGTCTATCTAAATCAATATTTGCATTACAGGGTACAATGACAGGTTACCCAAGTGGGAGGTTTAATTTATTTATGTGCTTGGTGCTGTTTAGGATAATTGTTTAGGCTTTTCCATTACACAGTGACAGCTAAATAGATGGTGTTGGCTGATTTTTCAGGGTCTTTTACCTAGACATCTTGTTAACATGAATCTAGAGACGCTCAATTAAGAAAGACCGTATGCTTAGATTTCATTTCATTAAGAAAAGACAATAACAGTGAAGAGAACAGTGGGCAGATTTTTTCCCGCACATAAACAAGTCTATTTTAACAATAGTTTACACAGCTTTGCAATCATAAGCCGGGAACATGTTAGTGCTTGCCTGAGGCAAAGCAACCACATTGCCTCTGGTGCCAACATCTCCCATCAATAACTCTATTCAGAAACTTTTTCAATCGTGACCTCTGAAAGCAGTCGAGCCATTTCTGTCAGTAATATTTTCAGAGCAGGTGGACTCGTTGGCTCAGTTTGTTCATTCTTGTTTATATTAATGCTCGTCTTTAGTCCTTTACCAATATACTAAAGCATATTCTTGCAATTCAAAACATCTGCTGAGCTCTTATACACAACAGTGTTGAGATGGAAACTGACCACAATTAGCTGTTTAATCTAATGCTTCTCTCTTGGTTCTGTAAAAAGCAAGTTATAGTTTATTAACTAAATCATGAGTCACAATATATCCATTTACTGATGAGAGATATTTACTCATTGCTTATTATAATTACTAATTATCAGTTTTAGCTAACTTTTTGTTTTATGCATCCATTGCATTGCCACAGTGGTGATGGTTTATAGATTATTATTTGTGGAGACTGAACCTGAAACCTTTTGGTTATTCACCAAATTTTTAACCACAATGCCACTCACTTGAAATTCCCAACTGTTTATCTTTGACAGTATGACACTTTGGTTACCAGCTTCCAGAGATTATACAGAAAAGCACAGCGCAAAAGGCCACTAGATGACAGTAAAACACAAATTCACTATTAATTATTTCACCTTTGCTTTTTTGAATCTACTATCTATGCTATTTTTAAAGTCGAGGTCCAATGTTGTGGGAATCAGCAGTCCCTATGAGGAAAATGCTTTATTAAAGTCTTAACTAAAAATTAAAAAAGGTTTGTGTGAGGGTTAGGGCATGGGTAAGTGATAGAAATATAATTAGTTCAGTATAAAATCTATACAGTTGGAAAATGGAATGGAAAGTCCTCAGCATGATAGAATAAGAAGGGTGTGTTTGTTTCTTTATGTTTTATTTTAGATTTAGATTACGCTTTTTCATAATCAAACAATTTACTGTGCATTGAATATATATATTTAATATTATTTATAATTTTAAAAAAAATAATATGACATTTTACTGATGTTTTTTTTTTTTAATTCAGTCTTACATAACTAAATAATAACAAAGGAGAAAAAGAAAGACTAAACTAGAGGAAAAAAACTATACTTTATTTTTCACCTTCTTTATGAATTTTTGATAAATCCTATGCAATTACCTGAACTGATATTTACATAAACTCAATAATTTAGTTGTAGGGTGAAAAATAAGCCTATACCTATATTCAAAGTTTATAGCCTGGTTTGTTATAGCCTATTGCGGGTTTTATATGTTCTTGGAACTTGTTCCCCTTGATCCCTGAACTTGATGTTTTCAATGTAATCTAATGGTTTCAAATTCCATTTCCTATTGAATAAATGCTTATTCATATGAAAATATACTTTGCAAATTATAGCAAAATTGTGCCATAGCCTAATTCACAAGCAAAGGGTTAATCTTGTCTATGCATTTCCACAGGTTTGTTTTGTTTCCACCCATTATTTCCTCATTAGATTGTCAAAATAACTAACGACATATAGTGATGGTAAACCGCCCCCCCCGCCTGAACCGTAACAGTTAAAAACCCTGATTCAACATGCAAATAAACCCCTTAAAAGTAGTTCACAAGGAACATGCTGTTTATCTGTCCTCATCATCTCTCTTAATTTTTTTCCTCCATCTGTCACTCCTTCATCCGCCACTTCCCTCCCTCCATTCCCTCACCAAACAGGATCGGTTGGATCACTCAAAGCAATTTTCTCAGAAGCAAGGAATGTCTGCATGTGTATTTATGCATAAGTTGTGTGTGTGACCTTAAAGGCTTGTTGTGGCCTGTATGGTACGCTTTCAACCTCCCCCACCAAAAAAAATCCCTTACAGCCTTGGCTTGTGGCACCCTGACTTAAGTGGCATTAGGGGAAAAAAGGTGAAGAGTGATATGAAAAAATAAAACAGCAAAATGACTAGTCCACAAACATTTTCCTAAAGTGAATTAATCACACACATGTTGCCTGGCCTCCCTGGTAACGCAGCCAAGCCTGTAGAGCAGGCAGAAGAGGAGCAGACAGTTGATGTGTCACAGACTGTGCTGGTGCTGACTTACCTGTCTGTCAGACCTGTGAAGGTGGGAATATGAAGGTTTGGCTGAATGTCTTTTTGAACTGTAATCCTACGGAAGTGACTCAGAAGCATGAACATTTAATTACTGGAATAATGCAGGGAGTGCTGCACAACACATAAAGGTAGAGTCTGCATCAATCAGAAGGCTTTGGCTATCAACTTTCTCTCCAAACAATAAATAGTGAATTTGGACACACAAGTTTAAATAATTGCATATCATTTGTATGTTTTGGTGGGATTATTAAATATTATGAACAGCAAGTCCAGTCTATAAGTGACTACATAGTTTAAATAAGAATAACAAAATCACACAAGCAAAAGTGTTACTGTCGAGCCTAAATATGAACATATAGCTCATGTGCAGATGTGATATTGCTTTTATATCAATTTTAACTTAATATTGTTTAACTTACATTTTAGAGACAATATTAACAATTACTTTTCAACTGATCTGTCATCTAAAACTGTTTCAGTCAAAGCCACAGCAGCACCGTTGAGCGTTTTCAAGCAACACAACACAACACAACACAACACAACACAACACAACACAACACAACCTGCTGGGGCCTGTAGCATGATGGTAGTTGAACAAAGTGAGAGGTACAGGATTAGTTTCAAGTTGACAAAACCAAACCACTCCAATCCGGCTTTGTTGGTACCATGATGCTAATCATCAACTTTTTTGTCAGCTCAGGCTTTGATCCTGAGTTTGTGGAGCATGTACGCATGAATGTGCAACATAATTGGTGAATAGCCAATCACATGCCTTGCAACACAGAGCAAGTGTGATTCAATTCTCGCGAGAGACCCAGTGAGATTCAAAAATCTTTTGCTACAGGTTAAGAGATTGAAGAAAATTTTTAATTTTTAACTTATTTAGAATGAAGAAAGTACTTTTTCATGAAAAAGGACAAATAAAATAAATGATCTTGCTCTCACAAGTGAAACTTGTGAAGCTAGTTTATATATAGTTGATAATATACAGCGATAGAGACTCAAACATGTAAGGTCACATGTATTCATTTTTAAAGCGTTATCTATTGATTCTACAGCTTATTTACATTACATATGATCTGTATATATTATTTTAAATAAATGGTTAATAATAATTGTTGAACTGAAATGTGATACATGTCTGACACAAAAAAAGTCACTCGGTAATGCAGTAACACTTTAGAATAAGGTTCCATTAGTTAATGTTAGTTAATGTATTAATTAACATGAACAAACAATGAACAATACATTTATTACTGTATTTATTAATCTTTGGTAATGTTTGTTAATGAAAATCCAGTTATTCATTGTTAGTTCATGCTAATTCACAGTGCAATAGCTAATGTTAACAAGCCCAACGTTTGATTTGAATAATGCATTGATAAATGTTGAAATTAAAATGAACTAAGATTAATAAATGCTGCAGAAGGATTGTTCTTACTTAGTTTATGTTAACTAAAGTAGTTAATTAACATTAACTAATGGAACCTTATTCTATAGTGTTACCGATAATGCTTTAAAAATGACTACTGATAAAGCAAGATTATTTCTTTTATTTGTCCCCTTTATAAACAAGTAATTATTTCATTGTAAATCCATTTAAATTCATCATATTCTTCAATCTCTTAACTGTTAGCAAAATCTTTAACCTTTAATCTGTAACTAAGGCTCGTGAATGGCTGTTAGCCAGTGATGTCACACATTCATGTCCACATGGTCCACAAACTCAGGATCAAAGCCTGAGTTGACAAAGAAAGTTGATGAGCAGCATCATGCTACCAACAACGCTCGATTGGAGTGGTTTGGTTTTGTCAGCTCGAAACTAATCTTGTAACTCTGAATTTGTTCATCTACCATCATGGTACAAGCCTCTGGTTAGCCGTGGAGTCTAAGTTACTATGGCAATGAATGCCAAGTAAAAGTAAAAGCCAAGCCACTTTCATGGTACCTGAAACCCAGGATTGGTGCAAACTAACCTGGCTTGCCAGCTAATCTGGCTTCATGGTAAAGAAACCTTGAGTTCCTGAGTGAATCAGTGTGTTTGAATGAATGATTCAATGACTCAGTCATAAAGAGAGTCACTTGTAGACAGCTGGTGTATCCAGGTAACCTGCAAAACGATTAATTGAAAAATACCAATAGCAATCCCCAGAAATAAGGAAGTCAGTCAATAAGTAAGTAAGTTAATACATACAAACACATTCCAGGGTACGACTTGTAGAGCTAACAAACTTTTGAAGCCTTTTTTTTTTTTTTATTCAAAGAATCCCTAAAATTTATAAACATGATATTTAGTCCAAAATATAAGTATATTAATTTGAAAAAGCATGTGTATTAACATTGTAAATCTAGCAAAGTATTTATATAAATGAATGTACTTTTACAATACTATACTTTATTACTTTAACTTTTAATATTAACTTGGCATTAAATAAATAAATAATAATAATAATAATAAAACAGTAAACATTGTTGCGATGATGTTTCTAATACAATGGCTGAGATAAATTTGACATTTGATATAACCTTTCTCTCTCTATGGTTTCCTCTTTCTGAAAGTTTTTTTTTTTTTGCAGTTGGAGTAAATGGCAACCTCAGAAAAGTCCATCAGATTCCATGACTGAAACTAACTTACACAATAATTTTTTACATTCTGCTGGAAAATCTTAGTTAGTTTTTTGTTATTTTAGTACACTTCTTTAGGGTACCACCCTATTCCTGAAATGAATATAAAATGTAAGGCAATGACTGATGTCAGAAGGAATCTGTTTCAACACATGCTTTGACATGGATAGGAGGGTGCGGCCTTTTAAAAACCTGCTTCTCCTCTGAAAAGCTCATGAAAACATTTGATCCATTTTAAATGCTGATTCAATCCATGATTATTGTTGAAGGATGATATTCAGAATTCAGAGTGGCCCACGCAGACCCACACCTTTCTCCCTTTGACTTGAGGAATTATAAGATCACCTCACGACAAGCCACAGTATGTGTAGCCTGAGGGATGGGGCTCAGTTACAGCAGAGCTGACATGCATGATAACAGAGGGAAAATTACAGCATAAATACATGTTTAGATCTTCAGCTGCAGAAAGGGCATGATGATGCTAACTACAGCGTCAAATTATGAGCTTCTACACTTATTTTATAATTAAGATATTAATCTTGGAGTCACAATAACTGTGAACGGTTCATAATTTTATGGGGGCACCAAACAGAGGATTAATTCTTATTCAAAAGTTAATTTATAACATGACACATGGCACACTTCATACATCACATGTCCAATAGGACAAGAGAATGTTCATCTAATCCTGCAATATAAGTAAATGGAGCATTTTGCTAAGGTTTCTCCTGTTTCCCAGAATTTTCTCCAGAGAAAAACACTAGTAATTTGTCATGTGTCCTGTCAGGTTTTTCAAGTTTCTATTTTTATTTCTCCTAATGGATTGTAGGAGAGACACCTGAGACAAAGTGGATGCTAAAAGGAAACATAAACAATTTACATTATGCCTCATATCATGAATGTTCTTCTATGATCATGCTACTCTATATTAACATTGTACAATAGTTCCATCTGTTAACATTACTTAGCTACATCAGTTAACATGAACTAACAATGAAACATACTTCTAAAGCATGTATTAATTTTAGTTCATACTAATTTAATATTTACTAAAACATTATGAAAATAAAAAGTTGTATCTGTTTATATTATTTAACGAACCTGAGGTAATGATCTAACAATGAACAGTTACAGTCTAATTTAACAAAGCTTGATAAATACTGATGAATGAACTGCTCATTGTTAGTTTATGATAGTTAATGCATGCTAATGGGACCTTAAATTTCTTTTTTTTTATCGAACTGCTTCTGTGTGCACATAGGTGGCATAAAAGCATGCAAATGTATGAAGCAATAAAACCAAAGTACCATAATGACAATAATATTGTTAATCTTGCTGGTTACATTTTGTGGGCATCTGCTCTGCTAGACAATGATGTCATCTATACTAACCTTTCATTTGACTTAAAGCTGCCTTGAGGTGTCCACATTCCACAAGGACATCATGTTACCGTAACACCTTGAGATCTAAGCCACTGAGCATGAGTCATTTTGTTCTCTGAGAAACACTAGACACTACCCTGTATGAGGCCAGTCAAGCCTGCAACAGAGTATAGAAGGCAGGGCTTTTGGCAACAGAAAGACTTCTTTGAACTCTGTTCAGTGGCTTTTACTGTACCTTTGTGCCAGCAAATCTTCATTCAAACCTGTTTCTCAGCTTCTTGAACCTGATCTTGTGATTGACAAGTTTTGCATCTGATCTAACTGGCAGTTGATATTTTTTTTAGCAGGCATGGAAGTTGTTTTCCAACTGATTCCTATTTGTCATAAACAATCTAAAAAGGTCAAATCTATTTGCGATTTAGCTGCTGGCAAGGTAAGTTTACATATAAGTACTGGTAAACGCAACTTGAATCTGACCTCATTCAAATGATGACCCAAGTGTGCTTATAATGTTCTGACCCTCCCATAATGATGATCATTTACATAAACATACAACATTTTGATTTCTGATGGAGAAAAAAATCAACTACTGTATGGCCCTTGCAAGTCTAAGGGCATTTAGCATGAAAGGTGATGTTAGACATGAAAAAAATCTAATGTCAACAATTAAAGACCACCTGATGACTGAATGTCAATCTACTCCATTAACCTGTTAGCTTTGTGCTTAAATGTTGATTACTTCAGAAAATAGTTAGACCCGTAATGTTGTTCGCTTGTCGATAGACTTCAGAAGAAGAGCATAACTGTGTATTTTTTTGTTTACTTTTAAAATATTTGAAAAGTTTAAATCATTTTCTGTGGGGTGGTGAAACAGCAGTTTAACAATAAGGAAATTATTTGATTATTAAAAGTGGCAGAGCAAGTTATTACTACAAGTTTGACGAGAGATTACAAAAAGAAATATATAACGTACACTGGAATAACTTGCGCTACTGTTAAAAAGTTTATGGTGTGTAAGATATTTTACATTTTTTGAAAGAAGACTGCATTTATTTGATATAAAATGCAGTGAAAACAGTAATATTGTGAAAATGATTTGTGAAAGACATGTGAAAGTGTAATTTTTTCCTGTGATAGAGCTTTTTACAAGCATTAATTCAAAACAAATTCTACTACTAATGCATTTAAAAAAAAATTGTTTATTACAAATATGTACAACAGTATAAAAGTTTGAAATTTACACAAGGATTGAAATGAACAGCAGTAGCCCATACAGAGATGCCAAACAGTTACCCACCTCTTTTCCCCAAGCATTTATTTTCAATTAAAACATGAAACTTTGTGACCTAGTAATTTTTGGTCTGTTTTGCTCAGTGCTCCTTTTAGGTCACAAGATTCTGGCAAACTGTCTAATATAAATATGACGTATTAGCAGAAGAAAGCTTACAACAGACGATGAAATGTTACTAGTAATAATCAGTGCAATCACAGTCACAAATAAAAATCAGTGGCACCCACAAAACCAATGACAAAAGCCAACTCCAGCAATGCTTAGCTACCATGAAATCATCCAAAAAGGTCAGACTTTGAAAATCTTCCTTTTAAAGATGATTTACCAATTCCTCATCTGTTCATGACAACTTTTGAAACATCAGTTGACTATCTCATCAATCTCCCTTTGGCTTTTTACAGCAGAAACACATGGGCCTACACATGCATCTTGAGTCCATTTTGCCATATCTACATCTAATTCCTCTCTCTTCTTCATTTATTAGACCATAGGTTTAGTGTGGTCATGGTAGGACTGACTGAATCTTTGCGAGCCCTTTTGGGACTCTGGCTGTAGCTGGGCGAGTGGATGAAGGTTGGACTGCTGGGTGGAGATGAAGAAGATGAGGAAGAGGATGAATGGCAGGAGGAGGATGAATCTTTGAGCTGGAGCCATTTATCACCCAGCGCTTTGGCAAAGTGGTCATCTACAGATACGCTGATGGAGGTGGCTCTGTGGTAGTTCATCCCGAGACTCCTCTGGAAATGCTCTTCAACGTGGTCATAACTGTGCTGGGTAACAACTATAGAGAGACAGAATCAGATGATGATGTTCAAAAACTATTCGTTCAGATGAAAAAATCTACACAGATATGTTGAAGGAGGAGCGCCATGGTCTTTTGCAGCTTTTTACTTACTAGTGGACTGATTGCAGCAGTTTTTTTTTGTTGACCTTGTTGCAGAGGAAACACAGGTGATGACAGACGGCCGTATCTGAAAAAGACAGCAAAGGTCAGCAAATCCTTGTCGCAATACATTTTTCCATCCCTCCATCTATAATGGAGCTTTCGGAATAGCTAATGAATAAAACTGATGGTAAAAATAGGAAAACCAAAAGCACAGGATGGACAGTAATGTTTGTGGTTAGGGGTTCTTGACTATTTCTCTCTCAGCGCTGATGCCACTAGCAGGTCAACAACAGCACTGGTGTGTTGAGACTTGTTGACAACATTCCTCCACCCATTGCTCACATTTTCTCCCTGAATCCGGCTGGATTGCATATCTGAGACAGGCAGAGGCCTGTCCGTGCTAAAGATCCACTCTCTCAAGAACACAAAAGTGCCTTCCTGTATTCTGTTGTGTCTCATAGATCGTGAGTTAGGATGAACAGACTGCGGTGGCCTCAGGATAGACTCTAAGAAGAGGATGGTATAATACACCTAACATGTTCAGTCAGCACGTACTGCTCAAAGAGGGGATGAGGGGATGGAACACTACAGCAAGAAGTCTCACTAATGTCTGGAAATATTTACAGAGTTTGATACAATATTATTTCACATATAATGTTTTAATGTATAAAACATATTTCTATCATATATTAAAAGTTAAAATTAATTAAATAAAAAAATATGATTATTAATAATTAAATTTAATTGGTACAACATTATTCCACTATATATATAATTGTTTGTTATTATTTATATACATTTTAATTAATATTTACAATTTGTTTTTCTAATATATTAAATCAATTGTTTATTAATAATTATATGTTAATACAATTTAAGTACAAATTTGATGAATTAAGAAATTGTATTATTATTATTTCTTTTGTTTGAGCTTATTATTTAATTATAATTAAATTATATTTTATTATATTATTTCACAAATAATGATAATGCTTATTAAGGTACTGATCTATACATATACTTATCATTTAATTAAATATTATTTAAATATATGATAATATTTAAAACCCCTGAAAATCATATATTTATATAATTTTATTCATATATTTTACTATTGTTTTTATATCACTTGTTTCTTAACAATTATATTAAATGGTTTAATTAAACAAAACAAAACAAAAATACTACTACTAATAATAATAAATATTGCTAATAAACATTGCCTTTTAAATTAAAGCATGCCATAAGCTCAGCTGAATTACCAATAGTAGTATTCACCTGTATTTGTCTGACTGTTGTGGCTTTTTTCTGGCTCTCTGTTTTCTCTGGTTCTGGGCGTGGTTTCTTGATTAGGGCCAGAGGCTCATCCATGACTGGGGTGGAGTACACTGGGCTCGGGATCAGGTCAGTGGGGCTGGCTGTTGGGCTCCATGTGGATGTGGGGCTTTCAGGAATACTGAACCCAGATGATCTGCGTGTACTGTTGGCCAGGCTCTTGCTAAGGGCCCTCTCTCTTCTGAAACAGAAAGTTGAAAATGAATGAGCAAACTAACTCCTCCTCAGTCCCTCTTAATCTACTGGGCATTGGTTCCTTGTTAGATGTTGCATGGGTCATTACCTCTCTTCAAGTGTCCGTCCTTTCTCAGAACTGTGTTTGCGCTTCATGGGATGTGTAGGGCGCATTCGCAACCTGTCGCTGGTCATGTGGCGAAATCTATCTTCACTCCTCAGATTGGGCTGTCCTGTGAAAAGATGAACACAGCCCCGTGTGACTACAGATATAATAAACGCTGCAGGGTGCTCACACGGTCATTGCCAGTCACTGTAAGTCATTCCCTTACTTGTGAAAAGGTGTGTTAAACAAGTAAACAACTGACTCTTAATCCTTGAAATTGCATCACCGCATGTGTATCTTAATTGTGGGAAAAAACGTTGTTGGGCCACCATTAAATGTAAACTCCGTTAAGTGGCAGAGCAAGATCAACTGGCTCTGTGAGTATTACTGTAGAACTACCCAGCTGATTCACCCCTAACGGTAAATGTCATGCAAATTTGGAAAACGTACAAGCTAAAAAAACGACAACTGTGAACAAACGAGGATATCACTTGTTGTTCATACTGCTTTGAGGGGCAAAACAGGCTTTGTGGGTTAAGGCATGTGGCTCACAGCATGTTTACCCAACATAACGATTGTAACAGACTAATCCAAACTGACATACACCACCATTCACATGCTAATATCACAAACAGTGTCATGCAAGGTCTAGTCATTAAGGTCACAGTTCACAATCTGCTACATGCTACAAATGATAATGTTTTAAAGCTTATTAATAGCTCACTGACAATTTCTGGTTATGCCGGATTTACATTTTTTTTATAAAATTATAAACCATTAAACAACCAAAGACTGTACCAAAAAGAAAACCAACACAAACACGCGTAATTATAAGCCTACACATAATGTAACATTATTACAGAAATATAATATAATAAAATATCCCCCACCCCCTTATCTAAGTAAAAACAAAAACAAAGATAGGTCTTTGCACTTGCAAAAAACATAGATTGTCTACATTGAAAGTATGGAAACCGCACTTTCGTACCGAACCGTACCATACCGTACCGAATACTGTACAGATGTAAGCCTATATGTACAACCCTGACTCTTCAGACCAATGTTAGTTTAATATTTTTATTATTAAATAAATACTCAAACGATAATGCTTATTAAAAATATCCTTTTTGCTATTAATTAACAAAGTACCATTTTGAAGCAGGATTTGTATACCTGTCCAATGCATTGTGTTAACATTGCCCCTAATATTGGTTCTTATGAAATAAGAGATTTCCCAACATCCTTTATATTTACTTCAGAATAAGGTTAGAGATTTTGTGCAGCTGATAATGACTTACAGTAACTTACACACCTTCACGGTAACTTAACGCTCATGAGTCATATACCGTGTTCAGTGTAAGATTTTATAAGATAAGATTTTGCAAGATTTTATAAGATTTTATACTTAAACATCTGCCACAACATTCATTTGACTCCTAACTTGCTGAAAATTTTAGGAAGTAATAAAAATAAGATCATGGACTGTGGACATCAAATCACCAACATATTAGACCAGTCAGGACCTGTGTTGATTTGATCGGTGATTAATATCTGAGGTATTTTACCACTGCATGAATGAAGTGTAGCGTTAGGAGCTATCAGACTTCAAGCGGATAACGTTTACTAAATGCTCAAATGGCTTAGGTGATGAGGAGGCATTGTTGGCAGAAGCCTCATTCACTCACACACACACACTCACAGATCTCCTAAGCAGTGGACTGTGACAAGGCAGGTTGACTCTGCATGACAGAGGATGGGGGATTGGATGTAAACCACACCTTAAACCTTGACTGATTTTACTGCCTCAGGGAGGGATATTTTTCAAGGGGAGATTTAAGACAAAAAAAAAAAAAAAACCAGACCCACATCCTTTTTCTTATCTCTTTCATTTGCAGTCTAGAACACAGATCAAGCATGTCTTCATCTCAACTTTCCTCAACTAACCTTCAAAATAACAGCATCAAAATTTAGTCATTAGTTGTTTCTTATTTGAATACTTTCAAATATTTTAAGATTATTTTTTAAATAGTTTACACTTACATATTTAAATTAAAAAAAAATGTAAAAAAAAAACTTGTATAACATCATCAAAAATGACAGTTCGTGATTATCAATTCCAGTTGCATGGAACATTTTCATGTTATATTGTGCATTTAATCTAATAATAATGATTGTTATTGTTTTCAAATAAACAATGCAGATAACATGCACACATAATGTTATTCTTAGTTTAAACAAAATAAACAATGCAGATAACATACACATATAATGTAACTCTAAGTTTAAAACGGTATTAAGATGTAAAATGTGATAATTACCATCTAAGATGTACACTTTGAAGCCACTGCTCATCCGGGTAATGTAGTGTAAATTAGTGACCGCCATTCCTAATCTTCAGGGTTTTCTAAACAGTGCAATGCTCCTAAACAAGTTGAGTTGTGAGCGGCAGAATGGTTCCTCACTCAGTTTTAAATTGTCACTGAGCTCAAGTGCTCTGCGCTTTCCATGATCATGCCTCTCTGGCTTCTTATTGGATGGTTGAAAGCCAGCCCTCTCCCTCTGGCTTTATATGCATGAGGCGACCTACCACCACAGGTGCCTGATGGGAGTAGACAAAAGAGAAGCTGTGAATTGCCTGCTGTCTATCACCCCCACCACACCATATCACCCACAACATGGGCTAAAAATGACAGTTGAAATCAAATTGCAAATAAAATTAGCAAAACAAAAAAAACGTATATTGCTTTAGTGTAGTACAGAGCTTTGGCATCACAATTATAAACCCAATCATGCATGAGATGTTCAAATTTAGATGTAGAAGTGTGTATTACAGCTAGGGACTGTACACGTGATTTATTTGAAATACTTTGGGAGACAAGCAGCTTAAAATAAAACAATCAGGTATTCTGGATCTACCCTCTTCTCCAAGTATCAACATGCCAGGACAGAGAGATGAATGGTTTCCTTGTTATATTTTCACTGTTCTTGTGAAACACATTTCATGGCATTACAAACTTAAAATTTGTAAAGACTACTTATTTATTAGAATACATTTAGAAACAGATAGACTCATATAAGGCCAACTGTACACAAATTTGAACTTTAAACAGAAGTATTAGCTTTTGAATAATAAAATAAAATATTAACAGGATGCAATTAAATATTATTAAAAAGTCAATAATTTTATACATACACTACTGTATAAGGATTGGTACAATTTTTGTATGTTATTGATAGAAGTCTCTATAATGCTCACCAATGCTGCATTTATTTGATCAAATATAGAGTAAAATCATGAAATATGATTACAATGTAAAATAATGTTTTCTACTATATTTAAAATCTAATTTATTGCTGTGATGGCAAAACTGGAATAGAAAGCTGGAATTTTAGCAGCCGCTAGCAGTCTTCGGTTTCACATGATCCTTCTACAGTATTTTTTAATATATGCTGATTTGATGCATAAGAAAAGTAATGCTACTTAATATTTTTTGGAAACCAATCTTTTATTTCATGATTTTTTGAATGGTAGTCTATACTTGGATATGGGATTCCATTCTGGGATTTAAAAACTCAACAGAATAACAAATATTGAAGATTAACCAATGAAATCAAAATGAAAGCAACTTTGTGACACAGATCTGGTGAACTTTTTTCCACTGAAGCTCAAGATGGTCTTTGGAAATCTCAAATAATTCTGGAGAAAGGCTTATGGAATTTGTGCAACTTAAGTACTTCTGTCATTCCAGCAATAGCAAACAAAACATAATGAAACTTTGAAATTGTTTCAGATGATTTATTTTTTAATTAAACTTTCACTCAAACTGTTATGCTAGTAAAATGATTTTCAATGAAGTATAATAAAATACTTAATACTAGATTCAAAATCAATAGATTTCCGAACCTAACCATAAATCCATTTGGAACTTTACTATCCCACTTTTCCTTCCCTGGATCCTTTTAGAATCCACAAACAAGTCTTGCTCTGTCTTTTGTTTCCTCTCTAGGAGTCAGCACCTGTCGACAGCCCCTCCCCTGCCTTAATCTAAAATCTCACCCGACTGCATTTTTCAGAGTGTTTAGCCCACCTGAGCTGCAGTCATTCCACCATCTTGCCCATACATGCAGTTATGTTGTCAGTTCCCAACCTTTATCCATCGGGCCTTTTCTTTCCACAGATTTGTTTCTCCTATTTCTGTTTTGGCAGAAAGACAAAGACTTCAGAGTGCTGAAGACAGCTTTGTACAGCGTGATCCTGCCTGAGCATGCTTAAGCCACAAATGCTTCCATACATGACTGAAACACACTCCCTCTGGACACACAGTTAACCCCATTTGCATTACAAGGAAGCCATCATAGTGTTACAAGTGAATGCTGCTGATCTACATAAGGATAACCTTTAAACATAACAATTTATTTAATTAAAAGGTAATACTGTTACACTTAATACAGGTTATTTACTTCCCAAAAGAAAAACATTTGAACAGTACAAGCACTTTCTCAAAACTCTTACTCATGTGCCGTTTATTTTGTAACATTCTCTGTGACTACTGTGATTGATTACCTCTCACTGTACCTGCGAATTAACACTGTAATAATCAACTACTGTAAATATTTACTGTACTTACTCCCTATCATTATTGGATTGTCATCTATTTTATAAAAGCATTTCCCAGGATGCCACACACGGTGCAGCTGCATCTCTATAAACCAGTGAGAAAAGCTTCTCACAATCATTCTAGTGCTGGAATGTCAAGTTCGGTTAAAAAGGACCTTGTTAAGCTGCTTATAGAAGGTTATGTATATATTCTAACATATAGTGACAGGCCGAGATAAAACATTTGACTGTATTTGTGCTGAATGAATGAAGTGTAAAGCTTTGCACTGCAATGAAATTCCGCCGCTGCTTGGAGGCGCGTGAAGTGGGAAGCGGCGCCCTCCTGCGGTAGAAATTAGGAATAGCAATAGTTCATCCTGTCGGATGCAAATATATACACAATAATATTTAAGTTTTGGTTTCTGTGCTTCTTTGGAAGTACTAAAGAGTGTGTTTAGCGCAGAGAAGAAGAAATGCCCGCTGAACAGGTAGTGCACCTAACGTTTTTTTGCTTGAGATTGCTATCATTTCAGTGTAGAGTAAAAAACTGTGGCCTGAAGCAAGTACTGTTTTAAGTAATGACACAATGCAATGAGACTATTCGTACCAGCTGAAAAGATACTACAATTCATCAAACAGTGTTTATTTGACTACAGTAAAAAAAAAAAAAATCTATAGCATATCCACAACAATGCTACGATATCGTTATTTTAGAATGTATTTATTTGCATGGTTCTGGTAATGACCAGCATTTTTTTTTTCAGTTTATAAAAAAGTGTAGCATGATTTCACACTTCCATAATGCATTTTTGGCATAGTAGTTATATTAATAATATTATTTTTTTCTTCTCTATAATGTTTTTATATTTTTCATTATGAAGTGATTCAATATTTTTTATTTAATGGATATTTATTTTACTCAGCATAGCTTATTTCATATATAAATATAGGACATTTTTACTATCATTTTTATTTATATATTTGCGTAAACCTATACAGCCTTTCCAGAATAAGCATTATTTTAACAAAAGGTCAAGAATTTTCACCTTGATGGCTGTTTTATATGTATGCGTATAGGTGTTAATAGTGTCTGTTGTCTTCAATTGCACAGACTGTCTGAACTATTCACATGTTTGTCTATGAATGCTTTGGCTCTTTCACTAATGGAACAGCTTTGTAAAGGCAGGTATAAGCTTCCTTTGTTAATGTAATGGCTCAGAAATAGGGTCAACACCAGAAGTGGCAATTCACTTCAATTCACGTCATACGTACTGTGCACTGTATGGAGAGACTCGAACAACTGGTTCCTGCTGGAGAATAACAACTGTTTTCTCAAGGGAAAGGGACCCTTGTAAAGCAACTCCCTGTGAATCCACTAACAAGGGAAGGAGGATGTGGTGCAGAATAATTGAGTTTTACATCACTAAAGAGTGCGAGCTATTTTTTGTGTGTGTTTCAGTGCTTCTGTAATACAACCAAGAAACTAGCCTGAGAAAAGCATCAAGAAAAAAATCTGTACACCATGCACATAGCAAATACAGCCAGCATATCAAGCTTGAACAACATTAAAATGGTAATTGGATATGATGTACACTACTTGAAAAGTTTGGGGTCAGTACGATTTTTATTTTTGAAAGGAATGCATACTTCTATTCAGTATGCATTCAGTTAATCAAAAGTGATCTTTGTTACAAAATATTTGTATTTAAAAAAAATGTATATATATATATATATATATATTTTTTTTTTTTTTTCCCTCTCTTTGCAGATGTAGAGCTTGATCAGAAGGGAAGGGGGAAAGACCTAGGAATTGTAGCCTGCAGGCTCACTGGTGTAAAATCTCAGATTGCACTGTGTGCCTGAAGATGTCTGCTGCTGCCCATGTTAATTGTGTTAATGTGGGTGTAACTGATTCACCACTAAAGTAAAGCATGTGAGCAATGATTTGTTTATTGACAAGGTTTGTCTGACAGAAATGGCCATAGCAATTATGCTTAAGAACCTGGAAAAGTGACAAGACCAATGAATATGAAATGGATGAAAATTAAGATGTGCATCTTTTAGAGTCATACAAACAAAAAGGCCATGAATGTGTTGTTAATGTATTGTGTTGCATTGGGTGGAGCCTGTAAACATTTAGGTTCCTTTCTTTTGAATCTCAGTCAGGCCATTTCCTGATAAATTACCTCACAGGGGACATGGGGGATACTTGTCACACAGATTATTTTCACAAATGTTTGTTTTTACTAGAAGAGATTTTGCATATTGATTTCAAATGCTTAGTTCAAAACTGTAAATAGACATATATACATACACACACATATATATATATATATATATATATATATATATATATATATATATATATATATATATATATATATATATATATATATATATATATATATATATATATGTTAATTCTGTTCTCTGAACATTAAGTCACATTTCATTTTATTTCATAATAGCTCTTGGGTAAACATTTTCATTTTATGCTGACTTTAAGGTATGTGACTATACAGAAAAGGGGTATATGTCAAGCATAACCTGACCAAACCGGAAAAAGATCCCATTGCATTCGCTTGCCGGAGAAAGTGTTAAAAGTATGAACTGATGCCAATATCTTTGGACTTTTAATGTAATCATCTATTTTAATTGTCTGCCTTTTTATTAAATTTTAATATCCGAATGTTCGAGAGAAAACAAAAACTTTTAGATATAAATCTGCACACATGATGAACATCAGTTATGATGATAATCATTGTTATCTTCATTGAAAGCATCTTGAGTAAAGCGTCTCCATATTTAAGCTCATATAAAAGACCTGAACTGGAAGCAAGGTGACATGTTTTACCGAATACAGAAGTTTAATAAAACACATAACCCCCATTGACATTTTAATAGGATTTTTCGTTGTAGCAAAAAGTGTGACAACTAGCCACAGTCTTTCCTGTTAACCACAACACCAAGAACATATAGATTCCCTGTCCAGGGTGCTGAAAACATAGACATGGTACTGAGTACAAAGTATTTCCAAAGTCACTGTCTAGAGTACTGAAAAACCATCCTCGCTTTTCATAGATACTGTATTTCAGAACATTATATTCTATTCCCAGTTGTGCCTGAAAATAAATTTCAAGGTGCATAAAGTGCCCTTTAATAATAATAATAATAATAATAATAATAATAATAATAATAATAATAATAATAATAATAATAATAAAAACAATCATTTCTAACACTGCTCCAACATCCAATAATAATAATATTATTATTTCAAATATATATATTTAAGACAAACATTCATAATTAATCGTCAGTTATCTGAGGCTTTTCTTCAAAGCCCCTTGCAGCATCCCTATATCGTACTAAGACAATCCCGAGAGAACAACCTGGGTTTAGGTGTGTTGCTCAAGGGCACCATGGCAACAGTTCAAGGATGGCCACAAGCAGAGTCTGAACCTACAACTTTTTAGTTACAAGCTCTTTAATCACTATAGGCAGGACCACCCACTGTCAGTGATGTTCAATCGGTGTCTCTCGTTTCCTTAAAATGAACACAAGCACATGTCAAATTCGTCTCTCCTCACCATTCATCAATTTACGCATCTAAACAACCACATCTGTCCCGCGCGTAAATAACGGGCGCAACGGGGAAAAACTCACGATGGTTCAGAAAAATGACGAGGAAAACACTGAGCGGATTACTAGGATTGGATGGCACGAGTGATGCAATCCCTGTATCCTCCGAAGCCCTAACCGGGTCGCAGAGAATCTGGCCGGAGATTTTGCCTCACTGAGTTTCATTTATGACAATTACTATACCTTAACCGAGCGAGCACACTTTTAACAAGTGCCTCTTCGATAGGATTGTTTTTCTCCACGCCCGTGGAGTAGGACCTAAACATCATCTAAATCAATGGAAGGAGCATGAAATCCTAATGCCAATTGTTGAACGAGATTCTCAGTGATGCAAGTCAACCAGTCACAGGCTATTACGAGCATTTATTTACGCATATTTTATCGTGATTTTAGTAAAGCACTGATTTGGTTTCTTTCATTTGTTGCAGTGCTTTGCATGTTGTGAAGCACGACCTTTGCTTTGAGGTGCACCCTGGAGAATTGCGTATCATTTATTTTCGCGTGTCGTTTTAAACTGAAACCCTCGGTTGCATCCTAGATATCAGATACTTGATCAGTTTTACAATCGTCTTGGATTTCTTTATTTATTTTTTGCCGTGCAGAATCTACAGGGGATAATTTACTGTCGCATCCCTTTTCATCTTCACCATGAATTACCTGCGACGTCGACTATCGGACAGTAATTTCATGTCCAACTTGCCCAATGGCTACATGAGCGATTTACAGCGGCCCGATCCGCAGCAGAGCCCAGCCCCTGTTCTTTCGCCGGGCTCTCAAGAGAGGCGTCAACCCCCCAGCCAGTCTTCCGGCGCCGGCTTTTTTTCCTCCATTTCCAACGCCGTCAAACAGACCACCGCCGCCGCTGCTGCTACCTTTAACGAGGCCACCGAGAGAGGAATCGGCTCGAGCAATGCCAAGATCCTCCTGGTCATTGATGATCAGCAGACAGACTGGTAAGACATGGTCCAATGAATTTTAAATATAGGCCTATGACTTGGAGTTTATGAACAGAATATTCAGGTGTTTGTTTCACGTTTCAGGCTCGCACCTGAGGTGTATCTCGTGCTTTTACAGGCCAAAAGGAGTCACTACCCAAATGTCGTGACTCATTAATATACGGGCCTTCTGGCACGCTCTTCCGTGTAGTCGTGGGTGTGCCCTCGCGTGTGTTTGTGCGCATTTCACTACTCAGTCTGGAGCAGTTAATGGAGAAGCAGTGAGACCCTATAGCCAAGCATATTCCATTAGATTTTGAGTCTAGATTAAAAGGTCCCGCGTTGCTGGGTTTAAGAGTAGACTGAAAAGTGTTAACACAAAGTCTTTGAAAATGAAAAGGTAAATTTGAAGTTTTCACAAGTGAAACTCTCTAGAGAACTTATAGGAACCATTTTCAGGATGGATCAAAATGTCCTATTGTATACTCAAGGAATTATATGAGTATACAATATTTGAGAAATATATTTAAAAAGGGGCCATGACGGCTAGTGACATTTCCTGGAATACTGAAATAAAAACAAAACCAAAAAGTTAATTTCATATGCATTCAGATACTTTTTAGTGGAGGCAACATTTCATCCATCCATTCAGCTACCGTATTTTCCGGACTATAAGTCGCACTTTTTTCATAGTTTGGCTGGTCCTGCGACTTATAGTCAGGTGCGACTTATTTATCAAAATTAATTTGACATGAACCAAGAGAAATGAACTTACAGAAAATATTACCGTCTACAGCCGCCAGAGGGCGCTCTATGCTGCCAGAGATGCTGCTCCTGTAGTCTACACTAAGCAGCATATAGCGCCCTCTCGCGGCTGTAGACGGTAATGTTTTCTCTTGGTTCTTGGGTCTAAATAAATGCGACTTATAGTCCGGTGCGACTAAAATCACATGGTCCCAGACATTGAAACAAAACTCATAAGCCTCCCTTACACAAAGAACTCATGCTTGATGAATATTTGAAATACATGACTTTCACACTATTTCACAGTTGCATAATCTAGTTTTGGACACAGTTTATGTGTTTTTGTTAACTATGACTCACGACTGCAAAAATGTTTTCTTTTTGTATCTTTCTTTCGTCAGGGCAAAGGTGTTTAAAGGCAAGAAGGTTCATGGTGAATTTGACATTAAAGTAGAACAGGTGAGATTTTTTTTTAATTCTTCCAAACTAACAGAGCAGTACAACTCAACAACATACTTGTAATGAATTAGATGCTAGACTTAACAAAACACATAAACTGGCTAGAGATTATTGTTATCACTCTGAGTTGCAATACTGAGCCTTTGTCATTTCTTCAGTGGCATTTGTTTGTGTTTTGAAAATGGATGGGGCAATATATCAAATCTGTCCCTAGTATGCAAGATCGAAACGATTTTAGACGAGGATAAAATAAAATGAATCTGTTATGTCAATGAATAATATCCTTTAAAATAATTAGCCATGGACGAAATAGATTTGATAGCAGCTTTACCATAATCCAAAAGTAATTTTGACCATAAGAAACATTTTGTTATTGAACAACCGCTTGAAAATATGTTTAGTTAGTTTTATGTGTAACACTATTAATTATTACACAGTAATATAGGGATTAAGGCAAGACTTTGGCAAACAATCTGGAATACCAGACAACATGGATTCAAAACCACTTTTGTGTTTTAAATTTTTTTAATAACAGTGTCAGTAAAAAAAATCCTGTCTTAAAAGGAAATATTGATGGTATACTTTTAAAAAAATTTTTTTAGTTATAACATAACCACACTGGCAACCCATCACCGACCTCAGGTGCTGTTTTAGTATAAATGCTTTGACAGGATCATTTTACTGATCCCATACATTGATCCTTTCATCCCATCTGGTGATTGTTATTGGTTTTCAAGGCTGAATTCTCTGAGGTTAATCTGGTGGCTCACGCAACAGGAAGCTATAGCGTGGACATTGAGGCCATCCGCAATGGGAACAAAATCACAAAGTAGGTTTCACATCTGTTGTAGAAATCTTTCAGAATGTTTTTTCTAAACTACTGCCGATATAAAGCATTTAATTCAGTGGGTTTACTTTGTTGATGAATTCTGCAAACAATTATACAAATATAAAAAAAGTATGAGAATAATTAATGGAATTAATGTATATAATATTTAGAGCATCATTCTAGATGATTAATCAAAGAAAATAAATGTACTGTTTATACTACTGTCTATCTGTACTATATAAATACATAGATTTGCTTCAATTAATCACAGTATAATTACTGATAATAATTACCAACATTTCTGTGGTCATTTAGGTGTTTCAAGCCAGATTTTGTGCTGGTGCGACAGCATGCTTTTAGCATGGCCAAGAATGGCGACCACAGGAACATTGTGATTGGACTTCAGTATGCTGGTCTGCCCAGTGTCAATTCCATTCACTCTGTCTACAACTTCTGTGACAAACCATGGGTGGTGAGCACTGCATACATTAGTCTATACTGATCAGCCAATTGGGGATGTTCTTAGAGTGTCCAAAATGGGAGTAGTAATGTATTTTAAACATATTTCCATAATAATAATAATAATAAAAAAATAAAAATTTTCATATTCCCTCAGTAAAAGAAAGTAGTGTTTTCCAAGCTTGGAAAAATAATGGAAATTAATCAAACTGGTAACACTTTACATAAAGCCTTAAAGCGAAGGTATTAATAATATAAATTGTAATGCATTATGTCTTTTCATAAATAATTGTAACCAAAGTTAAAATGCATTATAATAGTTGAAGGTTTGTCTGTCTTTTGTTTAATGCATTATACTTAAAGGTGTAACAATGCAAAAATTATATTTTGATGTATTACAATTGTGGTTCCAATTATTCATGAGATTATGTAATTGCAAATACATTATAAGGTGCATTACAAGGCATAATCAAGACATTAAAAGTCATTTTATAATGCATTATATATAAAGGCTTTAAGCGTTACCATAAAATCTTATAAAATGCATTTATGTTGCTATTGTATAAAGAAAAATATATTAATCAAAAAATTTACTTTTAACATTTTTTTGGTCAATTCTTTTCAATTAAATAGGTCAAGCTGCTCCAAAAATCAGAGAAAAAATTTATTTCCCAAACGGTCTGAATTTAAAATGATTTTTAACGATCAATCAAAATGGTTTTTTTTTTCTTTCTTTTTTTTTAACAACTGAAAAGATAATGAAAAAAATGATTTGTCGAAAAGGAACTCTGTTTCTATGTTTCCAGTTAAACAGAGCATTATCACAAGGGCTTTGAATATCCTTAAACTGTTAGCATTCCACTGTATCGCCCACAGTACACTGCATGTATTTGAGGGTTAACTTTGTGACGAAACATGTCATATATCTTTGAAAAGCTGAAATTCTTCTGATTTTAAGATGCAATCATTATTTTTGTCAGACCACCAATAAGGTTTTAATGCTGTGATCCCATTCTGTTTTCAAGCTTATAGCTCCAGGCTATAGTCATCTGCAGGCATCTTTTTCCAAAATAAAATGTAGGCGGAATGTTTGTTCTTTTTTCAGTGTGTTCAAAGTTCTATTGCTCAGTATCAGTAAGACTTACAGTGTCACCTTTCAAATAAGACCAAAACAATGATTATACTTCAAGAACAGCATGCAGTTTATTTGGGTATGCATTTTTTAGGCTTTAAGGCAAATTTTACTGGAATTCTAAGGGGGTAACTATTGCTGCATAATAAATGTCTCTATGTTTCTATGTTTATGTATGTATGTCTGTGTGTGGGTCGCCATGCATCTATCAGTTTGGTCAGTTGTCCAGATTGTACAAGCAGTTGGGTCCAGAGGAGTTCCCACTGATCGACCAGGTTTATTACCCAAACCACAAGGAGATGGTGAGTGTTTAACCATCTGTCCCTCTCCTGGCCCTCTTCACCAGTAAACCCTGAGGCCTGAGCTATAGGGCTCTAGATGGTCCACTAGACCCCAAACAAAGCTCCCATCTGTGGCAGGGACAGCAGTGCCTGAATGCAGTCAATAATAAAATAGAAAAGACCCAGTTCAGCATTGCTCCACTAAACTTAGCATAGTTATAGCCCTGTCTAGACTTGGAATTTTATTAACTGCAGACTAGTTTAATTGTGTGGTACATCACAGTTCTTACAGATATAGTTTAGGTTTTAATACGAGAGGGAAGCTTTCTACAGTGCCACCACCACCTCCTATTCCTCCACTGCAGGCGTCTTCACACATAAATGATCCTAGACACACTCTTTGCCAGAATGTTTTCCTCTCTCCCTGGCCTTTTTTTTAAGATAAAGGACAGTAGACTCAGGTGTAATTCAGTGGGCTCATTTTGTCCCTGAGCAAAAAGATTTTGCTCTCTGATTTCAATTACTGCAGCAAGCAATATAAAGAAGATGCCTTTCAAGTACCACAGAGACTGCAAATACATGCTCTCCTATTAATAACCAATTCAATTCAAAGGACCCAAAAAACTTTGTCCAATCAAAATGTTCGGTCCGAACATTATGATTGGCTGTCCTGCCTGCCTGTCAAATATGTATTTGCATACCTCTGCGCACCCTGATTGCGAAAAAATGACACATCATCAACGCATTCCAGCATTAATTAAAGGCATTATAATAACATTATGCACATTATATTCTAATGTTTTCTCACCGGTGAATGTGACTTGAGGTAATCTGACAGCACTGCATTTAATCCTTCACCAATGCCTTCTCTAATCGTGTCGCAGGTTAGTCTGTGCTCTGACAGAGTATGTTCATGTGTTTTAGGGGAGGCGTGGCTTCGCAGCATGATTATGCAGGAGGTTGGGGATCTAGCTTTCAAAGCCAACTTGCTATCGCTATCCTTTCTAAAATCGCCTACCCTACCTTTAATTTATTTTATCAAAAATACAGTAAAAACAGTAAAATTTTAAAAATTATTAGCAATTTTATGTAACTTTTCTATTTTAATATTTAATATAATTTAATTCTTGTAATGACAAAGCTGACAGAATTTTCAGCAACCATTATTCCAGTCTTTTTCAAAAATCATTCTAATATGCTGAGAAACATTTATTATTATGAATGTTGAAGGCTTAAAAATTTTGTGGAAACTTTGAAACCTTTTTTTAAAGATTCTTTGATGAATAGAAGGTTCAAAAGAACAGCATTTATTTGAAATAGAAATGTAACATTATAAGTGTTATATTATTAATATTTGTTAATATTTATTACGTTTTGTATTAATATTATATTATATTATAATGTTATGTTAATATTCTTAAAAAAATCTTCATATATCTTTCTTGTCTTCAGATCACTACACCTGGCTTTCCTGTGGTAGTGAAGATGGGTCATGCTCACTCTGGCATGGGAAAGGTATGACTGATACCTTTTCTTAGACATCCCTGTCAATTGCTTTTTAAATATATGATAAAAATGTCTTTCATTAAACTAATTAGAAATCCCAAACTTTCTATATTATTGTGTGACTTTTTGTGATTACAGTTGTATCAGTGCAATTCAAATTCTCTGTACAGGTCAAAGTGGACAATCAATATGACTTCCAAGACATAGCTAGTGTTGTAGCTTTGACAAAGACGTATGCCACATCTGAACCTTTTATTGACGCCAAGTATGACATCCGAATCCAGAAAATCGGTGACAATTACAAGGCCTACATGTAAGAATCTAAAACCAGAGTTTTCATGTCAATAAGACATGGATGGAATCTATGTCTTTAACAAAATCACAGGAACTGATTGAAAAACACTGTGTAATACCTGCTGTTGTTTTTATTGGACAGGAGGACATCTATATCTGGCAACTGGAAGACCAACACAGGATCAGCCATGTTAGAGCAGGTGGCCATGTCTGACAGGTACACACATCTTACAGGATGTGCCTTCTTCCACGACACAAGGCATATTATACAGTTCCTATAACATGCCATTAGATAACCTTATTAGATGTTTGCTCATCTAAAAATGACATATTTTGCATAATTGATGCTCAATTTAAGGTAGAATGTAGAAGGATCCAAGGCAGCTCGATTGGTTTTGAGACAATTGTATTATCATTAGGGTTACGATTTGGAAAAAATTTGTGATCGTGGTTTAAAATGCAAAAATCAGAAAGCTCCTTTTTTGCCCCTTGCTACGTAATTTGGCCAAAACAGTTGTGATTGTATATAAATACTAAATATGACTTAATTACATACATAATTATTTTTGTTACTATTTTGGTTTTATTTCAATAAATTGTGCAAACCTAATAATCTTACTGATGTAAAAAGTCATTTACATATACAAAAAAAAGACTATTACTGATGGAATTGTTGTTCAGTTGTTGTTCATTTTGAAACAAAAAACTGAGTTTAGTTTGCTAGAGGATTTTCAATCAAAGCAGTCGATGATACCAAGCCAAATATTAATGTTTTGAAGTAATCCTGATTCCCTTGTTTACTCTAGGCAACAGCGTGGGTGGATACTTTTAGTGGAATGCATAAGGTCATCATTTGTGTTTTTCCCTGCAGGTATCGTATGTGGGTGGACGTATGCTCTGAGGTTTTCGGGGGTCTTGATATATGCGCTGTAGAGGCATTGCATGGTAAAGATGGTCGGGATTACATCATAGAGGTAACAACATCAGTAAAAAAAATAGCTTTCAAAATAACTATAATAATAATAATATCCTTAATGCCCTGGGCAAATGCTCTGTGTGTGTGTCTGTTAGGTGGTGGGCTGCTCAATGCCTCTCATAGGAGACCAGCAGGATGAGGACCGAGCTCTCATAGCTGATCTTGTTGTGGCTAAAATGAACCGGACTGTGCCATACACTTCAGCTCCCACTCCAGTCCGTTCTCAGGTTAACAGACTCGCTTCAAAACTTCCTCATATATTGTCAACCCAGGCTCAATGGAAAATGTGCCTGTGGTAACATTTCTGTAAAATTATATGATGTTGCTTCTTGTAAGCATTGTGTCACAAGTAAAATGTGAGTGCCTCTAAAAGCATGTTAAATTTTATCTGCAACTGATGAACATGAATGTTTTATTATGGTGCTGTTGTACATAATGCAGCATTTTGGAAATGAAATATCTGATGAGGGGTGCAAAGATTTGCTCTTTCCAAAATCATAGATCAAATTTTAATGAGCTGTTCAGTTTGAGCTGGCCTGTTGGCCATTAAAAAACAGTCAGTATTTATTGTCAAATTTATTTAGCAGAAATATGCAAAACTTGTAGTCACAGCAAGAGTCTGAGATCCTTTTTGATTGCAGTGCATAGATTGATATTCTACATTATTCCAAAAGCTGTGATTGTAATGATTCATAGCCACACAGGTGGGAGAGAATGAGAGTGAGAAATGCCTTTAATGCACAAGTTAAGGACTCAGACATAATTTCTCATCACCTCTGCATCAAATCGCTTGGTTTAATTCCCTCCACATTTGTGTTTAACTGATTGCCTGATAATTAATGACCGCACTTTTGTTGGCATCAGACATTTATTTATGTTTCTATAGTGATGATCAGCAATTTTTTGACTAAAGGCGTTTCTAAAAATAATAAAATGTGCACTGAAATTTATGTGTGCCAGGCCAGCATTCTGTTTCTGTGCGGTTTGGTTGCTGATATACTATCCTTTCTTATGTTTGTTGTATATTTTAGGGCCCAGCTGTTTCACCTCAATCCATCTCTCAGTCTAGTGTCCCCCAGGTGCAACAGCGCCCTCCTCCACAGGGTAAGGGATTACACTAAAGAATGTCATGCAGCATAGTTTTCAAATATGCAACATGACGACACATTGCAGCTGGTTTGACACAGTTGATGTCGTATATTTTTAGTGAATAAAGTCCCAAGTTTTGATCTGTTCATCACATAAGTCTTGAAATATAGCTTCTGGGTGGCTTGTGGTACTTTTAAAAATGATTTTGTTGTTCAGCTGATGCCATCAGAAAAGAAATGCCATTCCAGAGGTGAAAGTGATTTTACAAGACTAGTAATGTGCTCTAACGAAATAAATATATATATATTTTTTGTTCAACGCCAAAAGATGCAGGCTGCTCAATATGTATTTTCACTGCTGATTTGAGATTCTTCCTCTGGTATTCATTATTGGTTAGAAAGATACTCTGTTTGTGATTGCCACAAAGACATAGTTTTGCAGCAACATCTCTGGGCATGATAAAAAAAGTGCAAATCTTATTAGTTGGCCAATGTTCTTTGCGGTGTGATGGAAAAGAGATTAGAATACTTCTCTGTAAAAAAAACAAACAAAAAATAATAATTTCATCAACAGCACATGTTCATGTTGGTCTGAACTGATGTGTTAACAGCTGTTGATTTAAATCAAAATGTTTATAGCACCAAATTTTCATGACAACCTTCTTTGGTGTGATTAGGCCTTTAAGGTGAAAAATTATTAATTAATTCCACTGTATGCAAAACAGAGACTTTAGATATTGAGCAAACAGAAGATAGAAAGTCATACAGGTTTGGAATAACATGAGGGTGAATAAATTAAGACAGATATTTCTAAATACCAATAGATCTCTGGATAACTGTGTAAAAATGGTTCATAGTTTGTGTTTAATAGTTTGTGCTTAGATTACAACCTGTTTACACAGTAAAAATTAGCTCTGTTTTTAGGAGGTCCACAACAAGCAGATGCTAGCACTACTGCTGCCCGCCAAGGAGCCCCACCACAGCAGCGCCCATCTCCCCAGGGCCAGCCCCCTGCCCAAACCCAGTCTGTGACCAGTCCTACTGCTCAGAACCCTCCTACCCAACAAACCCGGCCAAATCAACCCCCACAGCGACAAGCCAGTCAAGGGGCTTCAGGTCAGCAGAGGCCCACTACGGCACAGGGTCCTGCCCAGCGTGGCCCGGGTGGCTCTCCTCAGTCACAGAGGCCCCAGCAAGGTGGTCCCCAACAGCAACCACAAAGGCCTAAAACTGGTGGCCAGGGTCCCAAACCAGCTGGTCAGCCTCAGCAGAGGCCTCAGCAGCCAAGACAAGGCCAGCCAACCAGGCAGCCATCCCAGGGTGGATCACAGCCAACCCAGGACGTCCCTCAACCACCCCTGCAAACGCAGAGCAGTCCTCTCCCTCCTACCACTCAGCAACCACGGCCAACTGCAAAGAGCCAGGGAGGTCTAGGAGGCCCAGGAGGTGCACGACCTCCTTTGCAGCAGAAACCTACACCTCCTCAGAAGCCAAGTCCTGATCACCCGGCTCTGAGAGGATCACCACAGCTTAAGTAAGATGTTTTTTGTCCTCTGTCATATTAACTTGAAATTTGTAAGTGCAGTTGACTAGATGTGGAGGTTTTTATGATTCATAAGCATCTGGACATGTTTTTCCATTTATTGATGATGTTTCATTACCCACGCAAATGTCTACACTAGGTAGATGGTGGCCATTCTCCTCTGCTACATCGTAAAATTCTTAACTCACATGACAAGATGATGGTATTGATTGACAGTGACTGTGTGAAATAGGCTAAACCTATCAGGGTAAATGTTGTATAGGGTTGGTTTTAAATACAGACCTCCTGGTTTGATTGTGATTCTTAAAGCGCTGAATTTGATTATATTCTACTGTATACTCAAATAATGTGGGTACAATTTGCGGGGGCTTATTTTCTAACACTGCTATTCAAAAGTCTGGGTCAGTTTTCAATAAGGATCTTGTAATGGTTTTTGAAAGAAGTCTTGTTTTAAAATGCTGATTTAATGCTCAAGAAACATTTCATTATTATTATCAATATAAGGGCTGCAAAAATTAATCGAATTTGTAATCGCAATTACAATTACGAATGCCACAATTATGTGATCGCTCAAAGCGCCAATTATTTTTTCAAAGTTCACTTATGTTATTCTGTGTGCTTAAGATATGTTTTTTTTTCTACAGGTTATCTTAAGGGTTTTTCCATTGTTTTAATCTTAGTATAAAATTATAATATCATGCATATTTTTACTTTTTTATTTAAAGAAGAATCCAATCCAATGTATTGTTCTCATTTTAGGCTTGATACTATAGAAAAACAATTAAAAAAATAATTTTGTGTTTTCAGCATGCTTATTTTCAGCAAAAAATATGGCATGCAGTTGCTTCAGACAATGATATAAACATGTAAATTGTGATAATCCTTATTAATAATCTCAAATACAATTTCAAGGCAATAATCAACAATTATTATTATTTTTTGGTCATAATCGTGCAGCCCTAATCAACGTTGAAACTGTAAGTTTCTTTGATGAATAGAAATTTCAAAAGAACAGCATGTAGAGTATTTGAAACAGGATTTTTTTTGTAATATTATTTTGTAATATTATAAATGTCTTAGCTGTCACTTTTGATCAATATAATGCTTCCTTACTGAAAAGTATTATTTTCTTTAACAACAACAACGACCAAACTGCCCCCAAACCCTTGAACAGTACAGCACATAATTAAAAAAAATATTTAAACAATTTTTATTTTGAAAATGAACAGCCTAAACTATGCAGTTAAATGCCTTAGTAAGAACACAGTGACAACTAAAGGATGAGAAGCAGATAAAGATTAGATCAGATAAAGATTAAAAGGATAGATCAGATAAAGATTGTGATTAATCAGAAAACCTATGTTTTACACAGTGATGTCATGGTAATGCTATTTTATTAATATAAGAGACTAGATGGTGACCAGCTAATTACTGGTCTGATTGGGCATTTCTTGACTTGCCAGCCACTTACAATGCCATTAAACCCTGTGTTGTTCTAACTAATTCACATAGCCATCACAACATCTTCCTATTTCATAATAGGAATGGTGCAAGTTCAAATTGGATAAAGCCTAATGGAAAATAACTTGAAATCATCTTTATGTTTAACTCCCCCAAATCTATAATCTAATAATTTAATATTCCATATTTTAGCCATGGATGTATTGGCTACTACCAAGTATGCAACAGAATGGATGAAATGAAATGAATGGATAAACATGTCCAAAAGCTCTTTAACAGATTCTGCAAAGCATACTGTAACTTAAATTTCCTTAAATATTAATAAACAGATTTTGATAATGTTGATGATAATAATGAACATGACATTTGAAAATAATGGTTATCATGATGAATGTGGCTTATACATATAGGCAGACGCCTAATTAAAACAATAGAGATACAGAAGTATGCACACTAGATGATCTGGTATTTTGCATGCCGAAGATGGCTCCCTTCAGTCTCCCACCCAAACCATTCATGCACTTGATTGTGGAAATTTTGTGCATTTTTCTGAATAGAAATGTGCATTTGATCTATTTTCACTGTCAAGCGATTGTCAGCAAGTATGAATGGGTTCATCTTATTACCACTGTTTCTCAATAAAGTTCTAAGGTGACTAATGTAATACAACACAGATTCTTCCATAAAAACAAACAAACAAAAAAAAAAACATAATATTTATTTATATTATTGAGATGTGCCTTTGCACTTGGTTCTTTATTTAGGAATAGTGGCCCAGAATAAACAATGGCACAGAGTAAAGTGCATGTATATACATCCAGAGATGCCATTTCTCATAAGTCCAAGGGCTGATGTAAACATTGCACTTGAATCATGACTGCATAAATGAACGACACAAAAGAAAGCATATAAATTCAGTCTCTCTCTTTCTCTCACAGCTTATTTATTTTTCTCTGCCAATCCTTTATAGAGCCATCTCCATGCGTTTGCTGCATGACTTTAATAGCCTCTTCCTCTCCTTTATTGCCACTTCTTCTCTTTGTAGCAAATCCCAGTCTCTTACCAATACATTCAACATTCCAGAAACGCCGGCCGCCCAGCACCAAAGTCCTAGTCAGGATGAAGCCAAGGCTGAGACCATCCGCAACCTTCGGAAATCCTTTGCAAGCCTCTTCTCCGTGGAATAAACACACACACAGACACAGAAACACATACACAGACAGAGAGGTTATGCATTTCTAAAAAACATACAAACACATACAATTGTCAGTTATACACAGGAAGGACCAATTATATCGCACATTGCAGTGCACTTCAGATCTGTGCACATCAATTTGCAATGCGACATAAATGAAACACTGCCTGCACTGAATTCATTAGACACATTCCCAGTTTTTTTAGGCCAACTGATGGAGGGAGGTGTGAAAATAAAATACCACACACAGAAATACTCGCATGCACCATTTTACACTACCTACACAGTGACTGGACCTGCATACACTTAGCACACGTGCTTTGCCTAGTCATTCCAGTCTCCTATTATTAGCTAATAATCCTAGATTGTTTTTGGAAATGAAAAGTTTTGGTGGACGTTTTGCTGTAAAACCATCCACCGCCACGCTCACTCAGATATATGATATCTGAAGTATGTCTGCTAATTTTCTGAAGCATGTTCTTTTACGATAAGGGGCACCATCTTATGATTTTAACAGTACGCCACATTGTAATGTAATTAAATGTTTTATGGTTCCATATTTTACATGCGTGAGCAGGATTTTGGATTTTGCAATAACACATTGTGAAGTTGTTTAAATTTTGCACAAGATTCCATTGTCGAAACGAACCCTGAAGCTGTTAGCGCTAGCCACTTGTGTTACTTGCATGTCACTTAAGGAGAACGTAGTCACACACTGTGGGTGGTCTTGCTTTGTGTTGTGTTGTTGCACCTAGATAAAGTTGTTGTAGTGAAAATGTTGTTTCATTTTCGTGAGCAAGCTGTCGCTGCTTCCCTGACGTCCCTTTTCCTGACAAGAAACACAATTGTACACCCTTCAACATGTTTAATATGCCTTAGACAGATAGGCATACAAAAAGAGGTTGGTTTTGTGCAATCACATATGTCTCAGGGATGTCCTGAAGAGAAAGACGCAATGACCTAGTGTCATTGATCAGGTCTTCCAACCCATTACTGTATAGAGTTATTGATTGCGAAGGCCAGTAAAGGGCCTTACATAAACATGTTTGCACACTAACACTGTAACTCTTGAGAACATATAAGATGGGTGAAAGCTCAGGAGGTTTGTTGCATCAAGAGAAGGTATATTTTGCATGCCTGGATGAGTATGTAGGTGTTTAGAGCTGCTTGTTCATCAAACTTGGGCCCAATGAAAATGCAAAGCCAAAATACAAAGCCAAGGATGCCATCAGCAGCAAATGTCTTCACAAAAAGGTCATCTTTAGAAGAGATGCTTGTCACATGTTGGGTTTTAGACTAAACTGCATTTAGTATGCCCCAGTGTGATCCCAGTTACACAATGTGGATCCTAAACCAACTACTCCTGAAACGCCATACCCAAGGAGTTTAGAGCTGAACTGACAGTGTCTTCCACAGGTGAGGATAAAACATCCCAATACTAGGCAATATATTTAGTCAAGGCCATTCCAGGAGTCCCAACCCAATCCTGAATCCTCCCTGCTTTCCCGCTCACCAGCCTGTTGTGTATTCTCAGTGATCCTTTTGTGACAAATGGTGCATTAATGTGTATATATATGTATAATGTAATGTTGTACCATGAACTGTCTAAACCAAATAGAAGTGTTGTACAGATCTTAACTCAACAAACGGTGCAAACGCCCTGTATTTGATTTGATCCTGAAAAGGTGATCGTTGTGGGTCTTGAGTAAGACAACGATTTTACTTCAGTCAGATGTGATTTAGGTTGTGCAATATCGTCCACTGTAAACTAAACCTATCAGGTCTGTGTTCTTTATTTGACCCGTTTTGTGACAAATGCAGTTATTAAAAGTCATCTTCAATGTAAGTAGCTTGGTTCACATATGTGGTTATCTAGATGGTCCTCCATGATATTGTTGTGGCTCAGGCAAACTTTCAGTGTTCTTCTGTGTGGTCATGTTTTTACCAATTAGGATATATATGTATGTATGTTAAATGATGACTTTAATGAATGTCTAATAAATAACTTTATCACTGATGCAATCAAGTTTTTACGGAGGCGGGGCACACATGACATGCAAGAAAAAAGAAATAAATTGTGCACACGATTTACTAACCTCAATGTACTAAAACATGTGCAGGATTACTATTGCGTTCCCTCGATTTATTAATTCGTTCCCTCAGTGTACTAAAACGTGCATGATTTAGCAAATCGAGGGAACGAATTAGTAAAACATGCGCACAATTTATAAATCGAGTGAACGAAATAGTAAATAGAGTGAATGCAATAGTAATCGTGTGCACATTTAGTACATTGAGGGAACGAATTAGTAAATCGAGGGAACGCAATTGTAAATCGTACGCACGTTTTAGTACATTGAGGAAACTAATTAGTAAATCGTGCGCACGATTTAGCCCACAATTTTTTCCTGCATGTCATGTGCAGGGCTCCGTAAGTTTTAGAGGAACAAATTATTTGAATTTTGCTGTACTTATGGAACCCATGCCTGCGGTTTGTACTTCACAGTTTGTGGTTTTTTTTTTGCCATATTTTACATTTGTGTACTTTCTGTTTTTATATTAAGAATAATTATCTCCTTTTAAAGAAAATGTATTCAAATGGATCATAATTTCTAAATAGGTTTGACTGTTTCTCAGTGAATTTTATTGTCTGTTCATGCTTGCCTAAAACTGTAGAAAAGAAAGATATAAAATTAAATTACAAATATATAAAATTATAGACTTAAATTCTATTAATATGAGAAATATTGTTAAACATCGTGTAGTATTACACAACAAATGCAACTTTTGATGTGATCTTCGATGTAGCTTAATAATGGTGTCAAATTACTATGCTAAAATGTGCACAAAATCAATAAAGTCTATCAAATAAATATGCATCTCCTTTCTCTTTTATGTTAACATCCTTTGTTTGGAATGTTAATCATAAATATAGCCTAATGCCTAACTGAAGAAAGCTAAAGATGTGATGACATGGAATTAATTCAGTGAGTTGATTCAGTGAAAGATTTATACTGATTAAACTGATTCAAAACGTTAACTCGTTTTTTTCCTTCCATATCTCTGACATGACATGGACGAACCACAATTCTCACACCTGCAACAACATTCTCCCTCTCATCTGTATATAGTCAACCTGCAAGCTGTTTATGTTTGTCAAGATACATTACAACATATGGCACAACTAATAATTCACCCACAAATTATAAATGATGAAATCATTTACTCACCCTCATTGTTTCTTTCATGACTTTCTGATTTCTAAATACAATTTCTGGAGAATAACAACGCTATCTCACGTAAAGCAAACGAGGACTGTTTCTGTCAAACTTCAAAATGACCAAAAAGGAGCACCGAAAATTATCTTAGGCCTTAAGCAAATATCAAGCGAAAAACGTCAGACGGCAGCAAATCGCTATATGATGCAGTCTATCATATCGTTTGCACATTGGACGCTTTGCAGTTGTTGCACACATATAGCCTATTAAGATTAAGGTAACGTTTATATAAAATATGCTCTCTGTTACAAGTTTTTAATCGGCATTTTGAAACATCTTCGAATGTGAGACATGATTAGCGCTATCTCGTAATGAAAATGCGTTAATGAAGTTACAATAGTAGGCTACTTTCTACAAATCCAAATATTTCAGGTTAAAGCCCTGTCGAAGTCATTCTGATTCAAAACTTTTAATCGATTCCAAAACTCCAATACAATTTTAAACACGTAGATTTAAGTTATAATCGCATTGCAATTTACAGCAGTTATAAAAAAAAAAAAAAAAAAAAAAAAAAAATCTAGTCGCGTCTCAAGTGCAAGAGAAGCTGTTACTCAGTATCACCACAGTGTGGCGCAGATCTGCAACATTTTTAAGCACCATTTATGAAATTTGCTGTGTAATACATAGCCTACTGCCTGACTCCATTGTAGTCCTTTTAGTTTGTGTTTGTCGGTTCTTGAATGTCCTTCCACGTGTTCCTGTGTCTGCTACATTACCCTTGTGATTTGGATTATTAAAAGACTGTGATATTGAAGAACTCCTCGTTTCATGCTCTCCTAAGTGAATTGTGACAATAGCTACATTTATTGAGACATTTTCATACCCCCCACACCCCCCATATTCAACACTACTACTGAGCAACTGCAATTCGTTTGATTTCTTTTATACAATCTATTCATAATAAAAGCATTAGTTGTGCTGTGGCGTATAATTATTTTTAGTGGTCTGTGACATTTGTTCATTCATATTGAATTAAAGCTCACTCTTTATCACTGAAAGGCTCTTTATATATCGAAGCACATCATGTAATGCAATCAAGCAGAGACATCTCTTCCATTCAGTGTCTGGACTACTCTGATACCAGATGCCATTATGCCCACAACTATTGTATTGTTCATGCAATCTGAATTAGCCTCTGGCAAGGGAGATATTATGATGTTATGTATAACTCTGAGTGGTAAAATGAAGCTAAGAGTATGTGATACTGTGCTTTACAGAAGCATGCAAGGCTTTATTAGACCCTGAAGTGAAAACAATGATGGTAGTACATAGGCCCCATCTGTGCTGTTGTCTCACAGGCACGGTCTCCTTTGAAAATAGAAAACTGAGCACACAAGAGGACTGTCACTCACTGTAGTGAGCTGTGAGCTTATAATTACATTCCTCAAAGCCAGGTCAGGACCTCTGTTTGACTGCTCATCAGCAGTGTCTATTCTCATGCATTTCTCTTAAACAAATAACCCTCTCTCAATTTCCAGTGACAAGAAAACTTTTTAAACTTATAACATCAAGTCTGAAAGCAGCCCAGCAATTATTGTTAATCCCAAACAGCTAATTGTCTTGCTCAGTTCTCAGCCCCATAAATGACAAGAAAACTAACAGTGTGCTCCAGGAAGTGGGAGGTGGATAAGGTCGATTTTAATTAGAAGGCAGATCCATTTTTGTTTATGTTTACCCTTTACATTTATCTGGACTATGAAAGGAAATGTTTGTTAATGTTATTTGCAGATCCTCCACCGTAACATAGAGATAAGGCCATTGTCTGTAAAGCAGTGGTTCGCAACCTTATTGATGCAAAAGCTTAGCATTGTTCAACACACTGTTAAAAGGCCCCACCCTTTGTTTTATTTATTTTTTAATAAACAAAAACAATAGTTATTGGAAGGAAAAAAAAATATTTTACTTCCTTAATTTTATGTATTTTTAGAAATTAAACTTTATTTTAATACATTTATTAAAGATTATATATCTTATTATTCTATCTAGGCCGCAATAGCAATCTATAATTACAGATTTCAGACTACTCAGAATTTTCAGCCAATTGGTTGCATTGCATTCAAATGCCTGATTGCTAATCTTTTACCCTTATAAATAACCCTTATATCGTTGCATACATGCTATTCAGAACTACTGAACAAATTATATAATATATAATCAATATTTCAGGGGCTAGATTGTTTTATCATATTTCCCCCTGCTTTTCAGATAAAAAGGTTTCATGTGTTCATCTGCTGAGGAGTGTACAGTACACATCATCCTTAAAAGAAGTGCAAAAGTGGTGGCCCTGCAGGCAAAAGGCACATTTGCACACTCACTTCCTCATATTGTGACCATACTGTGGATGCTAATTGACATAACCTTTGCAAGTTTGAGAGAGCATAATCAAATGATTGCAGTAGCTCTCTTTTCCCTCTCTTTCTCTGTTTAATTTCCCTATCCTTGCAGAGCTTGAATTTAGTTTCTGTAGCAAGATAAGTACAAGCATACCCAGGTAGCCAAAATGGTTTGGCCCTATAATGGCCCAGATCCAGCAGGCAGGAAGAACTAATTCAGCCCGGCTGCGGTTGCCAGACTTGGCATGGACATGGGATGAATCGGCCCAGATACACTGGCCCGAGTCCGGCTGTCAAAACTGCAGGCATTGGGCCACAATCATGCCAACAAGAATTGAAACACTTAGCCAGAACTGACCTGAGTCTAGGTACTGAAACAGAGCCAACACCACCAGCACTGGGCCACAATCACACCTACGAGAAATGAAACACGTAGCCAGTACTGGTCCGAGTCTGGGTACTGAAACTGAGGCAACACTACCTGATTGTGCAACAATCACGCCAATCAAAATGGTACACTTAGCCAGCACTGGTCCAACACTGGGTCACAATCATGCCGACACCTAGCCGGTACTAGTCATGTTAGAATATATATATACATACATATATACACACACACACACACACACACATACATATATATATATATATATATATTTACACTTATACAGAATTACAACTTCCTAAATATGTGTATTAAAGACTGCTTACAGTTTTTATATTAAACCAAATAAAAATGACAATGAAAGTATGAGTGATTTTAGAATTTATTTAACAACAACAACAAAAAATCCAGGAGCTGCCTCAAGTAAGTGTGCTCTAAAAGAGGGACAGATTGACAGCAAGAGACACAAAAAGGGGAAGAGACAATGACACGTATGGTTATTCAAACAATCTCAGACTGATAACATGAATGGTAATAATAATAATAATAATAATTCATTACATTTATATAGCGCTTTTCTAGGTACTCAAAGCGCTTACATTGTCAGGGGGTATCTCCTCATCCACCACCAGTGTGCAGCATCCACCTGAAACTGAAATGGTAACTCTGGTAAATGTTTAGGACATACCTTTGGAAGAATTTGTTTGCCCTTTTACACACAAACTGACCACCAAACACAATTCTCAGACTCCATCTTTTTTTTATTTTATTTTTAGCTCAACCATCACGGAATGGAACGCACAGGATTGTGGGATATCAAAGGCTTCGAAGGATACGTCTATGTTTCCTTCAATATTAGATCAGAAGAAGGTACCTCCGGAGACGGGAAGTAATGCAGAATTTGGATTAGAACGTGCCTTGATGCCCTCCTGCCTTGGAATGCTTTCTCCGAAGGCAGCATTTTAGAGATTTCGGATGCAGCCCTGCAGAGTTTTGCTTCAACCCTAATCAAACACACCTGAACAAGCTAATCAAGGTCTGAAGGGTTACTAGGAAGCTACAGAGTTTTTATTATGGTTGGAGCTGAACTCAGCAGGACTGTGGCTCTCCAGGACTGGAGTTCGCTACCCCTGGTCTAGTACTATGTCAGCAAACTAACAATTATAGCTTTGTTATAAATAAACTTTACTTTGATATTACATGTGTAGCACGGTTTATATTATATGTTACATTATCAATGTTTACTCACCAGGGTAGCAAGTTCTTCTGGTCTTCTGGCAATTAGCAGCACAAAAAGCCTGTCTGGTTTTTCATTAGATGTCCAAGCTAGTGCGCATTTCTTGAAACTCACATAGCAAAAATAATGTTTAAGTTCCCTTAACCACTTTAGGTAAAATATATTGTGTTTAAGTCTAAGTGTCCCTGCTATGCACTATTTACCACATTGTAAACTGAGACCTACCCCATCACTCAACCCAAACTGGTTCAGGTATGCATGCCCATATCTCAGGCAAAACCATATCAGCCCTTATAGTCCATAATCATGCCGAATGTGGCTTAATGTGCCATGTCCCAGTGCAAATAGGGCCAGATCTGCATATCCAAAGCCTAGCCAAATCTGGCAACCATTACTGGGCCGGAGCTGGCTCTCTTTCGGTTAGGCACTGCCATAACACAGCCGAGTGGACTGCTTTATTAAAAACTGAAAACCAGCTATAGCGTCATACTCATCTTCTACCATGTGTCACACTGTCCATCATGGTAAATACTGCACTGTGATGGTGCTAAATAATAAGGACCTGAATAATGCACCAAAGCAAATTTAATTTGACTGGTTGTACTGATGCCACATTAGAGAAGTCTTGTGTCCAAAATTACCTTTAGTTATGGCTGTAGCAGAATTCTTCCACTGATGTTTAAAAAGGTGTGCCTTCATTCAACATATCAAAGTGTCAGGCTTATGTGTTCATATTTGCTTTTAAAATTTAGATGTCTACATATTCCCCAGTGAATCAATGTGACAATGAAACAGCTTGACCCTACTTGTCACACCCCCAACCCCCCTTTTTTAAAATGTCACATCTTAAAACCTTAAATATAATTAGGAAAATTGGTTTTAACTGTAATTTCTAATTTACTGAAGTCAACATAAAGGGATTGTTCACCCAAAAATAAAAATTCTTTCATCAATAACTCACACTCATGTTATTTGTTCATATTCAAAATACACAGAAGATATTTTGAATGAAACCTGAGAGACTTTTTTTATGGTGGAGCGATGTTTTCCAGCTGTTATGGCAAGTAATCATATCAAAAGTTGCTACACCATATAAATACTGCTGAACAGAAATTGCATTTTATGTTGTCAAGATGCTAAGTTATTAAAATGCCTGAAAAAGACAACTGCGGTTTTTGTAAGACAAGGCATAATAAATGTTAATGTCAAGGATTAACACATGCAATGTGATCACTTGAGATTAAGATTATTGTAAGGGGCTGGTTTATAGCTGTGCTACTTTGGTTGATCACAACAAGATTACACGTGCACTGTAGGGAATTTTCCCATATTGAGACACAGGTGGTGTGTTCAAAGATCATCTAAGCATGGTGTAATAGCTACACATTTATGTAAATTGCAATATGTGACTGTCATTTATTCAAACTAGAATACTAGAGTTGATGAAGAAGAGGATGATGTCAAGGAGGAAAAGAAAGCTGGATGCATTTATTTAGCCTTCTGATCTACACAAGTTGGAGAAGTTTGCATTTTGTGATTTTTAAACTAGACATAAATTAATAAAATAATTAAACATGATCAACCTACAACCATTTCTGTAATGCACATGCTGTGCAATTAATCCTACCTAACATTAAAGTTTTTAAATATATCTTTATATTCGAATAATTTCATATTCAATCCTCAAATTAATGTAGCAACAACATAAAGAGAATATTTTTTATATTAGTTTAATGACATTTTTTATGACTACAGGTCAGTGTCACTGACACCAATATGTCTATGAAATTGCCCCCCACCCCCCAATATTTAGCCAATTAAACATTACAGTAAAATTGAGAGCTATAAGTTTTAACATTTATTAGACTTTAAAAAGTAACAGCTTCTAATTTAAGTAAACTTACAATCATCTTCACATAAACCGATTAAGCTATAATACCTGTGTCCTTCAGCAAGTAGGAAATAAACTGAAATTGACTTAAGTTATCAAACACAATATTATAAATTACATACAGATGAATCCTTAAAGCTGCAAAAGTTATTGATTTCCCATTTTTTGTCTTTTGTTCTTTGATGAACAGACATCACAGCAGCTGGGTTATTAGGTGATTTTGGCTGCTTTAAGAACTGCCGAAGATGAGGCGAAGTTCGAGAGCACGTCTGAAAAGTCTTGAGTTTGATGTGGTCACAAAGACATTCTGCATCTAAATAAATGCAATTCTTGTCAGAAAAAATAGACAGAAGCAGCAGTTGTGAGCGGCAGGGCCGGCTTTGCCGACAGGCGACACAGGCGGCCACCTGGGGCACCATCTGCTGGATGGGGCGCAAAATTGCAGTATTAAAAAAAAAAAAGTTAATTAAATGTATGTATCGTATTATGAAAGCTGCGCACACGCTGTACACTTTTACTGTGCACTGTCCACACACTGCTTGTATTTGTCCATTTCTTTGACTAGATTTACAATCCTAAAAAACGACGGAGTCACTCTGACAGGCAGCTGTCAAACTCAGTTGTGCTCTCTCGCCTTGGGCACCAAATAACCTAGAGCCGGCCCTGGTGAGCGGGGTGGCCGATCTTAGCCCCCCATGTTAATTGTGTTAAATATTTTGAACGCGTTAAATTTAAAAAAATATTCACCTGCATTAACATGCTGATTTTGACAGCACTAAAATAATTTATTGTAAATTAAACTTTCCTGATTGGAAACAACTCCAAAAGGAAAGGCTGAATTAAAATCATAAGTTAATTTGCTGAGTACTAATGAAATTAGATCAGAGATATTTGCAAGACATCAGTATTTTTTGTGCAAAATGTTGGACCTTTTTAACTTTATTTGGGTCTAAATCATTTTTGCAATAATTTTGGCAGAGATTATTTTTCTCAAAAGGCACTTTTTTGTTTTTTGGAAGTAAAAATTCAGATGTCAAGTTTCTCCGATCTGCATATTTATAATAAAATCATATCATCAGTGAGGCCTTAACAAACCTGAAAGTTTTAAAATCTGGTCAACTTTCGATGTCAATTTTTGCTCAAAGTCCCACATTCTTTTATCCACAAACAGTTGCTCTTTAGTAAAATTCACCTGCATTGGTTGTCTCACATGTACTATCCTAGACACATGAAATGCTACATGATGAATATATCCATATTTTTGTAATGAGGTATGTACTGATGTTTGCTGCATCTTCCTTGGGTTGACAGTCATATTTTTGGGATTATCAATGTTATTTCGATCACAACTAGTTTTATAGATGATCACATGCTGTACACCCAGAAGCTTGTACATCTCCACTGACTGAGCAAACTGCAATGCATTGTTGTAGTTACCAAAAAGGGTGGAAATGCAAACTGTGAAGTTATACATAAAAATATTCATTCCATATTCAATATTCATACACTATTTTTAATTGGCAGATACTCTTGGCAGATACATTGTTGCCTGAATCTTTAGTTGATATAAGGACTGGTGTTGTATTTTGCATGTGCCTGTCTTTACAAATCACATCTAAGACGTGAAACGGGATGCCAAAATGGTCACGGTGTATCTGCACATTTGTGTAAACAGTTTTGCAGACTTGTTCAGTGCTGCAGTAAACACAGTAAAGTGGCTGAACACTGTTTCTGCTGATAATGCTGATGGCTCGAATGACCCCATTCAGTCTGTGGTCGATGAACGCAGACACCATGAAATGCTCTAAGTATTCGATGGGTGTTATTGAATTTAAAGCGTCTGTGATTCTGCATGTATTATAGAAAGCATGCTCTGAATCTTTGATGGAAAATGTCAAATTTAAAGCGTCTGGGATTTTTCGTGTATTATAGGAAGCAGCCATATATTGGTAAAGATGACTAGTTTTGTATGCCAAAATCAGTGTTGAAATAACAGAGAAACATGCTAGAGCAAATGTGATTTTATCCATCTGCCCTTTAGTGCATGCAGAGTAAAACAAAGATGAATGTCAGAAATGTTTAAACCTACAGTGACCAGCAGGGGACATGTTCCCTTTCAAGTTTTCTCTTGACATTGCAGAGCATCTGCTTTGGGAACTCCTCTCCGTCCACATTTCCTGAAGTCCTATTGGCTCACGCCAGACCAATTGACTGGCCAATTGTTGTGAAGTATGCAAATTGCATGCAAATACTGATGAGCTCGGAGGCAGTATAAAATGCAATGCATGTGACAATTACGTCAGAATCTTCTCCTTCCTGTTGGCTTATGTATCAAGAATGAAGATGATATCCTACTGCAGTATCAATGCTTCATAATGTTACAGTTGAACCTCTGATGGCAGTTGAACTATTCTGATAATGCTTTTCATACTTTTCTGGACCTTGACAGTGTTTTTTATTTGGCAGTCAATGAGACAGTCACAAGCCTCTGGGCTTTCATCCAAAATATGTTAAATTGTGTTCCAAAGATGAACAAAGCTTTTACGGGTTTGGAACAACATGGGGTTAAGTGATTAATGACAAAATTTTAATTTTGGGGTGAAATATCCCTTTAAATGAACATAACCTGAGAAAATCTGATGCATTGTGTAAGATCTGTTTATTGATCTGAAAGAGCAGTTTACTGTCTGTTTTGTTCATCTTAATTAAAGACCAAATAGAAAAATCACTATTATATATATTATATACACACAATAAATACTGCTCAGCATTTAGCAAAATTAACAGTCTGTCTCATGCAGGTGCAACAGGCAACGTAGGTTTCATTTTGTGTGCTACTGTCAGACAGTGGAGTAATATTTTTGGAATTATATTTTTTATATGTTGTGAATCTTAACTGGTAGATTGAAAACAAGCTAATATGTAGTCTAAAAATCTCAACACTTTGGATAAGGTAGCCTATGTAGTTGTCACATGCATGTTACTGTTTAGTTCCTGTTTGCCCTTATTTGGTTCTGTTCCTGTTCTCCATTAGCTTTCACACATGCAGACTTTTCCAGAAAATTATAGTCATAAAGAAATCATGTGTGAACAGGATCTTTTTCAAAAATACCAGTAAATTCGTTCCGGCAATTTTATGGCAATTTACTGATATTACTGCGTGAAAGGGGCAATTATTAGTCAGACACCTGTTCCTTGTTAATTTACTCATTAGTCCCCTCGTTTGGTTCAGTATTTAAGCCCTGTGTTCTCCTGAGTTTCTTCATTTCAGTTTAATGTTTTGAAATGGAAGTGTGTTGATGTGGATAAGTTCTCTATGTTATTCTTCTGTCCTTTGTTTGGTTAAACTTTGGTTTAAAGTGAATTAAAGCCTATTTTGGTTACTCCTTCGTCATGCGAGATTGCTACTACCTCATACAGTGACAGTAGTATTGTTTATAGAGAAGATGAAAAGCCTATAATTTATGATTTTTACTGAAATGTGAGGTTTAGTGTCATAATTTTTAAAAATCTTTATTTAAACATATAATACATGTCAGTAGATAACATGTTATATTATAAATCACTTTATCTAGATTTTTTTTGTTTGTTTAAAATTCAGCCATAATTTTTAATAATACTATGTTAGTGTTTATGCTAATAAAAAGTGCATAGTGCTTCTAATTTTATTTTTTGGTTTTCTACAAAACTCATGATTTTATTGCGTGTATGAGTACTTTTGAACATTTCCAACACATCTTAATAATACTGTGATAATATTGTTAACCATGATCATGGTCATTTGTTTATTTATTACTGTTTTCTCTTTATATTTACATTTATTAAAATGCAAGGTTACATGTATATAAAAGTATGAAAATATTTTTTTTCCTTTTTACTTATGTTAATTATGTTAATAATAATAGTTTTTTGAAAATATTATGTTCTTTGTGTTGTTTAAATTTTAATAAACTATTGGAAATTAAAATGGTTTTACCCCATACACCCCCTGTTTTTTATATCACCGTCTTCGTCCATTAGCCTTTTTAGTGTTTTCTCCATTCATCCATAACGGTATGGGGGAGAAAAATCTTAATGTGCATTAAGAGTTTTGCAAGAGAACACAAAAGATTTGATAATGTATTTCCTTCTATCCCGTATTTTCCCCACCAACATGTCCCTTTAGGGGTTCCTTAGCTTACATACTGTAAAGAAGGCTAATAAAATAGGCCTATATAAAACATTTTTATCCATCCCACAATCTTTTTAGTCCATTAATTGATACTTTATATTATTATTATTATTATTATTAATGGTTATTTTTTTATTTTTGATGTCATATAGGCTATTTGATTTATTTTCCCTTCATTTCAATCTCTTAACATTCTGAATAGTTTTGTAAATAATAGTCTGCTGTAAATTCTTGACATGTCAGTAAAGCTTTAATTATGATTTATGACTGGAATTTTTACTGGAAGGGCAGTTTAAAGTTTGGAATTTAACATTTTATTTTTGATCGGTTAATTAATAGACTATAATTATAAATTTGTAAATGTAAACAACATGCTCAATTATCATCACAAACAGGTGATAATAGAAACATAAAGTCAAAACTTTATAGGCATAAATGTCAGACATTTACAGTATGCTATTTGCAAAATATATGGTAGCATAGGCTATGAATAATAATTATACAGAACGTTAAATAGGTAAAGCAATACACAAATTATAAGGGGGGAACACTTTAACTAACCAGTCAATATAGCCTAATAACATTATTAAATTATATACAGTTTAATAACAACAATAATAATAATATACAAATGTTAATTGAAAAAACAATATTAGTTAACGAAAAAAGTTGTATTAATCTCTGATAATCACAGGTAGTCACGCATGTTTGATTACGCATCAAATTCGTGGCCATGAGAAATGGATGTAGTTTCCTCAACATTGAATCTCGAGCCTACAACATTTGATCATGTTCCCAGGAGTTAATGCTAAGTGAACCAAACATGTCCCCTCCCAACTGTTATTTCTGTCCGCAAAGCTTATAAACTTTCAAACCTGATGCTTTGTAAACTTTGAGAAATGTTAAATATTCTAAGGTTGCCTTAGTTTTTCATTTATTAGTTAAGAATACAGTTATTTCCGTTCATTTTAAATTCTGCATATTTTCTGCTACATCAGTTCAAATTCTGCAACTGATACAGATTTTACAAAGGCTTTTAAATTATGCTCTGAATGATGCACAACACAGATGCTGTTAATGCATCCTAAGCTGAACTGAAATTTCAATAATACTTTAACCTGCTCACCGACATCATCTTGGCCTTTTTTTTTATATATGTTTAAACATGTAAACAATAAATTTACACCCAAGAATACAGTTAGATGTGCTGCTTTAATGAAGCATTTGTAGCAATATATTAGTGATTTTAAGTATTAAGCAATAGAGACATATGTCATATAAATCTGTTATATATTATAATTTAAAAATGATCTCTGTTAGAGCCATTACGGCCATGTTAAAGACATCCTGCATTTGTCACAAAAACAGCAAATTCAGCAAAGAGCTAAAAAATAATTGTTGCTTTGATAATTCCTGCCAAATCAAAAATAGTAAAATAAAATGATAAATAGATACAGTACCTTTTGTCACAATATAGTATAATTTCCTTAAAGAACTGGTATATATATATATATATATATATATATATATATATAAAATTCTGCCTGGAAAAGGAGAAAACATTAAAAAAAGGTGCCTGTGTTATATAACAGGATCTTAAAGGTCTCGTTTTTTGTGTTTTTTTGAAGCTTTGATTGTGTTTACAGTTTGCAATATAACATGTGTTCATGTTTCGCGTGTAAAAAAACACAGTATTTTTCACACAATTCGATTATCTGTATACCGCTGTTTTCATTGTCATAAAAACGGGCTGATGACTTCCTTGTTCTATAAAGTCCCTCCTTCAGAAATACGTAACGGGTTCTGATTGGGCCAGTGGTTCCTGTGTTGTGATTCGACAGCAGCTTAGAGCATGCTACCCTCCTGGAAACGCAATTGGGCTAGTTTTGGGGTAGTTTAAAGAAGCAAGTGGGCAGGATTTGTTTTGAAAACCTGGCAATCCTGATCTGAACGCACGTGCTGGAGAAGTAATTCTTATCACAGAATGCCTTTACTGATGAGATGCGCATGAAAATCGCATTAGATTTTTTGCACAGCCATAACATCTAGTTAACAAAGCTAAACAGCATTGCCCTTTGTGTAATAAGTCACAGAAACTGTTAAACGCACCAACTTAAATAATAAAATACACTTACCGGTTGTGGTCCATAAACAACGCCTTCTCCAGACAAAGAGGGAACTGCTCCATCTTTCAAGAATAATCTTTGTGCGAATCCGGCATTAAACTGATTGAGATTGAGGAAGCTGTCCTCAGCAAAATGTGCTGCACATAGTTTTACATGTGGATTATAATTTTCGGGAACCGAGTTAAACATAAATTGTAACCATCTCTAAGTACAGCCTCTGGGAAGGCCAAACAAAGGTGATTGGACCCCGAGATGAAAATAACAGCGTTTCGACGACATGGCGACAAACACAAACGCAACTCTTCCTCTTCTCCATCGGAGCGCAACAAAACCACGCCCCCTTTTTGTGTATTCATGTGGGCGGAGGTTAGTCAAAAAATGGTTCTAGTGACGTCATTACTGCAGGAAGTAGAGGGATGTAGTCCAAATTGTTTGTTCGATGTAGGCGCATCTTAGCTGTTGAACATTGTTTAATTCATATATTAATATTATAGAAGAAAAATTTGTTTCCTAATGTCGTTGACTTTTTTTTTTTTTAAATAGGTCAAATGACTTTTTCTAAAGCAGTTTGAAATCATAATCATATCCATAGCGCCCATGCTCCCGAAGTGTACTGCAGTTAAATGCATTTATTAACAGAAAAAAAATATGCATATAACAATAGACAATAATCAGGTGTTGCTTATTAACAAAATAAAATCATGTAAAAAATGTAAACTGATGTCAGTGTTTTCACTTACAGCACTCCTTACAGACCATGTAAACAAGGATCTGGGTCCAAATGCAGGTCTTTATTTATAAGTCACAAAAGTAGACAAAAAACACAACTGAATGCACCCCAAATGGGGAAAAACCAGAGTAATATAAATCCTAAAAACAGACCAGAAACAGGGATATGACACAAATACAGCCACTTAGTGCTTAATACAGTCAACATTCAACAACTAATAATCCAGCCCAGAGAGGTGTGGGAAAGGAGTGTAAATAGCTATTAGGATGGGCAACAGCTGTGTGTGTGATTGGGTAACGAGGTGTGTGGAGTTAATAAGGTAAAGGAGTCTGGGAGAATGGGAAATGACCTCTGGTGGTGAGAGGGAGAAACACCACGTCTGGACTCATGACAAGGATAAGTTTACACCTTAATTTAAACATGCATTGAATATTGTCAGAAAACTGAGAAATATTGCAGTATAATGTTGTTTACCTAAATTGTCAAGTCCTTGTTGGGTCAGTCGAGAGTTTACAGTGCAGGGGTTCACAGCGATTTATGTAACTCTCTATTACTTGCAGCATCATTACTTGGGTTCATAAATCCAGTTACTGCCAGCAAGCCTCATTTGCCCTTCATGATGTAAAGTGTGGGTGAGAGTGTGAGTGGAGGAAATAAATGGAGATTCTTCTCTCTCTGACAGGCAGAGGGGTCTGACAGCATTTCCATGGATTTAAATGAACACAGAACTCTCTGTACTGTCAAGCTATTGCCTCCTTACATTCATCTTATGTCCATAACATCGGTTTACTTGGTCTACATGGAGAGCTGCCCTTGGCATGCCATTTCTCAGCAATGGGACAACACTATCTACATTGCAATTTTTGGCTTTTGCGTAGTTGAGGTAACCATGGATACTATAGACATTCTCCATCAAGAGGTAGGAGATTTGTGTTTGATTGTGCATTGTCTAGATTGCATTCATTTGAATGTTTTGATCCTTTAAGATCATTTAGACATGGCTGAGGAAAAGCTTAATAGATTTTTTTATCACCTGGCTTTCTCTTCACCATCTGCAGTTCAGTTCATATTCCTTGAGAAAGAGCAAGATGGCAAAACCACATAGCCAAACTCTGGGTGAACAAGAAAAGGACTTTCACCATCACTGACTTTTGGGCAAAAGGATAAGGGATAGGAAACACAATCCCACCCTCTGTCTATGTGCCAAGTAACCCTGGCAAGATATTTAACCAGACATCACCAAGCATCACCATAGACAGAGGTCGCTTTCATTAAGTGCTGCAGATTCTAACTTTCAGGCTTCAGTAAGTCTTTGTTTTCAGCAAAGGCTCATTGGAGAACCAAATTTCCTGAAAAACACAAACTGATTAAAACTCTTGATTTGAGTTTACCACTCAAAAAGCCCACAGATGTTTTAACGTAACATTTTATTAAATAAAAAAGTACATTTCAGTAACTATTGCTATTTATTATCACGTACTGTTATGTATAAATGGAAGTGATAAAATATGATTCTTCATTGTGTTCATGTAGTGGTAACCTAAATTAAAATGTTAATTTTTTTGTGTGTTCAAACAGGGGGGAAAAACATGGCTTGGTCAATTTAATGAAATTTTACCTTTTACTTGCTGTGAAAAGATTGTCCAGAAGAAAGGAGTGTAAAGATACATGCTAATGAAATGCTGCACAACAACATCCCCAGTGGGCCCATTCATTTTAGCACAGTGCCTAACCTTTACTCAAACACATTCTGCTTTCTGCTGTCTCACTCTGATGCACTTTTCATGTTCATTTTCTTCTATAAAGGTGTTGAAGGAAACAGTCCCAAATTTAAATAAAAAATGTTGTATATACACTAGAGCATGCTGTTCTCATTCAGCAAGAATACTGATTTAGGTTATCATCTACAGTTTTATAACATCATATTGGTGTATAATTTAATCTAATAGACTTCATGCAGAAAACCGTCAGCTGAGAAAAGGAGGAAACTTGTCGGCTCTGTAATTTTTTTACTACCTTCATGCACCTTGCTTATACACAAGGTAGTCATTAGCAAATGCCCAGCTAGAGCTCCTCTTAAAGAAACAGCTTGTCTTTTACCAAAGTTTCAACTAGGAAAATATTGCAATATAATATATTATAGAGCATAAAAATCAGATAATCAAAATTAGATACACTTTTAACGTGTATAATGTGCCCATTTTTACATAATGTATGAATCTTTGTTAATAACAAATGCATACCACTTGAAAATGTTACTGGAACAGGTCAGTGACCTCAAAATGTGGGAATGTGATAAAAAAAAAAAGCATTCTCAGAAACAGTCAACATAAACAAACATAAACCTGAACAAACAATTAGATAAACAGATCAACAGGCTTGAACGACTTGATGATGACAACTCAATATATGCAAAAGCATATAATTATGCTGCAAACAGTGCAGCATAATTCCTGATCATCTGGATCTTTCTAGCATTGATATTTCTTGTACAAATGTTAGGTGATTAAGTGACTGCTTATGAAAGAATAAATATGGCAGTAGTTACTGTTCTTGTCAGAAGGACGGAGTTGCAGTCTGGGTATTAGATCAAACTGTATGTGGACCCTGGATTTTTTGTTAATAAATCATGTTAAGTTTGCTCAAACGTGGGAGTAAATATGACTGAACAGAGCTTGACTTACATATTTATTGTTATATAAAACAGCATAGCAATCAACTACATTTAAAAAAAATCAGTCAGTTTGAGTCAATGACATGTAAGAGTGTCCAAAATATCATATCAATGTAGTGTTTAAAAAAGATTTAAGATTTTAGCATTATTTTCAAAAATGCAAATAATAAAAATTCCAGAGTTTTTAAAATTTGTATATTTAAAAATAAAATAAAATTGTAATAAAATAAATATCATTATGTCACATTTTACAACCTGAACTCACTTTGAATTGTCATAAAATATCAAATTATCAGATTTTTTAAAGAAATATATAGATTTTTTTCCCCTGCATATTTTTGCATTTTGGTCACAGTGCATGATTCTGATTTGGCAGACATAAATGTTTCAAATATGAATAATCTCTTAAATGTATTTATTATAAAATTTAGAGCATTTCTCTTTGAGAATTGGTTTCCTTTTTGCATTATGTTATCATAAAAATAGCTAAATAAAAGAAGGATAGCTCAATAAATTAATTTAGAACTGTTCAACAGGTTCATCACAGAAGACGTGTGTTGAAATCACTGAAGGTATTGCATTTTCTTTTCGATTTTTGTAAATAAATTAAAACCACATTGTTGACCTAGTTATTATATGGGTTTGCCTCAGTTGCTGAGCTTAAATGAATCATTCTACCATGAAATGTATTGTTTACTCACAAGGATTATGTATCAGTCAGTTAGAAGCTGTTAAACAGCCGTCGACTTTGTTTCAAACACTCTAATGGTGTAAACCTGATTGATCCTCTGTAGTACAGGCCTCTTATCAACAAGAGCAGGATTTGCAGCCAGGACATTGATCTTCTTCTTTCTCCTAAGAGTGTCTGGATCAGCTGAGACTCCTGCTAGCATGTGGCTGATGGACGGCCTCTAATGCCTGCGTGCTCCTTGGAAGGAGCTGCATCATTCATGCTTTGAAAGATCAAAGTCTGTAGCTGAGCTTCTCTACATGGCTCTGTGGCAGGGCCCTGGTTTCTCACACCTTGATCATTATGGGACTGGCTACTGTCATGCTGAATCATTTCAAACCCATATGGGAGCAGACAGATGGTGGGCAAGCTAAACCAACAGGAAGTTGGGTTGCCATGCCAATAACAGTTCTCACTATAAAACAGAAGGACAGAAGCATAGTAGCCTAGTATTACGGCATGTAAAATGTGAAGAATATTATGTTAGAGTGCAACAATCACCGCCCACTTCCTCAGCAACCTTGCTTCCATAAATATTTTTTCTTCTATTCATTTTCTCCATAGGGATTTAAAAAATAAATCAGCAAAAGACTTGAACCAAACCAGCCAGCTCTAAGATGAATCATACAAACTTGTGTTTAAAGCATAACAAGTATTTGAAAAAAGACTATGAAGTACTCAAGCCATAGTGACTTAATAAAAAAAATGATACAATAAAAAACTACTGATGTATATGAAGTTTTATAAGCATACATGCACTTTGTTCCTAAATGAACGCTGCATCAAACAAATTCGTAAGGTGAAAAACTGAATTATAAATCAAATCCAAAGCAGATTCCAAGTGAACAAGGGCTTTGGGCATTCCAGTTTAGCCCATTGCAAGAATTCTACCAAGTGACGGAGGGAAGCATAAAAATAAAAAAATAAAAAATAAAAAGAGTGGTATGCAACCCTGATCATCACTTTCTGAGATTCTGAATGAATCGGTGTGTTCAAACGGATTTGTTGAGTAAATCACTCCATAACTCGCTCATAAAAACTGTCAATTACCACCACCTACTGGTGCACAAACACTGACAAGCGTACTGTACAAGTGGACAAGCTTATGGTTAGTTTAGCTCTTGACAAAATATTAATAATTAATAATTTACAGAAGTATTCCCATTTTATTTTGCAAAGCACAAGTTAGCTGTTTTCTTTAAATATGGAAGACTCATTAGTCGCTATAGATAACTAAGATTAACAAAGTGCAGTAAACAGTTAATCTATCAATGCTACAAACAAGTGTGTTAATGATTATGAAAATAAATTGAAACAATAAGACAACAAATACCAGTTTGCAATATAAAGCACCATAACAGGTTGTTTTTGTACAGCTAAAATAACTAAGCGATTGACAACAGAACCCTTGTACATTCAAGTTACAAACGGCCATTGTGCTCTCTAACCTGGATTCTGCTTAGCATTGTATTTAAGAACACCACTTACCTATAAGCCTGTATATGCTGTATATCTATCCGGCTATAAGATATGATGAACATGGCAGCCCTTACCTCAGCACTCTTGTCTCTGCCAATTAATTTCTCCTGTGCAGTCCAAAAGGTGCCTCTTCCACAGAAACTGCCATGTGATCTTCCAGCCGACACTGTGTAATGAGTTTGCTATCAGCAGGACAGAACCATAAATTCAGCTCAGACAGAAAGAGAAGGCATAGAGAAAGAGAGAGAGGCTCAGGTGTAGCTGTAACCTCGATTAGCCTCAGAACAGCTGATGGCTCATAAGAGCTAAGAGAGTTATAATTCAGATGTCTGAAGCACTGATATTATGAGTTATATACCGCACTCAGTGGGCCCTACAGACTAGAGAAGAAATTAAAAAGAAAAACTTTAAAACACAAGGACAAGCTGCAGGTCACAGAAAACAAGCACTGATTCTAGGTCATATCTGTGTAATATTTATCTAAGTGCCTCAAACAAAACTCAGAATATATTTCAAAGATTTGATGCCACTAATTCTGGAAATCTAGGGGTTAACTCATTGTATCAATTGTTAACATAGCTTTATTTCCTGGCAGGACTGATAAACCTGCATGTTCTTGATCCTAGACAAATCAATAATTACAGGCTGCAGGTTTGTTGTAGGCTCAAGAATAGTTAATTGCACCATTTTTCAAAAACAGGCTCTTTGTTAAAGTCTGAATTACTGTAACGATGGGAGACATGTCAATGGAGATGTGGATCCAAATGCAGCTTTTAATAAAATCGTAGGCAGACAGGCAGGGTCAAACATCAGCAAACAATCATAATCCAGGGTGAGACAAAAGAGTAATCCACAAAACAGGCAAAGGTCAGGGCAGGCTGCCAACATTCAGAAACAAGAGAACAGTTCAGGGTTAAAAAACACTAAGCCAAGGCAAGAAAACAAGAAACTAGGAAACGCTACAGGCTAACAATACTGAGGAATCGATGAGTGAAAAACCAGGCTTTAAATAGGGTGATAAACTGATCAAGGTAACAAGACACAAGTGAATGCAATCAGTGATCAAGTAGTCTCAGCCTCAGACGCCACGCCCACGGACCGTTGGCTAAACATATGATACATATGGGACACAAAAGTGGAACACTTCAGGAGTGTTGATGTCGTCGTTGGATTGGTTGAATTCTACAGGATTTCCGTGAGAAGTGTGTGTTGTGTTCTTTAACATTACACATGGAAACAAAGATACCGTGGCTCCAAACCCTTCACGAAAGAAGAAAGCCGCCATGTTTACAACTGTGACGACTGGTGCTTACCAGGATCTATTAAATGCTAGATTTGTGAAATATTTAAGTTTGCAGCACAGAATCTTTAAAATATGTCAGACAGTTTTACACACCGGTCTGTTATTGTGGCGACATTTACACCCCTTGAAACGTGATGATGAATGAAACTAACTGTGATTGGTTGACATGTCGGTCAAACGGCCTCATGGGCGGGCCTTGGCCAATGAAAGCTGTCTGAAAGCAATTTGAATGTCTGGCTATGCGAGACTAGTGATCAAGAGTCCATGAAAAGGATTATAAGAAATGGAGTCCAGGCTGAATGTCAAAAGTACCGGATGGAGTCCCTTCTAGTGGAGCTTGTGGGCACTTCACCTGGCAATCATAACAACACTGTGGCAGATACAAACCAATTTGTGTCTCAACACACATCCGAACATAAAACCTATGACACTATTTCAATGCAAATAACTGATGACAAAATAAATAAATAAATAATTGAAAGTTCATACAGAGAATTATGGAAATGGCACGCCTTCATAAAATATATAAAAACAAAATTAAAAATAAGTAAATAAAATAGTATTACATTGTAGGTATTACATTGTTAAATCTATATAAATTCCTTAATATATTTTAAATATAAATAAAAACATTTTTTACCTTTGAATAATATGTTCTACAATATTTACAGTTAAATTACATACATTATCTTTATATAACAATATAGTATTATTTATATTGTATAAAGGTAACTTAAAATTAACCAGCTGTCAGGCTTTTATGCTAAATGTTATATATATATTTTTGAGTACAAAATGACAGCGTACTTAATATAATGTAATTATATTAATATATAATATCATGTTACTACACAGTGCTCTCGCTCTCTGTTTATCTTCTTATATATAAAATGTAAAAAATAAAAAGAAAAAGAATAATGATGAGGCATGTGTATGAGTATGTGAGTCAATTTAAAGTTGTAGGATGTACAAAAGCAAAGATATAAAGCAATTAAAGTTTCACTCTGTGGGAGTCCAACAGCTGGATTTACAGCTAAAATAATCCTATTTAATTGACCAACAAGCCTGGTCTTGTATGGCTTGCTCCCATGGCTCACACAGCAAATGTGTATTTTACTCAGGATTTAGTAAGCTGGTGTCCTCATACAGTGTGCCAGGGTGCAGTATATGTTCACAGAATATGCATTTTGTTGAACATTAAACATTATAACACCAATGACATAAGAGAAAGTAAATGAAAAGTGAATAAACAACTTCAATTTAGTGGTAAAATCAGGTGCACATTTTTATTAATTTTAATTAACAATTAAATGTTTAGATTTTTGCACAACTCAGCCTGATGGAAATAATTAAATAAATAAATAGAAATACTTGGAATTAATAAACAAATATCTTAAAAATCTGCTTCTTGAAATGAATACTGGAGCCTATCAGCAAGACATGACACCTTCATAATTAAAATCACGTCTCAAACGCAAACGCGCGCGCGAGAACGCAGGCAGGCAGGGTTCAAGCGCGCACCAAACGTCGCACGCATGCGCAGTCACTGCGCATCTCACACAAGAAACGCAACGCGTGAGAGATGCGGTCACACCCCCTCGTCTTGTCTCTGTACGCCCCCGAGACCCGTGGGCGAACAACAATACTTAAGGAGTTAGATGCAGCCCACCTTAAAGCATCTAATATGATACAGATACCACACAATCTCTACAGGAACAGTCAGTGATACATGAGTCCACAGATTATCAGCATCTTGAGGATCTTAACTATGGATGAAGACGGTAAGATAAATGCGCATACTCCTAAAAGCTTTGAATACACTGGAAAAACAACACGTTTGTCTTCAAAACAATTTGTAAGAATTAAATTGTCTTTGTTTGCAGTAGCTCTGAGTCTAACTGATGTATTTTGCTCCGGAAGACATTAGGTCATTTTACGAGAGATGCTCGATAGTGCGGGGCTTCGTGCCGCAGCAATAAATGAGAACAAAGTGTGCTTTTGTGTTACATTTTGGTGCGATGGGCAAACGTTTCACTTTCGCGCTGTTCGCAGTAAAACCACGACATGTTAATCAGTGTTTGTCAGATTCATTAACATTCGTATCAGAGATTGAGGAGGATGTTGATGATAATACTACACGTTGCGCATTGTGGCGACCTTGTAAATTAGGTTGGGTACAGGTAATCCGTGGGTTGGGCATAGTGGACTTTGAGGTTTTAATAGGAATCCAGGTTACAGAGCATGCAGTATGTGCGCTTTTCCGGAGGAGGTTCAGGGAGGAGTAAGTTTAATAAGCATATATAGATAAATGTAGCAGTGTTCGAATTGAGTCAAAGCTCTTGGGGGGTCCCCAACCCCCCCAACCCCCCCCCCCCCCCCCCCCCCCCAAAAAAAAACAACAACAAATAATATACATATTAGTATTTATTTATTTCATATAATAAAATAATTTACTTTACTTTACTTGTGAATTTAATTTACTTTGTGTGTTTCATAACATGTTTTTGCAGCTGAGCATTTACTATGTAAAATTAAATAAAAATCTATGAAATAACAAGATGGCTCTTCTCTTCTTTCCCTTGTCCATATCTGAGAAAATAATGTAAGATGTAAGTTGTAATATTATATTTGTTGTCGTTACTGTGAATATATTTAAGAAAGCACTCCATGTTATTCATGCTACTTATTAAGGTTATTAATGGTGATATACTTTGAACAGTGCACATGTAGGCATTTTATTTCATTAAAAAAACTAATTTATCTTGAATGTAGTTACATAACCCTTTCATATTTTCAAGCAGAAGTTGTCATAGTTGGGTAAACTTCTATAGTGGTGAATGAGAGTATATGTTTAAATATATGTTTTGTCACAATAGTGTTTCTACAAGAGGGAAAAAATAGAAATAATTTGATACGATTACGATGCTGATGACCATTAATCAATTTTGATCTCTTGATTCACTATCAATTCACATGAATAGGCCTACTGTACTTACTTTTCTTGGGTTAAACTCAGTATTTTCTTGCATTAATTAATATTCACTTGTGTGTGCTTATACGAGTATCTTTTTAAAATGTATAATCTAGTGTTTGATCATGTCTAAATATTTATTTAAATGCAAAACCTAAAAATAAGTAAGCAGTTATGACCTGCAACACTCTTTTGAGCAACTAGAGTATGTATATTTATTAGAGTGGGTAAACAATGGCATTGCAAATGGAAATTATTATTTTTCTGGCCACAAAATGACTTTAATTTGCCTCTTTGCATTGAATTTAAAATCCTTTTCTCCACTTAACCTTAAATAATACACTAATTGTATTAGGCTATACATAATAATAGAAAATAGGATACAATTCATAACAAAAACGGTTGATCTGCATGTTTGTCTTCGGCGTAATAATCAATGCATGTGTGTCTCACGCACAATTCGTGAGAGTTAGCAACCCTGCTGTATCATCGTTGACACAAAAAAAGCCTTCACCTGATGAACATTTTCATCAGTAATAATGTCCTTAATTAAATTAACACTGTTTTTGAGCAGTTAAGGTTACTAGATTTAAAATGATTTGTTTAATTCAGAATGGGTGCAATGCTAGCTCCAAACAAGATTCTATTTTTCTCAGAATTACGTTAGATGGCTAATTACAACTAACAAGCCGATAGTGAGCTAGCATCATAAGATAAAAAAAAAAAACTATTGACAGACCAAGATTATAAGTGATTCTCTGATTCTAAGATAAACACTTATTCAGTAGCAATAAATTAGGTGTACCAAACAATCATAAAACAAAGAAATATTATCTTACCGTTATCGTGAGGTAAAATAATGACGAAGGATCACTCTGTCAGCCAATCACACAGCGACGTCGCGCCCGCAGTCTGTAAATTCCTTCAGAAAACAGCGTGTGGCGCACTTGAGCGTATTTTCAGATGCACATCTAATTTGAAGTAGCTTTTTATGGGAGCGGCACTTTTTACAGTCTATGGAGCGGCAGCGCAATACTTTGGTAAAAAATAGATAGATAGGGCTATGTCAAATATTGTTTCTATTTTAGTTTTAATGAAAAACCAGGGGACCCCCCAAGGTCATTTTTTTGGGCCTTATGGGGGGTCCCTTGATGCTTATGGGGGGTCCCGGACCCCCCCAGCCCCCCCTCAATTCGAACACTGGTAGCAATATAATAGTAGGACTTACTTTTCAGAAGTTGACAATTCCTATACTTTTGCATGTTATATTTAATCTAAACTATTGCTAGTATTATAATTATTAGACCAAATACCGTTTTTACTGTGCTTTTTTAATTGAGAGATATGAAATATTTTAAAAACCCTTTCCCTTATAGGCCTACATCATTAATGTACAGTTTAACCTAAATAGGATTATGAGCATATTATGCATCAACTACCCAGTAGCACAGATGTTTCAGTGGATTATCAAACAAATCAGGACATTAAAATAATACTCTACTTGGAGTCAAAGGCATGGTTATAAGGATAGATAAATGCTTAACTTGTTTCTATCTATGTTTATTTTAAAATACCATAAATACTGAAGCCCACATAAGAGTCACTTTAAACATTGCAGCAGGGTCGCACCTGTGGTTCTGAATAAATGCAATGGCTTGGAGAAGGGGAAAAGACTTTTTTTTATTGTAACTTGTACAATATTACTGTACCTCTTGGTCCACTTTTCTGTAATCAAAAGATCCAAACTAGAGAGTAGAGATTACAGTTAAATATGTTTTTCCATTATGTTCAGATAGCGTAATTGTCAACAACAGACATGCATGAGTGCTGTAATATTGAAATGTTAAAGACAATCACCCCCTCAAGGGCTGAGTGGATTGTGTTGTTGTTCTTATTGATTTAACTTAATAAGAAGTGTAATTGTTAGCAGTGTGTGTGTGTTTAAATCCATTATCTTTAGGATATTAACAATGTAAAACATTCTCCTATGACCTAGATCCGTGGCTTAAAATGACGGAGTGCCCCCAGGTGGTACACATCATGACTCTGGAAATGTACAATAATAAAAATATTAAAAACATATAATTAAATGGTATGTTCTCAGAGTTTTAGCTATAATTTAATCTCATATGCCCCTGAATTAGCCAGTGGCAAAAATTATTGTAATTGCAGCAATCTACTTTTGTTGTGCAATTTAAGAGGAAAATAAATATGCCGAATGAATGTTTGCAGTTGAAAAGAGAACTGAAAAAAACCTGGAGTTTCCACTTTGTTTGTCTTATGACCTTATGAACTAGACACTTTAAGACAGATATGATTTATATGTAGGCATAATTGCTATGACTTTCATTTCCTGTAAAAATCCTTTGAGCTTTCTTGCAGGAAAAGAAAATAAATTTCACCTCCAAATCTCCAAACTCTACAGAATTATCCTGCTGGGCTGCTTTCACTGAGATGATGCATCTTTCACTTTTCACTGATGCATCTTTCTCTTTATCCATTGCATCCAAATATAGCCTCTTTGCCTCATATCCAGCCAGACCCCACTCTGCAAGCTTGTTTGAGGAATGTGTTGTGTATTTAAGGAGATAGCCATCATCTTTCTGTTGTCTTGGAGTCAGAATGTAGCTCAAATGAATTTTTGCATCACTCACAACGTAACTGACCAAACGTATCCAGTGAACCCATGACTACAAATTATTCACTTCAGATCAGTTTCTGCATTATTTTACAGTTCCACTAAAAAGTATGTGCTTAAATACATGTCCAGTCTATCTTCATTGTGATCTAAGCCGGGTGCACACTATACGATTTATAATAGTAATTTCCCTTTCAAGGGAACTTCAAACTGCATCCTCTAGGAGTCGCTATGGGTAACACCTCGTCGTGACCTGTCTCTGAAGCATACTAGAGCTGTAATCGGGCCATAAAAGTTAGGCCCGACAGGACCTGACCCCGAGAGGTTTCGGCCCGAGCCCGACAAGTACATTTTGATTGACAGCATTTTAAAAGCCCGAACCCGTTTACAGCCCGACATTATTCAAATGTGCGCACACACACAGCTCTTTTGCCTTTTGTCAAGAATGAGTCATTTGTACATGTTTTAACACAATTTATTCATAACTAACGTAGACTAGACCACTTGGAAGTTGGAATAAAGAAATAAAATAATTTCTCTGTGACATCTTAAAATCTCAGCACTCTAAATAGACATAGGCTCATTTAGCCTATAAATAGACCAATGCACCAATAAAACAAGTCTTTTTTAACAAATTAAATTAAATTAAAGTCTTCGCCGGATTTGCTTCGCACTAGCAGCTGGTATTTAATAAAAGAATAATGCCAACATTAGCTTATTAGTTATTATTTGAAAAATCTTTACTCACAGAGATTAGGCTAAGCCTAAATGTTTTTGTGGAGGAAAATGATTGCACTGATGGTGCGTCATTATTCACTCATTATTCTCATTATAAACAGGGTCAAACATGGGTCTTTTCCACACCTCAGACTTTGCTTTAGTTGCTGGTGCAACCAAACCGTAATCGCCCCCGATTACGTATCGTAACCGTAGTTGCCTCGACGAGCGTTTTCTTTCTGACCATAGCCCCCCAGCTCAGGTGAGCCTTCCATTTTTGCCTGATCTCCATGCAGAGATCAAAAAGGAATGGAAGAGGCTGTTTTCTTCTCGCATCCATCGGTTTCAGCATAAGAGTTATGCTGACATCGAGGCGATGCGCGAAAGCGGCTATGAGAGAATGCCCTCCTGTAGAAAGAGCTTTCTTTCTGTGGAGGAGACGTCCTCTCTTAATCTTCCTCCTTGCCATCTAAACCCCTTCAGGATACATCTCGCTTAAAGGTCCCATGACATGAAAATTTCACTTTCTGAGGTTTTTTAACATTAATATGACTTCCCCTAGCATGTATGTGGTCCCCAAGTTTCTAAAAATTTTAATCGGTGTAAATCGAGATTTTACTATCTTTCTCTGCCTTTGAGAAAATGGAAGCTCAAACGGGCTGATCTGGAATCTCCTCTTTGTGATGTTGTAAAGAGAAATGTTACCTCCCCTTTCTCTGCTTTGCCCGCCCAAATATTTACATATAATTCAGTCGCAATGTCAGCACAGGCGTTACAAACAGACTTTTATGATATGGATTCGACAGCACCGGCACAAACAGTGAGTAACAGTGTTTATTAATGCCTGATCTGTGATCAGTGATTTCTGATGTGTAGTTAATCATTCAAGTTCACACAGACTTTCTTTCTAAATCGTTTAATACTGTTTATGCATCAGTGAATCAAGCCAGTGACTAAACGATCAACTTCACGTTGTTTCTCTTAGTAGCATGAAACAAATCTGTTATTTAAATTGTGATTTAACTACAGAGAGCGATCAAAGAACGCTCCCTTTTTTTCCGGAGCTCTCACACATCGCGAGTATATCTGCACACTTGCCTAAACTGCCGTTACATTGAATGACGCTGTTATGCTGCACAACAAAGCTCTTACTGTATTCATGTGTTTGCTGTCAGTTGTGGTGAAAGCATTTTGTGATAAAACGTGTTGCAATAATGATGAGATGACTGCATTCACGCGATAAACAGACTCTGTCTACTCAATGCTGCTCATCACTGCAGTCTTTCATGTGATGGGGAAAAGATCGAAAAAATAATTATATAATCAACAAATCCACGATTCGTTAATCTCGACAGCTGTAGTATATATATATATATATATATATATATATATATATATATATATATATATATATATATATATATATATATATTAGAGGGGTCCACATGTAATAGGCATTTCAAATGCAAAGATGTCAGCCAATCACAACAGTTGTCGTTTACTCTGAGTCTCACAGCAGACACGCCCCTTCAAACAGAGCATTCAAGCCAGAGGGCTAATATCAGGATATAAAAAATGCTTTTTATTTCTAAATTTTAAATGTAAAAATCATACTAACAATATAAGTACACCTAAGGAAACATTCAAAAGCATTTAAAGAAAAGGAAATAATCCATGTCATGGGACTTTTAAATGGCAAGGCATACGCAGCAGCAGATCCGGCTGTGGCTTCTTAACACACCATGGCGGTGCTTCAAGCATATCAGGCTGATCTGCTAAAAGACCTGGATAAAGGCAGGGGCCTTTCTCCTGATCAGGTAGCTGAGCTGCGCCGCACCACAGATCCCTCTCTCCGTGTTACCAAACAGGCTGCCTCCACCATGGGTCTATGGCGGCCATGGTGGTAACGGAGAGACATCGGGAACCTGCCAGACATCGGGAAGAAAGAAAAGTCTTTCTTTTTGAAGCTCAGGTTTTGCCTTCCAAACTTTTTGATACCTCCGTTGAGACTGTAATCGAGAAGTTCAGGGAGGCGAAGGCACGCTCAGCTGCTTTCAGATCCTTCGTTCCACAAAGGTCCAGGTCTGAGCCTGAACAACATAGGGGTCCTGGTCCGTCTCCGATCTGGCACAGAAGGCTGTTGTCGCAACTCACGCTGCTCCCCCACCTGCGGGTAGGGGTAAAAGGAATAGTGGCTAATGGGGAGGTAGGCAAGACCTAAGGGATGTGATCCAGATGAGGCATCAGCGTTCTCATCTGAATCAGAGCGATACTATCTACTCATTCTCTTTGGGTTTTTTTACATCTGCCCTTATCCTCCCCTAGAGAGCAGAGGGTCTGCTCTCCCCTCAGCATGATGGCGTGGGTGTACTGTTCCCCATAGTGTCCCCTAGAGGACGCAGTTCGATGTTCCCTTGAAAGGGAATGTCTCAGGTTATGATGGTAAAAATGGTTCCCTGAGTAGGCAACGATACACTGCATCCTCTAGCTTCCTGCCATGCTTCGGACGCAAGCTTCAGATGAAGAAGTGAATGAAGTGTTCTCCCGGCGCCTATTTATCCATAGACACGCTGGTAGTGACATCAGGGGCTGTTTCGCCGGCCAACTCGTTGGTGTTTTTTCAATGTATGCTTTATACACAAGACATGATGAGTTGTTCCCCATAGCGACCCCTAGAGGACGCAGTGTCTCGTTTCCTACTCAGGGAACCATGGTTACATTCGTAACCTGAGACGTTATGATTGTTGCTTGAGACTATAGGCCATGTCACATGTGATCTCAGTTGTCATTAATGTCTGACTGTACAACAGTTAAGACTCTATAAAAATAAACAAGAAGAGATGTCTGGAGTTTTACATCACAAATTGTAAAATGTTCGATGATGGTGAGCTGCATTCACACTCGGAAACAAAATTCTCGCTAGCAAACAATACCAGTCTCTAGCGTTCATTTTGACGGTTTGTCTTGAGAAGAAAGATGTTGTTGCACTATTTGCATCATTACGTTTTGTTCTCCTTATGGTTCTTGATTTGATGGTCATAAGAGAAGCCACACTGCTGGACTGTGACTCAAAACTTCTGACACTGTCTACATTTACATGCAACCAAATAATCAGTTCCTAATCGGAATGACGGCTCAGTCAGACTGAAAAGCCTTCATGTAAACACCTTAATTGATTTGACTGAGCTCGATCGGAATTAAATTTCGATTGCATTGAGGGGGGTGTTTTATTCCTTTTCTAATACGATTGAGAATGCATCTAAACACTTGTTCGGATTGAACCCCGAAATTGAAAGGACTGCGCATGTGCAATGAAGCCGAAATAGTGTAATGACATATTGCGCACAGAATGAGTGGCTCTTCCTTTTGAATAAAGTGTTGTATAAATGCATGTCCTGTCATTATAAAACTCTCCTTTCAATCGGCAACTGTGAAGTGGAGCAGGACAACCTCCCACCAGTCCTTGTTTTGGATTCTCATCCACAGGCAACCCGTTTTGCTTTAAAAAACAAATAAAGAAATAGTGTAGGAGAGGGGTTATTATGTGCAAACAGTGAGAAACTTTATATTTGTGCAGTGTGCGCATGTAAAAAAAAAAAAAAAAAAAAAAAAAAACCCTATTCTGATTTGAAGCTTGTGACATAAATATGCACATCGACCAGATAACTTTATTTAGCGTTCATGTAAACACTACATTCAGATTCATCAATCTCAATTAATTCAGTCCGATTTTACCAAAAATTGTGCATGTAACCATCAGAATTTAATCGAAAGTAAAATTTGATCACAATGGTCATTAATCGATTGCCGGTGAGTATGTCAAACCAGCCATCAAAGACTATATATTTTGGCTTAGGATCAAAGGAATTTTTTAGGATTTGCTAAATTTGTCTCAGATGGTCAAATCTGGCCATAATCGTCCAGTTTACACCTGGCTTTAGTTCGTCATATTTTACGACCAGTTTATTCAGAAATCCCAGTGAACTCACATGCCTTCCCTCGCAAATGTATGTGCTGGTAAAGAAGTGAGAGGAAGTGACAGTCTTGGCAGACTGTGATGGAAGTGTCAGACAGGTGGTGATTGACTGTGTGAGAGCAGTCGAGTCTCAGTCACAGATACTAGCTCTTCTGCTAGCTGTGAAAATGCCTGCTGATCAGCCTTGCACAAAGGTAAAAGGAAATTATTAACATCCACCTTGGCCAAGATGGTCATGTTTTGCTTTGTAATGTTTTAATCTAAAAGAAACATGACAATGACCTTAAAACTCTCCCTCATGCTCTATTTTCTGTCCTCATTATATTTCTATTTGTGGAATTTTCCTTTTAAATAATTGCGTCCTTCTAAATTATTGCTAAAGGCCGGAAGGATGGACAAAAAGCATTTGCTGACCGAAGGAAAATATATTTTTATTCTCAGTGATTCAGTGTAATCTAATACTGTACAGAGAGGTGGGTCAAATGGTGGTGATACAGTGATATTTTATTTAATTAATATATTTGATATGTGGACCAACATTAAGCTTATCAGCACCAACTTTTATGTTACTTGTCCAGTGTTAAGAGTGAAGGAGACGATGAGAGATGGTGGGCAGATATTAGCTCACCAAGAGAACACTTATACCCTTAGTCAGTTAGAAACAGAACCAGTAAAAAAATGGCAGCCCAAAGTAACCTGATTCGTAAGCCTGGGGTACTACACCCCCCACCCCACCTCAAGGAATGCCGGACCTGCACCATTAGCAGAGGCAGCCTCATGCTAGGGTTGGACTGTTGGGCTGCAGGCCATGGTTAGGGGAGGGGGTACCGGAGAAACCTCTCTCACGCCCTCAACAAGCACCTCTTGAGCACCCCTAGAGGACGCAGTGTCTCGTTTCCTACTCAGGGAACCATGGTTACATTCGTAACCTGAGACGTTATGATTGTTGCTTGAGACTATAGGCCATGTCACATGTGATCTCAGTTGTCATTAATGTCTGACTGTACAACAGTTAAGACTCTATAAAAATAAACAAGAAGAGATGTCTGGAGTTTTACATCACAAATTGTAAAATGTTCGATGATGGTGAGCTGCATTCACACTCGGAAACAAAATTCTCGCTAGCAAACAATACCAGTCTCTAGCGTTCATTTTGACGGTTTGTCTTGAGAAGAAAGATGTTGTTGCACTATTTGCATCATTACGTTTTGTTCTCCTTATGGTTCTTGATTTGATGGTCATAAGAGAAGCCACACTGCTGGACTGTGACTCAAAACTTCTGACACTGTCTACATTTACATGCAACCAAATAATCAGTTCCTAATCGGAATGACGGCTCAGTCAGACTGAAAAGCCTTCATGTAAACACCTTAATTGATTTGACTGAGCTCGATCGGAATTAAATTTCGATTGCATTGAGGGGGGTGTTTTATTCCTTTTCTAATACGATTGAGAATGCATCTAAACACTTGTTCGGATTGAACCCCGAAATTGAAAGGACTGCGCATGTGCAATGAAGCCGAAATAGTGTAATGACATATTGCGCACAGAATGAGTGGCTCTTCCTTTTGAATAAAGTGTTGTATAAATGCATGTCCTGTCATTATAAAACTCTCCTTTCAATCGGCAACTGTGAAGTGGAGCAGGACAACCTCCCACCAGTCCTTGTTTTGGATTCTCATCCACAGGCAACCCGTTTTGCTTTAAAAAACAAATAAAGAAATAGTGTAGGAGAGGGGTTATTATGTGCAAACAGTGAGAAACTTTATATTTGTGCAGTGTGCGCATGTAAAAAAAAAAAAAAAAAAAAAAAAAAACCCTATTCTGATTTGAAGCTTGTGACATAAATATGCACATCGACCAGATAACTTTATTTAGCGTTCATGTAAACACTACATTCAGATTCATCAATCTCAATTAATTCAGTCCGATTTTACCAAAAATTGTGCATGTAACCATCAGAATTTAATCGAAAGTAAAATTTGATCACAATGGTCATTAATCGATTGCCGGTGAGTATGTCAAACTAGCCATCAAAGACTATATATTTTGGCTTAGGATCAAAGGAATTTTTTAGGATTTGCTAAATTTGTCTCAGATGGTCAAATCTGGCCATAATCGTCCAGTTTACACCTGGCTTTAGTTCGTCATATTTTACGACCAGTTTATTCAGAAATCCCAGTGAACTCACATGCCTTCCCTCGCAAATGTATGTGCTGGTAAAGAAGTGAGAGGAAGTGACAGTCTTGGCAGACTGTGATGGAAGTGTCAGACAGGTGGTGATTGACTGTGTGAGAGCAGTCGAGTCTCAGTCACAGATACTAGCTCTTCTGCTAGCTGTGAAAATGCCTGCTGATCAGCCTTGCACAAAGGTAAAAGGAAATTATTAACATCCACCTTGGCCAAGATGGTCATGTTTTGCTTTGTAATGTTTTAATCTAAAAGAAACATGACAATGACCTTAAAACTCTCCCTCATGCTCTATTTTCTGTCCTCATTATATTTCTATTTGTGGAATTTTCCTTTTAAATAATTGCGTCCTTCTAAATTATTGCTAAAGGCCGGAAGGATGGACAAAAAGCATTTGCTGACCGAAGGAAAATATATTTTTATTCTCAGTGATTCAGTGTAATCTAATACTGTACAGAGAGGTGGGTCAAATGGTGGTGATACAGTGATATTTTATTTAATTAATATATTTGATATGTGGACCAACATTAAGCTTATCAGCACCAACTTTTATGTTACTTGTCCAGTGTTAAGAGTGAAGGAGACGATGAGAGATGGTGGGCAGATATTAGCTCACCAAGAGAACACTTATACCCTTAGTCAGTTAGAAACAGAACCAGTAAAAAAATGGCAGCCCAAAGTAACCTGATTCGTAAGCCTGGGGTACTACACCCCCCACCCCACCTCAAGGAATGCCGGACCTGCACCATTAGCAGAGGCAGCCTCATGCTAGGGTTGGACTGTTGGGCTGCAGGCCATGGTTAGGGGAGGGGGTACCGGAGAAACCTCTCTCACGCGCTCAACAAGCACCTCTTGTTGGCAGAGCAAGAATTTGCAAATATGCCGACAGAAATAGAGTGCAAGGTATTTTTTAATAAGCGTGTTTTTGTGTTTTGCTTTTGTACCGAAACTGGTACCAAGAACCATGGATTTTCACTGGTATTGGTACCGAAAACTGAAATTTTGGTACCGTGACAACACTAGGGTCAGCAAATTGCGGCAGATCTGAAAAAATCCCCGGTATAGTACTCTTCGTTGAATGGAAAATTGGGTCTGTGATAAGATGGCAAACAGAGCAAACCTAATGCTGAAAGACTAAAAATAATGAAGGTAGGACTGCTTTTATTATTTATAGGAGTTCTCTCTTGCGCTGATTGGATCGATTGGATAGATGGATGTGATTACTGATGATGAATTGGCTGCATTAATTATCTGTGCGTGCTCCTCCGGAAATTTGTTAATAAAACATCACATAGTTGTGGGTTATCAGCCAAACACTTGAGCCAATTCTGGCTTTAGTGACACTGGAGAAATGCTTCTTAAAGTAGATGAAGTGCTCAGTGCACTTTAAAGTGCCATTTTTGTTTGTGCCCAAAAATTGTTCCCAGCAGACATGTAATACAATAGTCATGGAAGTCATCTCGTCCCAGCTGCATCAAACACAGAGCCTCTGCACATCTAATCTGTCCTCTGCTGGAGTTTTATTACCCTGTATGTTCAAATGTTATTGTGTACCTGAGGTCTTCTCAGATGAGGAGTTACCACTGTCTACAGTCCATCCCTTAGGACAGTGGTTCTCAAACTTTTTACAGCTGCATACCCCCTGGGGCAAAATTCTTCTGTGTACCCCCTTCTTCCACTTAGACCACAGTCACACCTTTTCTACACTGTAAAAATTGTTTGTGATTTTAACAGTAAAAGACTGTAAAAATGGTACCGTAAAAACCTGTTAATTGGTTAAGAATAAGTTTCCATACTATATATGGTGAATAAGTGTACTTACCTTTAATTTAATTTTACAGTAAAATACTATTAAAAATATGTTTTTTGGAATTGAAAAAGAAAAAGTAATTGTATAATTTACAGTGAAAAAAACGTAAATTGACACTCCCAGAATTCTGGATGGCTGCTTGCCTGTGCTGGATTACCTCGACCCCCCCAATATCCGTCCCCAGTTGCAAAGTCATGTGTTTGTATTGATTATGTGCTTTTGTTGCTGAGGTGTTTTTCCTGTTGTCACACTGTACTCACAAAGGAGCATAGTCTGGGGGTGCTTCTCAATTCTTATTTGTGCATCCTCGTTTCCTCTCCTCGCTTCCTTTCCTCGCGTCTCAGCTCCGCCCCCTGTAGGATGCGAGGGAAGGCTGCAAGGAAAAGACGCGAGGACGGAGGGATCGAATGAAAGCTTTTTTTACACATTGGAATCCTTGATCACTCGAGCGTCACTTCGTTGCGTCATCAGCAGCGCTCAGAGGATCTGCCCTCATGTTGTTGAAATTTGTTTATTTAAGAAATTCATAATAAATAATAATAAAGAAAGATACCCTGTTGAAATATGTGAGGTGTGTGGTTTATATAAACTGCAAAAGTAAAGTAGAAATCAAAATTATTGTGACCGATGTGAAGGGGGAGGAGAATTTATACGTGCGTCACGTTTTAGTCGATAAAACTCTTCCGCATAGGATGCACCTGTGTATCCTCTCCTCGACTTCTCGCGGTGCAATTAGAGAATTGAGATGTCCTTCAAGATGGCTGAGCTCGATCGGTTTCCGGGTCATAGGATAGAGGACGGAGGAGAGAGGAGACGAGGAGGGATATTGAGAAGCACCCTGGGTGTTGTTTTTTTCTTCTCGCTTCCCTAATGTTATGCTGTATTTCTTCCTCAATTCCCTGTCTTCCTGTCCTGTCTACCCCCTTGTCATATTGTATGTATATAGACAGGTTGATGGCTAATTTCGCTGGTACTTGTGACTAGTCACAATAAAGGGCTACTACTACTAATCTTAAACTTCAAAATAATAATCTGTAATCTGTATCGAATAGAGTTTAAATCGATCTCAGTCCGTGTCAATAATACAGAGAGGCTTAAAATCACTTTCCAGAACATTCTTGTTCACCATACCTGGCTGGTGGAATGATCTTCCCTTATCGTAAAACAAATAAATAAATTTTTTTTTTTTATTATTTATTACTTCTTTTTCTAGCTTTTACTTATTTGAACAATGTCTAAAACTTGGTATCATAAGCACTTCCTGTGTCTGTTTGCCTCTTAAAGAAGAATTGCTTTATGTATCCCCCAATTGTAAGTCGCTTTGGATAAAAGCGTCTGCAAAATGACTAAATGTAAATTTAAATTTAACTTTGCTCTTCATGTTATTAAGTGAAGATCTACTTAAAGATACATTGAACACGGGATTTGCTAAAGCAGCATATTCAGTGGGCATCCTATCACATGCACAATGCTTGTGTGAATGCAGTCAGTTTAGACTGCAAAAGATGAGGTAAGCTGATTGGATATCATGTATTTTACCATTAACAGCACTCCCATTTTCCTGCTTTTACATTAGAAGTGGTGTTATGCTTGTCAAAAATACATGTTCAGGTTTTAATGTTACTTTAAGTTGGGGTAGAATTAAATGAATGCCAAAACTAATTTTGTTCATGTACCCTTCTCCGTCATCTCACGTACCCCCAGGGGTATGCTACCCTAGGTTGAGAACCACTGCCTTAGGATACACAAAAATACTCATGTTAGTTTATGTTGATATCTATTTTTGGATACAATCAAGAGATCAACTGATATGAAATAAAAGCATTTTCATGAAAGATTCAACATCAGAAATTAGGCCTACTATATAGTTATACTGTGTCTTTTATAGGGCTGCACAAAAATCGTTAAACTGACAAACACAATTATTTTGAACAAAAATTATAACAATGATAATTGACATTCATCAGAATTATCACACTTTCACATAACCACAAATCCAGAGAACGTAAACTTGCACAGTTTATTTTACCTTATCTAGTTTCCTGTTGTATCATATTTATCATAAATATTAGTACTCTTGACATTATGAAAACTGGTACAAAAAAAGCTTCTCTTAAAAGCCAAACCTGTGAAATTCCTAATATTAAATTAAGCTATTCCAAATTATGTTGTTTTTCTATTAAACAACAACAAAATGTATTCAGCAAAATTCATGTTTTGATTTATTACAGTTCATCCTTGAGGTTTGCGTTGAAATATAATTTGCCAGGTTGGGAAGATTAAATAAAACTCTGGGCCGGAAATATATACTGTATATTTAAGAGAAAAGCTCTGATTGGGGATTTAGACTCTTAAAATTTGGCAAACACTAGTTTGAAGGCTTGAGGAGTCTTATTACCAATGCAAGATAACGCAAATGTAAAATGAAATGCAAATGAAACCTTTTCAGGATAAATAACCAGTGGGAAAAATATCACAGACAATTATAGTTTAATTAATTGAGAGATGCATTAATCATGAACACAATTGAAATACGATTTATTGTGCAACCCTAGGTACTTATACGTTTTTACTGTGCTTTTACTTTGCCCTGCAGTATATAAAGAACTTGGTTTAATATTGTTAGTGCAAACCTACATTCACAATGCAATATGTTGAAAAGCTAAGAATTCTATTCAAATTAATCCAGTAAAAAGAGTGAAGGTGTGTGTGTGTGTGTGTGTGTGTTGTGTGTGTTTAAACTGCTCGTCAGTCCTCTCTCAGGAGGATGAACAGATGGTTTTCAAAATTAACTGAAAGTGTACGTAAGTAAGTGGGGCTCCGTTCTGTCATTTAAAAAAGCCCTGAAAAGCCCAACAGCTTAAATAACCTCAAAATTAGCTCCTAACCCGTCGTAAATGTTGCACAACTGTTCTACTGTATCTCAGGATAAATATGCAACCAAAATACAATAACATTTATATTATGTAAACAAAATCTAATTAGTATAGCCATTACAAAAAGCTTTGAACCTAATACAGTACACAGATAGACATGTTCCGACATTTTGCTTTCAGCTGGATGAATAACAAGTGATGTAATTTACCACTGGTAAACATTCAGTGAAAAAATAACCAGTGTAATTGAATAGTGTCTCACACAGAAGCAGGGTTTAGACAAACTCTATCAAAATGATTCTTTGTTCTGAAATGCAAATATTTAAAGTGGCTCTATTATGCTTTTTCACTTTTTCAACTTTAGTTAGTCTGTAATGTTGCAGTTTGTGCATAAAAAAGATAAGCAAAGTTACAAAGCTCAAAGTCCACTTCAGAAGGAGATATTTTACTTAACAGAATTCACTTTTCAAAAATTGCAACGAACGACTCGTTTGGATGACAAAGCATATTTTCTGGGATTTGTGATATCACAAATATCGACGAGTGGGACGAGGCCTGGTTGAGCTGCACTAGAGAAGGCAACGAGTTTTATCACTATATCAGAGTATATTTATCGCTATATTTTCCCCAAGGCAGATGAACGTAGAGTGGTTACAATCATCCTGGTTTCAATCGCACTCAATTTGATTTGATTTTGATGCAATATTTCTACCGAAGCTTGCAGGTGGCTATGGTAAGGGGCATGACATTTGACGGGCTTTCATTTGATAAAGGATATATTCAAGCTGTTCATGCCAGACTGGGGAGAGGTGTTGAAATAATGTTTGTTTTAAACTTGAAAAATAATATGTTTTTTGTATGAGAGCCAGTTCTAGTACACCCCCCCCCCCCCCCAAAAAAAAAAACAAGACTTTGTAAAACAGCATAATAGGACCCCTTTAATAGGACAAAGTAATCTAGACTCAAGAGAGTAACGTACTTAGGAACAGTGAAAATCAGAGCAAGCATAAATATAGAACATGCACAGATGCATTACTTCCATGGTTCTTATGTGTTTCTAAGCAATCTTAGGGACAGCTGAATCTGAATTCTGGGATTGGAACAAATCTGCATTCCAAATGTGTAATGTGCAATGAATCTACTGTCTATAATAAAACTACCATCTGACATTTACTAGTTTATATGCTCCCCTTGTTAACCTTTTTATTTTTTTATTTCCACTCTATTAGTTTTATTTCCCCATAGACCAGAGTGGCACTATTATTAATGGGCAGAAGAAAAAATATTTTTTTCAATTATATTTCATATTCACATTTTAAAAATAGATTATTATGTGCAAAACAGAAAGAACCTAAATATATAGCATGACATTATATTTGGAGCTCTTTCTTTATGCTTTAACTTTCACAGCACTCAAGAATAAAGAAAGAGGAAAATTGGGTTTTGCTTTACAAAGGACTGTCCTATCCTTCACTGAGTTTTCTTATACACTAATTAATTCCTCTGAGATGCTGCAAGGCCTCCATCTTCATAATTAATTCAGATTTCTCCATTCAGTGTTGTTTCATTTGTTTAGCATTCTGCAATTTCTCTGCACAGACGTGTTTAGAAATGTCTGATGTTTATGCATGACATGGCATTTAACAGAAGGATAACATTTACATTCATTCTGATTGTGAAGACATTTATAATGTATTAGTCTTATATTTTTTCACTGAACCTCTGCAGTGATAATGTTAAGCATAATTACTATTATTGCAGCTAAATAAATATAATTTTTTACAAAATATATTTGTAAAATATTTAGATAATATATATACAGATATCCTTCAAACTTGCCATGTTCTTCATATAGTTTCTCCAACATGTCTTTTCCCCTTTGGCAGATATAAAAATGATGCCTATAATTTACTATGTGCTCATTTGTACACATACTAGTGGTCCAATTAAAGCAAGATCATTTGTGAAGAATCTGGCAAATCCAATGATAAGTAATAATTGGGTAATTTAAGACTTTAAATGGGATCCTTTACTCATTTTATTTAGTTTATTCAGAAAATGTATAGCTAATGATGCTTTTTTAAATTCTCTCTAGGAGGCACCAACTGAGGGGGAAAATAACGGGGGTCCATTTAAGATGACTCGGACGGATCCCCCTGACATATTAACATCAACTTTGTATCGAGACATAAAAATTGGTCGTAACTGTGGGCTCTCAAAGTATTCTGGATCTTCTAAGCAATGTGATTCCCAAATGGTTGGCCCACTGGATCAAAACTTTGAAACCATTAACAAAAGACATTGCCGTAGCTTTGACTTCATTGAGTCATTGGATGAACCAAGGGACTTTTCCTCGTCCATGGAGTATCCTTATAGGTCTGATCAGAAAACAGTAAGTAAGGATGCAGTCTGGAATGGCATTGGACAGCAGGGACACTTACGTTTTTCCTCACCAGATCTGTTCAACTCACGGCTCTGCCATCAACAAATTAGCACAGACAAAACCAATGAGGCAGCAAAGACTAGTGTTCATGGCAAGCCTCGCTCAAAAAGTGCTCCAAGGGTTCGAGCCACCCTGACTCCTGTACCCATCACAGTCTCTCCACCTGCAACCAAGAGGCGTCAATCTCCAGTGGACCCCAAGAAGAGATCTGAATGTTTGCCAAATCGAGAAGCCTCCCGTTCAACCAGGGCTTTAGTGAATGAGGTTCATCCAATCAAGTTACAACCCCACACACCCCTCTATGTTTCTGATTGTTTTGAGGAGAGCAGACAGGAGAAACAAGCAAACACTCCCCACGTTAGGTACCGTGTTGATATTAAGCCAGATGCCTCAGTTCTCCAGCACACTGCACAGAAGATGCCTACTCACAGAAGTAATGTTCCCTGGCAGCTTTCCTCAACATCAGGGATCAGGAATGTCTCATTTTCAAGTCAGATATTCACTTCTAGAACGCCTACTCCCAGTGAGTGTTACAACATGGACTACAGGCAAGCTTATCAATATCCCAACAGCTCCCATCAGTCTGGTAGTTACATTCAAACTGGAGAGAACCCTTTTGGAAGGACTTCTCCTAGAGACACAAGGGACTACAGAACCTTGTCTAATCCCAACATTCCAACCAAGTTCTTCTACACGGATGATCCCTGCAGGTTTCCAGTTCACCCACCTAGTAGGAAATATTATCAGGATGACCAGTACAGTATTAACAGCAGCAACAGCCAAAATCCATCCATCAGTAGTCAGTATATACATGACCCAAGGACTCGGTGGGTTCATACTTTGCCTGTACGTTCATACTATGCAGATTCCCATCGTGGACCCTTGGATCCATTCTACAGTAGACCATATTCAGTGAGTGAGCCAGGGCCATACTTCATATCCACCCCTCAGAATGAAACATACTTTCAGGAGGATCCAAGAGTTTATGCCTTTCCCTCTGAGCCCTCAAGGATGTTTTATACAAAGCCTTGCCATTACCCAGCAGACAATCCTATGAGAGCATATCATACGGAGGGACGGCGGCGGCCACGTATGTCCCAGGCCTTTTCTGATGACTGGAACCGGTCAAGCATTGCTACATATTCCAGTCAGTATGCATCCTCACAGGCTACTCCACAGCGAGTGCCATCAATAAGCCCATGGTATCATAATGACTTTACTGAGCCAAGTCGTTTAGGAGCAGATGTCCGGAACTACTCAAAATCCTGGGACAACATTATTACCCCTCATATGGACAGAGAACATGGCGTTTCACGAGGCAGGAGTTACGAGAACCTTTTCCATCATGGACGGCCAGGAGTTCCCTTGGATAACAGTCAACAACCAATTATTGTGAACCTTTCTAGTTCGCCAAGACGATATGCTGCCTTGTCCCTCTCTGAAAACTGTCTAGAAAACTGTGCTGGTGACAGAAAAAACAGCATGAGGGGGCAATGGTTTGTAACCCCAGAGATTACAATTACTGACAATGACATTCGTGCAGCAAATAACAACAAGAGAGATGGGAGAACTAACAGCTGGAACATCCAAAATACAGCGGGATGTCAAACTGCGAACTTGAACAACTTACAAAGACCAGCAAACCCACCAGAATCCACAGAGAGAAAGAACAATAATTACTCACTGCAGCAAAGCCTTGAACAGCTTGATGAGCTGCTAGCTGACCTAGTCATCGATTATAAGCCTCAAAATAGCAGGAGACCAAGTAAGGATCGGATAGACCAACTCAAACAATTGATTCAAAATGATGAGACCAAAGAAGGGAAGCGGGACATAGATCAAGAGGATTCAGGAGTTTTGAACACACAAACAGACTCCTCCAAGACCAGCCCAGACACATTTAAAGACCCAGACAGTGGTTGTGAGGGTTTTCAGAGGAGTGTTGAGGATGTTTCTTTGAACCATATTACAGAGGAGGATGACACTATGGTGTGCTCCAACAGGAAATGCTTACGCAAAGACACTACATTCAATGCTTGCTTGTACTTCAAGTCCTGCCACAGTTGTTATACTTACTACTGCTCCAGGAACTGTAGGCGAGAAGACTGGGACATTCATAAAGAGAGCTGTCTTTATGGCCGCATTAGTAGTGTTTGCAGGCACATACTAAAACATTGTCGAGAGAACTCTGATGTACATAAAGACTTTTCACGCATTGCTAGGGTAGGGTATCTGTCCCGTGGAAGAGGAGTACTGTTCTTGGGTTTTCCAAACCCTGGGTGCGCAGATGACTTTATTCAAGTTGGTCTTGACAGCCTTACTATCTCTCCAACATATCTATCCCTTCGAGAGTTAGACAGTTTCAAAGACAACCTTGGGCAGTACTACAAAGAGTTGCTGAATGCAGGCAAGGAATATGACCCAACTGAATGTTTCGTTCTGAATGTCTCCATTGCTGTTGGAGACCTAGTGCCTAAACTTCCTTCTCCCAAATTACAAATGCCAACAGTTCGCAAGTATGCTAAGGTCTCATTGGCCTCCTCAAGCCCAGATAAGAAAATATTTAAGAAAGAATGTGAAATGGAGACTCTGATTCTCACCCCACCCCCTGGGACATCTGACATTGACAAGGAAGGCCAAGAGGGCAGGAAAGCAAGAGAGATTTGTTTCATTAACATTCAAAGGGAGCTTCGTACCCGGGGCGTATTCCTTCGCCATGAGTTTCCAAAAATATACAACCAGCTTTGTGAGTTTGTTGAGAGCAACAAAAGGTTTACCCCCACCACCATCTATCCCACTGACAAGAGAACCAGAAAGCAGTTCATGTGTATGATCATGGCAGCATCTGAACCAAGGATGCTTGACTGGGTTGGTGCACCACACCTTCTAGATGACATAATATAATCCTATGCATCCAATATAATCAAGCTTTTTAATAGTGAGACTATATTGTTTTTCTGTCTGGCACTAAAAACTATAATTAATACAAGTTGCTTATGGAATAAAAAGCTATGTACAGTACTTATTAGAAAATACAAGCACATATGCTTTGTCTTAAAATCTGTTTACACAGAATCAAGATTTTTTTGCATTTTCTGTGCTGATATTTGGGACAAAATCTTTCTGCAGTATGGATTTAAACACTGTAAAATGTGTTTAATGGAGATGAGAGCAATGTACTCTTATAGGCAAGGAAGATGTATAAAACTTTGTGAATGACAGATGTTTCAATTCTGTGGAAGTTGTTTAACTTTCTGTGAATTATGTGTGGGCCTGCTTATAGTTATATTTCTTGTGCTAGTATGTTGCACTGAGGATATAACAACTAGGAAACTTTGAAGACCCCCTGGCAATACAATACAATATTGTCTAAAAGTCATTGTCTTTAGCCCCTTGAGAGGATAAATATGCACTTGCATGGAGAATGCATGCTGGCAAGGAAAAATGCAAATTCACTTTAAATTTTGCAATGGTTTGCCAGTTTTTTTTTAAATAAATTGTAGTCATAGTCATTATCTGTATGGCAGACAAAAGCAAAAGTTAGGTAATTTATTTTTTTAGACAAATTCAAATAAACTGCTTGGAAGATTTCACAGTATTGTACATGGCAACTGCTTTCTGTATTGTATTAATGGAGTACTATATCTATTCACATTGTTAAAACCTTTATCTTTGAGTTATGCACATTTTCATTATACAAATGAGATTACTTACTAATTTATTCATCTGACGTGAAGGTTATTATCTGTATTATTTGAGTGTTTTAATTATTATTATCTCATGGTGTTTCTATTGAAACACTTATTGAAATGTTAAAAATTATAAACATTTATATAAAATATGCTAGTCTTATTTTAATCATTTATAATGACTGACAAAACTTAGATGCTTATATTTGAAAAGTAATATTTCAATAACAAAATATAAAATTTAAAAAAGATTTAAACAACTGTGTATAACACCATTGTATGCAGGACTGTGTTAGATATAGCACTTTATAAAAACTGCTGAGGGAAAACATATTTATGAACAAACCATTTAGGTAATGTTATCAATAGCATGCACACAACAAACCTTAAAAGACAGTGTTACTGTGTTTATTTCTGTTGCCATTTTTATGCCATTTATCTATTTACACTGTTCATTAACTGTTGTGTTCTGTTGACAAGTGTTGCTTTATTTCTGTAAAATGCTCAATAAATGAAACACCCCAAAGGTCCTTAATGGCTCATATCTTTGACTGATAATATTACATAATAATAATAGCAATAGAAATGTCTGTCCATTTCTAAAAGCTTGGTCATCATGTTATTGCATTTTGTAGTTTTGGTAATTTTAGTGCAAACACAAAATGGCAAATACCTTTTTTTTTTAGATAGAGAGACTGAGTAGTGTTCTTTTTTCTTTTATGACCTTCTTTTTTTTAATGCCTGACTTTATGACTGACTGACATCACCATGTATAAAGAGTATGTCAAGGAAGGTAATAAACATGCTAAATATAATTGCATATTTCCCCCCTTTGTTGAATGTCATTGATATAATGAGGTCAGGATTTATGTTCATATACAGGCTAAATGATAAGGTGGATGTACATATATACAAGACCAAAAATATGAATTCTGGCTCCTAGAAACTTACATAAAAAAAAAGAAAGAAATTATTGGACCTCTGGGCCTGCAGAATATTCCCAACTATCACATCACTAGCAACTCTTCGCATAGGCCTATTACAGTATGTCTCATTTTAAAGGGGTGCTATTATGCTTTTTCACTTTTTTAATTTCAGTTAGTCTGTAATGTTGCTGTTTGAGCATAAACAAATCTGCAAAGTTACAAAGCTCAAAGTCCAATTCAAAAGGAGATAATTTATTTAACAGAAATCACTTTTCAAAAACTACAATGAACGACTCGTTTGGATGACAACGTATATTTTTTCCGAGATTTGTGATCACAAATATCAACGAACGGGACCTTCATTTGATATAGGAACTATTCCATGCCAGACTGGGGAAAGTGGTATTTTAATAATGTAAAATATGTGAAAAATACTGTGTTTTTCGAACAACTTAGTATGAGAGCCTGTTCTAGTACACCCCTTAAATCAAGACCTTGTAAAAGAGCATAATAGGACCCCTTTAAGTGAAACCTTACTGAAGACATTGAGCAATATAATTATGTATTCTGTTTTAGCTAGTTTTTAAATAAGAATATTATGTTATCACTTCAGTAACTGTCTGGTTTGGTTCAGCTACAAAATCAGACATCAGAAGACTACAGAGAACAGTTTGGACTGCTGAAAGGATTATTGTTGCTCCCCTGCCCACCCTTCAAGAATTGTATACATCCAGAGTGAGGAAAAGGGCTCAGAAAATCACTCTGGATCCCTCACATCCAAGTTACCCCCTCTTTGAACTTTTGGGATCTGGCCGGTACTTCAGAGCCGCAAATACCAGGACAGTCAGGCACAAGAACAGTTTATTTGTCACGGTTAATGAATTCACTGTCTCACCTTTTCTGTGCGTGCGGTTTTGTTGGAGGCGTGGTTACTGATTACATATCACCCTGATCACTGCCACCTGCTACACTCATCACCGGGGCTAGTTAAACCTGTTTCTCACCATAGACAGTAAAAGAAATGGACACAGCAACCCCATTGGAACTCAATTGAGACAAGTGAAGCCCATTTTTAGCGATTTTTAGCACTTCCGTTTCTGACGCGCAGACTCAAACTAAGCTTGATGACTACTTTTACAAAAACTGTTTCTACGGGGCCATAATGTAACATAGAAGGTAATGGAGCCCTTTATACATTGTCGTGTATCTTTAGAAATAAATAATGGACAAATGGAGTGTTTAAACGCCTCAGATGTAAAGTTATTCGCTGTCAAAGTGACGCCAAAATGGATGGGAGTCAATGGGATGCTAACGCAAGTGAAGTTCTGCTACAAGATGGCGGCACGCGGCTGACTTCAACTTTCGGTCGACATCCTTCCCGCCTGTTTCTCACCCATCCATGTTGTCAGATCGTTTCAGTGTGTTTGGTGTTCCAGCTGTTAATGTGCTTCCTGGTCTTCACTCTTCGTTCCGGATTCCTGGATCCCGCCGGTTTGGTTCGCTCATTGCATCCCTGCGTCGCTGTCCTAAGTGGTGGTATCCTCAGCCTGCCTGCCTGCTTCAGAGCCCGACTTCACTCATCTGTGCTTCGTCCATCGAGACTGTCTATTATCATTTTACGAGCACTTGAGTATAATAAACCTCTGTCATTTACTCGATATTGGTTTCTCTGCCTTTCTTTCTGCACCAGACGTAACATTATTCTCCCAGGCAATCTACCTCTTGAACAGTTAAATGTTCCCCACTTATGCAATATCTTTATATTTATTTGTTAGCCTACCCCTCCATCCTAGTACATCCCTGCATCTTACTCTATTGTATTGCATTATCATCTATAGCAAAACTGTTCATACAAATTATTTATTTTCAATATTTTATTTTTAATTTATTTATTTTTTTGTCTGTGTTGTTGTCTCTGTGTACTGGAAGCTTATGTCCCTAAAAGAAATTCCTTGTATGCACAAGCATACTTGGCAATAAAGTTCTTTCTGATTCTGAGATTCATTTAAAAAATGTAAAGGTTTGTTCTAACCGAGGCGAACACGCTGAGCGTTCATAATATTTTTATTAGGCCAAATTTTGAAGATGTCAATATATTTTATGTGTATTTATTGTGTCTATAGCTCCATTTCTGTAACCGTGAAACTGAAAATAAATAAAAGGCAATGTGTGCAATATTTACAAAATACAATATTTACAGAAGCTGTCAATAATGTATGAATAATGAACTTCTTATGTACTCCATTGTAACTTAAGATTCTGAGCAAGATGAATTGTTCGTTGTGAGTTTGATAAAATGTTTTAAGTTATAATTTGCTCATATGGCTATTAAACAAGTTAAAATGGGTAAATCTTCAATACATATTTTTTTATTCTTTGCTGCCTGCAAAGTCATTGCCTGATACGGCAGCAAGTCACCTGGCTAAGTTTCTCGGATGCAGCCTTAGTATAACAAATCAGACTTCAGAATGTTAAATGAAGCAACCTTTAGATAAGCATTAGACCATCACCTGCAAAAAGGAGTGTCATTCAGATGAGGCATTAAACTGGCCTCCTGACATTCTGTTGTCATTAATTTCCCACCTTTTTCATAAACTTGACCTCATTGTTAAAGCTGGTAGCGGATCCTGATGGCTGCATTGAGCTTGTCAGGATGTGCTACCCCTCTATAAGAGCAGCTTTATTAACAAATATTTCTACAGTGGCATCTGCTGATTAATCCAACTAAGCACATGCAATAAAGGCCTTCACGTCATCAGACGTCATTTTCAGTTTCTGGCGCATGCGCCATTGCCGGTTCGCGAGCACAACAATGAAACAAGGTATTATCAGTTTAATTCCAAAACCAAACAAAGACCCCTTGATCATTGACAACTGGAGACCAATAACATTATTAAACATTGATTATAAAATGTTAGCCGTAGTTTATGCAACTAGATTAAAGAGTGTTTTAAATAAAATAATTTGAGAATCTCAAACTGGCTTTATGGCAAAACGCCATATTAGTTCAAATATTAGGCTTATATTGGACTTGTTAGATTATAACCAATTTGTTAATTCAGATGCACTCATTTTATTCCTTGACTTTTATAAGGCGTTTGAAACAATTGATCACCAATTTTTATTACAGAGTTTACATGCATTTGGTTTTGGAAATAAATTTATTCAGACTGTTAAAATGTTTTACAAAGGCATTAATAGTTACATTATATTACAGAAAAATACTTCTAGAAGATTCTCCATCAACAGAGGAGTGAGGCAGGGTAGCCCAATTTCCCCATTTTTGTTTTTAATTGATGTGGAACTATTAGCAATTAGTATAGTTAAAAATCCAAATTTACATGGTATAACATTATTTAATAGAGAGAAAAAAATTCACAATTGGGTGATTATACAACTTCATTTCTAAAAGATAAGACTCAAATTAAGAATGCAATCAAATTAGTTCAAACTTTTTCTGATGCCTCGGGTCTCCAGTTAAATATTACAAAGTGTGAAATTTTTCCAGTGCATGATTCTTCTGAACATTCAATGTTTAACATTCCAGTGAAAGAATACGTTAAATATTTAGGAATTTATATATATAAAAATTTGACAGTTAGACAGCATCTAAATTTTAATAATAAGATTAAGAAAACAAAAATGATTTTTGACAATTTGTTAAGAAGGGATTTATCTATTTTAGGCAGAATCTTATTAACAAAAGTAGAAGGTTTATCCAGATTCATTTTTCCTGGGCTGTCTTTATTTGTTAAAAATTCTATTGGTAAAGAAATAAATTATTGGTTGATTTTTGCTGGAAAAATAAGCACCACCATCTTAAAAAAAATGTATTAGTTGGAAAGAAATCTGAAGGAGGTTTTGAAATGCTGGATTATGTAGAAATGAACAATACTTTTAAGATTAAATGGATCAAAAGGTGTGTCATTCATACTGATTCAATTTGTTCTTTTATTCCACATAATATTTTTAAGAAGGTCCGTGGTCTTAAATTTCTTTTAACTTGCAATTTTGTACCATCTAAATTACCTATTAAACTGTCTAAATTTCATGAGCAAGCACTCTTGGCCTGGAAATTGTGCTTTGTGCAAAATTTTTCTCCTCACAGAATGAATATATGGAACAATGAATTGATTACAGTTAAAGGCAAGAGTTTATTTTTTGAGAAATGGTTGGATCACGGGTTAATGTATTTAAGTGATTTATTTGATTCATCTTTAAAAATTCACTCTTATGATTCTTTTTGTCCAAATTAAACTTTCCTATAAAATTTAAATAATTTTCTGTAGTAACTAAAGCTATTCCCTCTGGGCTTATTAATTTAATGTGCTTCCACCTGACTTATTATAAAGTTGAAAATAAAGATTACGATCTCCTCAAAGAGTAGGCTATAGAAGTACTTGGGTCTGATTATAATTTCTCAAAGTCATCTGAAGCAATTCCATAGCTTAATGTTATGGACAGAAAACTATTTACATCATTAAATTAAAGTTTACGGAAACCTAGTTTTCCCTCCTCTGCGGCTGTCAATCATTCTCCATTCAGTATTCAAATAGCGCGCACCTCGTCCATTTACAGCAGGATGCATGGTAAAACTATCTCCAATATTATATACTCACATTATAATGCTTGATCTGTAGATAAAAAGGCTGTGGATTTGCATAAAATGACTTTATTTTGTGTATTTGTATTTTATGTTTGTTGCTGTTTTTAAAAGACTCTCTTGTGCCTGTTAGATCACACACGTTTTAAAAGCCGTAAACTTTTAAAATCACTTTGTGAGCTCAGTTTTGAAGCGTTTCATATTATCATGGTTTTGCGCACTGAAAGATTATTAAAAGCTTATTATATTTTTAGCCTGCACAATACATTTAAAATAAGCATAATTTAATTGCATATCATTTCTGTGTAGTGTAAGCATTATAAATATATACACTTCTGAATTCTTGACATTCATATATAAATATTACATTGTGAAATGTATGATTGCCTGATTGAATTTTATAAGAGTACTAATAGTAATTTGTTTTTATTAACATGTTTAGATTGTGTAAAATTACTGTGTAGATTTTTTCAAGAATTACTTTTTGTATTTATTTGCATTACATTTAAATAAAATATGTTGCCATTTTTAATGTGCCCCACTGGTTAAACACTGGCCCCTCCTTGGCCCCCCTAGTAAAATTTGTCTAGAGCCGCCACTGCATTTATGCCAATTTGCGAAGTGTTGTTTCAATCTACTGATTATGAATAATTTATATTTTGTGTAATTTATGCTGTTTAAATCATACCTGTATACTCACATTTCCGCCAGGATAGTTCTGATGTCATTTTCTTTTCATATTAACGTTACCTCTGTATAATGCATGTAACCCGTAAAGGAATAACGTAATGTTTACTTTATGTAACTGTACCACAAGCGCCACCTTCTGGCAAATAATTAATTAGCATATTCACTTATATTCACATTTTATGCAGAACAGTGTTGTCGTGAACGTTAACTGTCATATGATATCAACGAGGAAATACAATTAAATTGAATTAAATGATTCTCAGGAAGCTTAAAAAAAGCTATCCAAGGAAGAGGGGGCTACTGTAACGCTGTAGCCCAGGGGCCTGGTTAGCTTAAGGTTTTAGTGTATCCTACGTCCCAGTCACGTGATGGCTGCAAAACAAAAAAATTGAAACGTCATATTATTAAATGGTGACCGAAAATGACTGGAGGCGTTTCTATACAACGTTTGCACATACACTGCACATTTGTATATTATTACTGAACACTACAAATATTTGAAGATATATATAGTTTGCAAAAAATGTATATTTAAGATGGTAAAGCAGAGCTAAATGATTAATTTAGTTATGGCATACTGCACCTATAGTTTATTTCCATTTACACTTTTTTTTAATTATTATTATTGTATTTCTATGAAGGGAAGCAGAAACATTTATTTTACCACGGGAGATTCTGAAATACTTTCTCATTGATCTTTTCATTTCCTTGTAAATGCATATTATACATGGCATCAGATATTCACCTCTTTCATGCATTTTGCAATAGTAGGACAGGTTTTTATGAGGGATTTTTTTTGTTCTCTCTATAGTTTTGGTTTGTTCTGTTGTCTATTTCTGTTGTCTTTACATACTTGACGGTCTGGATGAAAGTCTTAAACTGATACAATCCAGTAAAAGTCCTAGGCCTAATAGTAAGTGGCAATTCAAAAACATTTTGGTAAATAATTGTTTTGTAAAACTAAAAAGGATAAATATTTGTAATTAGTAAAAAGATGCACAACAGCATATTTTATCATGTAATAGAAGAATAAAAAATTCCTGGAGGCAGAAAGGTGGAGGCTCAGAACTGGGATGCTTGTTGCCGGGAAACGGGAAGCTGAGTGAACATCTAGGCATTTCAGACTGTGGGCAGGGTTTTAAATGGGGACTGCTGGGAAAGCATGTGGATGACAAACTGATACGCTAACCTTCAGGAAGAACCCCATATAAACGGGAAGGCTTCATCTTTATCTGTACAGTGACTGTCTTCCATTTAAATTATTCGACACAGCTAAAACTCCTAATGTCCTTGAAGACCTGCTCATATGAAAACCACTCTCATGCATAAATCAATGCGTACTTAGAAATCATGTCCTAGTTTTTTTTATTTTTGCAGAGTTGCACATTACAGGAGTTTCACAAGATGGCACCACTTTACCATATTTCATGCATTGAATAGTCAATGCATTCACCATTCAAGATAATACTGCAGTTTAAGTTTATGATAGAGAGGCTGAGAGAGAACAACGTCACATATTGACGATAGAGGGTGATAGACAGACACTCTCTGTATGAGTCACATATGATTCATCTGCTGTAAGCGGGAGATGAGCTGCTGTTGTTATTGTAAGTACCACATGCCCAAACACATCTCAGCCCACATGATCGCCAGCTGCCGTAAGCATGGCTAAAGCACAAGTCATCTCACAACTTTGGTGACAAAAAACATCAGTGCTACAGCGCTCATTTATGATGTTCTGCCTTAATTTTATGCTGCTGTAAAAATTTACTTCCAATGCAAGATTTTATCTCTTAGAAAAGTTGTGTTAGTCTTCAAGTTCTTTCAGAGAGGGAAAAATAGTATGCAAATTATTCAGATGCAGTGCAAAATCTTTTACACACATATATATATATATATATTGCAATAAAAAGCTCATTTCCAGCAATTCACATGCTTCCTCTTAATGTCTAAGTCAATAACTTCCCTTCTCTCTGTGAAAGCTTATTTAATTTGTTAAAAATGCTGGGCAGTGCTGCTATAAAGCAGCTCTTCTGAGACAGCTTGTGGGAAGGCTGGGCTGATGTGGGCCAGTAATGCACAAATATACCAGTACAATATTTTAAATATGCTTCTAAATATATACACAAATCTATTTCCTTTAACATTTAAGAGTCCCACACTACAGGGGGTCTGCAGGAGGTTTGAAAGTCCTGTTTGTGACAAATTGAGAATATGCATTCATTAAAAATAAATATTAAGTTCAGGTAAACGTTTTATGGCATTTATTTATGTGTATATTCCTTAAATGTACTAAAACTCATCCTTTTGTTGTAAAAAGGTGTACTTTTTATAAGGGTATCATCACAGTCACAGCTTTTGTACCATTCGGAGAGTGTATGCTTAAACTTGTGTTTTTTCGTTTCCTTTTTTTTTTGCAAAGTTTCAGTCAAATTACTTTGCTAAGGCTTGACAGAAATGTTGCTAAAAATTCATAATCATGCAAGTTTAAGTAGTCTGTGGGATTTATATATATATTTTTGTTTGTTTATATTGGACTTTTATCTGATAAATGATTTGTGTTTGCGAGGCAGTATGTAGTTTTTATTTGGTCTTATTGCATTAAGTATAATTACTCAGTAATGTACATTAATAATGATTATTTTAATGGCTTTGGTCCATCTATCCACCAACCCTTATAAAGCCCCCTGCTTTATATAGATTTAATTCTGCATGAGTAAATGAAAAGATGTCAACTTGATCCCTGCTTGGTCAACAGGTTATAGACATCTGAATCCCCTAAGATGGGTACTTTCTCCACCCTCTATCCTGTGTAGGAGCAATGATGACTCAGAGTCAACAACAACGCTGTCCTTTGTTTACTGAATTCTGTTTAGGAGAGGACAGCAGTGTCTCTACAGATACCTTATATGCACAGACTTTATCACTACAACCATAGCAATGAATGTAAACAAACTGTGATGAATATGACAACTGCATGTTGCAAAATTTTTGCTTCTTCAAAACCCGAATAGTTCGAATAGTCTGTTAACTGTCTGGTGATTCATCATGAAAGGGACAAAAATAGTGCAGCGTGGTTGCTTAATGCATATGGTCATTTGACGGTGAGTTATTCTGTGGGACCTTTGTGCCAGAGTTGTGATTTGTCACTATGGAGCCAGTAGAGTGCACTGTATTGTATAAGGAAACCATGACTGGAGTCATTGGTAAACACCATAACATTTTCATCAGTAATCCCTTATATTTACAACAGATAATGACGCAATGTATGACCTAAAGTAACTATAATGTCATTTTGACCAAAACAGTCAGTTCTGTACATGTAATTAATCTGCAAAACACATATACTATTAAAAATAAAGGTGCTTCACGATGCCATAGAAGAACCTTTTTTGTCTAAATGATTTAATAAAAAACCTTTAACATCTGAAGAAACCTTCTGTTTCACAAAAGTTTTTTTGTGACAAAAGAAGGTTCTTCTGATAGGTAAGGTAAGAAAGAGATGGTTCTTTAAAGAACCTTTGACTGAATGGTTCTTTGTGGAACCAAAAATCGTTCCTCTATGGCATCGCTGTGAGGAACCTTTTAAGCACCTTTATTTTTAAGACTGTATAAAATAAAAGCATATCATGCACTTCCCGTGGTGCAGATACACCTACAGTAACTTCAATATGTGTAAAAATAAAAATAGCATGCTTTGTTTCTGAGAAAAGCATTGAAGGACAAACCTTCTGGATGCACAATAATTATTTTCTACTTACCACCATTTTAGCAGATTATAAATTTGACCAGTGGTAAAAATAGATTTTGCTCATAAACAAAAGACATTTTAAGCTTTATTTATGATATTTTAATGACTGTTCCCGTATTAATAATTGCTAAGATCATCAAACTGGATCATGTGAATACATTTATTTGCATTCTGTAAATTAAAGAAATATCAAATGATAATGACTGCATTAATCTTGTTCTTGTATTAGGTCACAAAACACGGCCTACAGCCATTTACTGTTACAGGCAAATGGGATGTTAATGTCTGCACTCCATTCCCTAATAGATATTGATTGCTGCATGGTTTCCCAAGCCGTAGTGGATTCATTTCTCAGCTCAGGGCCATTTCTGATCACAGTGAGAAACAAGAATTTAACAGGTTTGCAATTTCCTGGAAAATCTACTGTGTGGTAGAGAAATCTGCTCGTTTACACACAGGAAACCAAGATGCTAAGGGGAACCCTGTCACAGAAAAGACCCCATCCTTCCTCAGCATACACACACTAAACCCTATCATTAACATGCAGGTTTAGCGTCTCTGAGTCATTCTGTCATGTTCTTTAGAACAAAAGTGCTCTTTTCAAGGAAACAGAGTTTTTCTTAAACAGTATTATGTCATCTTATTATTTGATCATTACAAAAATGTCCTTTTTCTTTAAATATGTCTTCAGGCCTTTTTTTAGACATCTACAAGGTCAGCTCAAATAACCCCTCTGGCTAAAAAGGCTAATAGATGCATTAGCTTTTTATGGCATGAGGTGTTCAATGGGCAGATTGACCAAATCTTTAGATCAACTCTAAACTTAACCTCAACCTATACTTATTAACTTTCCACTGACTTTGACCACTGATCTGTCAGCTCTCAGGGCAGGTCAAGCCTGCCAACATGTGCCATGTCATTAAGGGCCTATTAGCTGCTCTGTCAAAAAGTCCATTGTATTACTCACTAGCATATAGTATGTCACTAACTGGATAAAAGTACATCAGTTATATGTGCAACAAACAACAGATTTTTTCACAGGTTCTCTGTGAAACAATTACTGTTTCTGGTGCCCCTAGTGGATTGCACTAGTGTTTTGTGGTTAGGTAACTCAAATCGTAATTGTGGTTGTCAAAATGCATGAAAATGATTAGAGTAAACACTAATCCATCAGATTAAACAGAAAGTAACCAATAAATTAGAATACATAGAAAGATAGATACATAGATTAAAATCCAATTAAAATTCATTTAATTTGTCACATTAAAGATTAAAATTTTTAAATAACATTTCTTTTATAATTATATAAATTAAAATGTATATTCGGGAGTAACAATTTTTTTTTGCTCTTTTTATTCTATACTAATAGAATAAAAGTATGATCACATTTATTTTGCTATATGCTACAGATAATACAGCAGTTTCACAGCAATAAACAAGAAAAGAACAGTATTAATGTTATTAAATTTTTCAGTTATGAAACAAATACCATTTCATCCATAAAGCAATAAAAAGACAATAGTTTCATTGTTGATTCAATGTTGATTCAGTTTAGTTCAATAACTGAATGTTGCAAGTTAGTTATGAAGTAAAATCACTTAAACCATAAAGCAGTAGACAATAGTGTCATTATTCAGATCAAGTGAGTTATTGTCACGCTGTCTGGTCTCTGTTTCCCTGAGTCACCACTAGTGGTCTCACTTCCCCATAGGCACCTCACCATAGGCACTACAATTCCCACAAAGCCTTGTCCCTTCATCACAGTAATTGCACTCCTGTTAATTGCACTCAGGTGTCTTCACTTGTTAGTAATTATCCTCCCTATATTAACCAGTCCTTTTCTGTTTGTCTGCATGGAGTCCTTTCATTTCGTCACCCAGTTTCCTCGCCTTCTGAGTTTCCTGTTCCTTCACTGTTTGTTTATTGTTGGATGGATTTATGGTTTTGACCCCTGCTTGTTGGATGCTGATTTGGATTACCCATTAAATACCCCACTGCATTTGGATCTCTCGTCTCCTGCGTTTCTCTGGGTTCCGATCGTAACAGTTATGTTTGGATTCAGTTTAGTTCAATAATAGCGTAATTCAACTATAAGCAGCTACAAGGAAGGCAAAGGGTTGTTACTCAGCTCAAGTCACTTTATTGTTGATCCAGTTCATTAGAGTAACAGTGTCAGTGTTACAGAGTTAATCAATTATGAACAAATTTAATTCAGCTATCAAGCAACTCTACAGAAGACAATTGTAATTATGCAGCTTAATTTAGTTCTAGTTTTGTTCTCATCCAATAAGGTCAGTGCACTCAAACTGATAATTTTACTGAATATGAAGTAAACCTCACATGTAGTAATAATATTGTAAGTTCACCAAAGAAAGAAAGGGCCGAAGTGTATAAATGTTTCTGCAAACTGAATCACAAAACTTCTGATCTGAAAAACTGAATCTCTATGCTCGCTATGTTATCAGTCCACCTATGATGCAGCACTCTGTCTTTACAATTGCTGCTCTGAAATTACTTTGAGCAAGATAATATAATCAGGGCTAGTGTATGGAATCAGATTTTTGCCAAATAAAACAAACGCAACTTTTGCGAAAACGAACAAAAAATATACATTGATAAATGAGAAAAACACTCTGAAAATAAAAACAATAAACTAAATAGCAAAAAAGTAACAGTGTCTTCAAATAAACTGCATTCTTTGTTGATTTCACTTTCAGCTTCACGTTTGCTGAACGCAGTTTTGAATGCGCTGCCAGTGTTTTCGTTTTCGCTTTCCAAGTTTTTGTTTGCGCTTCGCAGATTTACGTTCGCCATTCTGACACAAACCTCTCGTGAGGGCGGGCTTAACAGCGGCTCGCTCTGATTGGCTCGTGAGATTTTAGAAGTAGTGTTTTAGTGGCGCGGGCGCATGTTCGGAGATGTTATGGCAATAAGAGGATATTAAACAACATTAATGATAAAACACGGATATTTTCCACATCGGAAGAAGTATAGGCTTATTTAAGATGAGTAATCGGGAGGCTCACAGAGTGTCATCAACATCCTCCTCGGCAGGACATTCGAGGCAGCATGAGGTAAGTTGTTGTAACTAATATAATAAATAGAGAAATCGAGATATAAGTGTTATTCCTGTGCAGAATGCAACAGTAAGGTCTTTATTTAGATTGTTTGTTACTTATATGAACTTAACTACTTTTCTCAAAAGCATCGCGAGCTAAGATTGTTACGTTACAGACCATTGGTGCCAAACTAAATTAAGTTATGACGTTACTTGGGCATATTTTTTAGGTTTAAAATGGATATGTGAAACAACGTTTCTTAACGATCTTTCTTTGATTGGAAATCTTCTTATTTTGTATTTACGTTAGTGATAACGCCGTGTCATTTATCTGGTTAAGAAAACAATTCTATGTTTTTTCATACAAAAACAAATATCTAATCCTCTTTTTTTATATTACTTATCAGGACCAAAGATGTCACTTCTCCAGGTAGGCACTGAACCAATTCATGTTTTGTGTATAAAAATACCAATAAATGTGCATATAATTTTTCATCTTTTATTTTTATTCATGATTATAGAATGGGTAGCTGGCATGGTTCTGAACTATTAATAAACACACACTTTAATATATAGTTATTTTTTTCTTTTCCACTTTTTGCACTATCGTCATGAAGCTACTCCTTGTCATAGTAAGGGTAGCATGATGTCCCCTTTCCCCTAAAGTAAAAGTGATCTCAGACTCATTTCAATGCTGTGTGTAAATAGGGCCTATGTTACATGAGATTTGAATGATGTGAAGTAAAGTTCAGGATTTTCATTCTTGACCTATTCATGTACTTGAATATAGTTACTTTGGGATTATGTAAGATCCTTTTTTTATCAAATAAAAAAATTATCAAACTAAACATAGTTCAGGTTTATCTTTTGTGAGATCAATGCAGTTAGTATTGTAAAACTACCTAATTGTTTCTTTTTCAGATGGTAGAGCAACTTTTTCAAGAGGAAACTATTGACAATGACACAGAGGAGGAGGAGGATGGTGTGGTGGTGCCAGAGATCTACTGTCCTATCACACCAAAACCTTGAATGATGAATCCTTTGACATCAACATTGAATGACCGGGCTCTATATCTACAGAAACTTGATGTCATCCAAAGATTGTGCTCTATTTAACATTTGACTTGTGAAAGTCATACGGGTTAGAAAGAATGCAGAAGTTGGTTCACAGCTGAATTCTTTCTTTGAAACAATCTCCCACCTGAAATCACAATGGAGGCAGCTCTGACTGCTGGGCATCCCCTCTCATTGTGTTCAGATGCATCTGCGGGGTTGTTCAGGCCAACACTTCATAAAGTTATGCTGCCAATTTATCTTGATACCTTGTGCCTTCTCACTGTGTCTGTCTATCTGAAGAGTCAACGTAACTTAATGTTATGGACAAATGCATTGCAAGATGTTGCGCATGTTATTTATCGGCACATGAATGATTTATATTAGAAACCACTATCTGTTGGTGTTTAAACATCTTCTTTTGCCAAGGAGTCACATGACCAAGACATTTTACTGTCTTTTATTTTCCGGTGTATAATAATTCACTAGAAAATCACTTTAAATTGCCATTCATTTATTTTAAACAATAATGTTTTTTTGTAAAATACTGTAACAAAAGTATTTAAGACTTTGTAAACAATTCAAAAGCATGTAAAATCATTAACAAGTGTTGTTGAACAGTATCTATGATTTTTAAAAAAGAAAAACTTTTGGGAAGAACATTAGACATTCAAGTTCATTTTGAAATCTACACTAAAAGCAAGCACCATGTTGCACTGCTGTTTTCATGATTTCGTAAAATTCATTAAAATCTGACAGATGTGCAGTGGGAAATGTAATGGTTTGGGTTCATGTGTGATCAAACTCAACAGTAATTTAAAGGCTTGTCTCTGACAGAAGCAGGTGCCTATGTGCTTGACGAGTCAGCCACTGCATCACCCGTTGGACAGAGAGTGCCTCCTCATCCCGAGTATCGCCATCTAGGGCAGTAAAATATAAAATATGTATTTAAGTCATTTAATGACATCATATAGTACAATAATCAGTCAAGACATTTGAAAACGTACAATTAGTTTATAACTAACTGCTGCTTTACAGAAGTTTACAGATAAGGTTAACATTAGAACAAACGGTATTAACAAAGCCGTTTCTTTACCTTTTTCCTCTCTCCATTTCCTGTACATTAAAGTACCTGTCAAAGGTTGGAAACATTTAATGATTTTGAAATAAATCACTTATGCTCACTAAGGGTACATTTATTTATAAGTACAGTAAAAACAAATATTGTGGCACATTTAAATTTCAAATAAGTTTTCTATTTTAATCATGTAAAAAACCTCTATGATGTTGTGTATAGCTAATGCAGCATCAGCACCAAGGTTTGAGCCTTGCTGCAGAATAAAGATCAGTCTGAGATCTTTGCTAAAAAATCTCACGCAAATAATACGCAACATCCTTGAATATATTAGGTATTATCACCTTGGAATTATAAGGTTCTCGTTGACATTTTTGTCCAAATTAATTTATTCACATTTGTATTTTATGTCAACTTATTTACATTATGTGATTTTTAGGTTATATCTACAAAGGAGTATGGTATACATAATCTTTGAAGCTCAACATCTCTAAGCTGATCAGAAAATTACAATTCCAACGTTGCGTTATAAAGAGCAATCAGGGTAACGGACTGAATCAAACTTCATAACATAATACAAATACAAAACATAAGAGCACTGCAGACATGTAAATAACAAACCTATACGTGACAAACACTTACCAATCTAAATAAAGACCAACTGTTGCATTCTGCACAGGAATAACACTTGTTATATCTCGATATCTCTATTTATTATATTAGTTACAACAAACTTACCTCAGGCTGCCTCGAATGTCCTGCCGAGGAGGATGTTGACGACGCTCTGTGAGCCTCCCGATTACTCATCTTGAATAAGCCTATACTTAAAAAACTATAAAATATCCGTGTTTTATCATTAATGTTCTTTAATATCCTCTTATTGCCATTACATCTCCAACCATGCGCCCGCGCCACTAAAACACTACTTCCGGTTCAGTGAGCCGCCGATCAAAATCTCACGAGCCAATCAGAGCGAGCCGCTGTTAAGCCCTCCCTCACAAGAGGTTTGTGTCAGAATGGCGAATGTAAAAGCGCAAACAAAAACTTGGAAAGCGAAAACGAAAACACTGGCAGCGCATTCAAAACTGCGTTCAGCAAACGTGAAGCTGAAAGTGAAATCAACAAAGAATGCAGTTTATTAGAAGATGCTGCTACTTTTTTGCTATTTAGTTTATTGTTTTTATTTTCAGAGTGTTTTTCTCATTTATCAATGTATATTTTTTGTTTGTTTTCACAAAAGTGGGGTTCGTTTTATTTGGCACAAATCTGATTCCATACTAGTGCTGCTCTTATACTGCTAAAACATTTCACTCTGATGAGTTACCATGAAGTCCCGAAAGTCCATCTCTCCCAGGTGCCGCCAACTGATCTGCTCTTGCTTATGCAAATGTCAGATGGTATTATGCACTATTAGTGATGCACAATAGTATTTGAAGGATGACTAGCATTCTCAATACAACAGTTTATGCATTGAATTAAAATACACCTAAACAACCCTCAAACTTCCACCAGTTCAGTGTTATTAGATCCTATAGCACAAAGAAAGATTGTCTGCATGCTGTAAGACTTGACTGTCATACTGTACATGATCATGGCTGGTGGTGCGGGTTACTGTCATGGCTGATGACTCACTGATGTGTAAAGGTTTTGGTTAGACCACACAGACTTGTGGACTAAGTATAGAAAACAAATTTGTAGCTGGCATTAACTGACTCATGACCTTCACCTAAACATCAGTGGAAACATCCATGTTACATTAAATGTATTATGCCAATGTCAGTTAAACATAAAATACAAATTCATCTAATATACTAAATTAATGCATGTAGCATAAAATAAAATAGAATAAAAATAAACGCAAATACAAAATAGTTTATCACAAAGATAAGTATATAGGCAGTTAGTTTTAGGGGATTTTCTTTTCACCTAGAGTAAGATCAAAACACAAAGATGAGAAGATGAGTCAGATGTGCAATGATAATGCTGAAGTAACATTACAACATTCACTTTTCTTGACTTGACAAGAGTACAACATGCTTATTTTCTTTTAATAGTCATCAGAAATAATAATACATTCTATTAGCCCTTCCCCTTTACTGTGTCTCGATTCTCTTTTGGTTGGAGGGGTAGGGGTAAGGGGAAGGGCCAGATAGCCCTTCAAATTAGATTTTTTCTGGACCACACTTCAAACGAAGGGGTATGAATTATCTCAGCGTAGACTGGCTTCAGCGGCAACATGGCTGCCCGAGCGAACAAAAAGACACATAAATGTAAGCAAATCTAAAAAGTAATCATTTGTTTTATGTTGCATTCAATCGTGGGTTCATATTTACAGTGATGTTACTCAAATGTTTGCAAAAAAATCTCTAAAGTTTGCTAACGTCATATCATTACAGACAGCACGATAATGTTACAACATATTTTCATGTCTGATCAAAGCGATAACCATAGACACCGAGGAGGGCTAGGGGAAGGGGTGTTAAATAGAATTGGAATTGGGCCTGAAATAACTAATTATTAATAGTTTGGTTTCCTTCCTTAACCCAGAGTTAAAATCAGCTTATCATTTGATTTTAACTCTGAAACATGACTCCTTAAACGAGTTACATTACCATTCAAAAGTCTGGGGTTGGTACGATTTTTTGTTTATAAGATGTTTAAAAAAGAAGTCTCTTATAGACCTTATGCTACAGAAAAACAAGCATGCAACCATCTTTAGAACTGTATCTTTGAACTTCTGTTTTTCTGCTGAAGACTAATTACCTGGTGAAGTGGATTTAATTATTGTAGAGTTAACTAAATTTATTTATTATTATTAATTTGAAGCGGCATACAAATTTTAATATACCGAACGGTTTATTCATAAATCCGTCTAAAATAAAGTAAAACATTAAGAATTTGAAATATTTTAAAATAGCTATTTGAATATGTTTTAAAATGTACTTTTGTTTCTTCTGATGGCAAAGCTGAATTTTCTAAAACATTACTCCAGTCTTCAGTGTAACATGATTATTCAGAAATCATTCTAGTATGGTATTTGGTGCTTACTAAACATTTATTTTTATTATCAGTGTACGTCAAGAGTGGAGAGATGTAGCGGTGAGATATAATCTATCAGGCTGATATACTAAAGTTCAGCAAACTCTCTTGAAATGTTTGTCCTGTATCTATGTATGTATCTTTTACATTTGCAAGCAAGGCAGCTAAATGTCACTTTGTAGTTGGTGTTTACTAACATTTCTGTGGTGGGGTTATTTGTAATGATTTGTAGCTCTTAACTAAAATCTAGAAGGATGTAGTAGCTAAAACTAGTGCTTTATTTTGTAGATGCAGTCCAGCAGGCTTTTTTTTCTTTCTAGAAGTGTTAAAAGCACAAAATATACCCTATACCTAATTTGCTTTAGAACAGAATATGGTAAACAAAATAAAACTGAGAATTATGTGCATGCAAAAAAGGTGCCCTTTGATGACCCAGTGGAATCAGGACATATGACAGGACATATGATATTTGCTATGCTGCTGGCACAGACATCTGTTGGTTACAGCAGAACTTTTTTAAAAGAGCTTGTTGAGTACACTGCCATCTAAGCATCTGCTGCACTTAATGAAATTAAATCTTTGTTAATAAGAGCAAAGGCCTTACTTTTTACTAAGTAAGAGCCTGTCTGAGCCATAAGGTCCTTGTAGTTTGACAACAAGGCCAGTCAGTCCTCTCCTACTTTCACCCCATCCAACTCACTTTTGTAAGGACAAGAATTGTGTGACTGCTAATAGTAAAAATTATAAATCTGGTCCCTGTCACCTTAAATTTGCTAATGTAGACTTTTTAGATTATATAATAAATTGTGGTAACAGATTATAAAAGAAAAAATAATATAATCGTATTTCATAATAATAATTATTGGGGAACAACTTGTCATAGAGAAGTATAATCTCAGAAAAGTTTGGGTTAAATAAGGTACAGTGATGTAGCTTTTACCTTATAGGGTATAGTGACCCAGTGACAGCTTTGTAAGATTTTATTCTGAGAGCGAGATGAATTACATTAGTTTGTTTTATTTGCTAAAATGTCCATTTGCTAAATAAGCAACTGATTACCATTAATTGAAACTGTGTAACACTTATAAGTTAGCAATTAGCATGTGCTTTTATCCAAAGTGACTAACACTAATAGCATGGACTGCCTCCCTGGAGTAATTTGAGGATAAGTGCAATGTGGGATTTAACCTGCAACTTCTGTATTAGCAACCTAGATCCTTCGCTGTTACGCTTCCCTGTCCTCAACCTGACCTTAAACCATACATGGCCTGCAGAGCTTTGGCAGGTATCACTAACTTTTTTATCTGTTATTTGCACCGCTTGGTAATTTAATTTGCTGAGTACAGTGTAGTTATTCATAGACTAAGCTCCTTCTTGATATATATAAGGGTTTGTGAGGTTTCTGGATATTGCTCATATATTGAAAAAGTAGTTCAGCTGACATTTGTGTATGTCAGCATCAAAAGTGTGAAATGAAAGCTTCAGCTCTGTCTGCAATTAGTATGATGGGCTTCCCCTTCAAACTCATCTAAACCACAGCACCACCTCCAGCAGAGCTCAAATGTTTTCAACAGATCATGCAGAGCTTCTTCTCAGATCAGCAAAATGCAACTAGATCTGCAAAACTCACAGAGAATGGGAATATTTGTGAAATACCAAATCTTTTGTTGTTGTGATATGTGTTATCACAGTTTTATTTTAAAAGTTGGATGGGCTTGCACCAGACAAACAAATAAAACATGAAGATGATACAAAAAATGCTTTCTTCTATACAGAAAGCATGCATAAAAAATGCAAGCTGCTTCAAAAAGACAGTTTCCCTCAGGGCAGCTTATGAACACTGACCATATGGTTTCTCACTTTGATGTGAAAATAAACACCCGTAGTGTGTACACTTGGGACATGAAGAAATATTTCGGGATGGAATGTTCCTGCATTTGGAAACTGAATGAGCTAAAGATAGAAATCACAAGTCAATGACTTACTAAACATTGACCAGTCTGTCCTTTAAACAGATATAAGTGTACTAAAAATAGCCCTTTATCGCATTACACTAAACCTGTCTGTAACCTGCATGTGAAAAAGTAGTGATCAGAGCAATAGGATCCTCATCAGCCTTCACCAGTCTATTCCAGAATCTTACTGATCACATGATGTAACCAAAATACAGTGTATTTTTAGAAATGGGGCATCCCAGTGACACTGACTTAGTGATTTATAGGTAAAGTGGATGTAATGATAAAACCTTCCTAATCATCGGGAAGAAGGAGGCGGGAACCGGCGGACAATCAAATGAGATTTTAATAACAAAATAAACACAAAACAGCGCAACAGCCCCTCGCGGACGACTGTCCTAAACTAAAACCCAGGCCTGGTCCTCTCTCGTCCTTCACTGTCGTCGCTCCTGTTTTATATCCTTCCATCTCCTCCGTGGGACTCGAGACCGGTGGGTCGAACAGGTGTCGTTCATCTCCAATCACTCCACCGACCTCGCTCCTGTTCCCATGGCTCTCGGCCCCACCCCTTTTGTCACAGTGGACAGTAAATGCATTTAAAGGCAGGGTAGGTAAAAAAATGTATAAAACACTTTTTATCCAAATTTGTTTAAACTTTCTTTATATATCAATACATAATTAAAATGTAAGTACTCTGAAAAAGAAAGTATAAAAATCGAGTGTCTGTAGACCTCTCACGACATGTTTTAAAGACAGCTCATTATTTCCATTCACTCCACCCCCTCCCTTCTGGGCTCCTTCCAAAGCCTCTACTACGGCTCGCTAAGTAATGTTATGTAAGCTATATTACGCAGCTACGTGTGCTAATGACACATGTTTCATGAAAAAATAAACAAAAAAATATGTATGATCAAAATACAAAAAGAAAGATTTACCTGTCCAGCAGAAATAAAGCCATCAAGGAGTCACTTTTCAGCCCCTTGAGTTCCCTCAGTTCTCGCCATCGCTGGAAAGCCACGCCGATATTAACTCGCGTTTTATTTCTTTGTTTATCCAAAGACTTTTTGTTCATTGCCTTTTCTTGTACTGTTACTGTCTTCCTTTTTTTGCCTGGTTTGCCTTCACTAACTGCATAGGCCGGTACTGTGAATTTTGCTTGCTGTTTCTCTGCCATTGTTTTGGTATTCCTAGGATCCGTGCCTCTTGAATTCCTCAAATCAAACGTGGGCACAAGTGGGCAGGTTATGTGTGGCAAAAGGGTGGTTGCCATGGTTGCGAGAGAGTGACAGTCGCCTAAGCCAATCCTATGTTTCGTCCCGAATGGAAATAATGAGCTGTGTTTAATACAGATTAAACGGTCTAGAGTCACTCGATTTTTATACTCTTTTTATCAGAGTACTTACATTTTAATTATGCATTGATATATATAGAAAGTTTAAACAAATTTGGAAGAAAGTTGTTTATACATTTTTTACCTACCCTGCCTTTAATAATATAATACTTTGCTGCTTGAAATATGTTTACATGCATTTTAAAAGTTAATATAAATTTCAGTCAATGATACAGATTTCTGTTCTGTTTATTTATTTTAAATAAAAATGCATTAACATGCAATTTGTTGTATGTGTGAACATTTAACATATTTTGTGATGACAAATAATTGTAATTTAAAAAGTCAGGAATATGGACGGTTTTGTTGTGTTTTCTCCCATGTGCTCCCCGTGACCGAATTTCTTCCTCGTTTGATTATGTTTATTTGGTTCAGGTGTGTCTTGTCTATTCCCCTCATTTACCCCTATATCTATAGTGTCGTCTGTCCCGTATTCCCTGTCCAGTATTGTTCGTCTCCTGATGGTGCTACGTGTGTCTTCTGCCTACCCTGTGTGACCCTTGGTTTGTCTATAAAAGATTATCATTTCCCGCAACTCCCATGTCTCCATGTTCCCCTATATAGTAGAAAATCATGACATTTAGGGGGACATAAAGTTAAAAAGACAGCATGATAAAACTGTCCTGAAATCACAATAAAGAAAAAAAAAATGATAAAATTCTTCAAAAGAAAACATTAAGAAGTAGTTTGAGATAAAATTTTTATAAAATTAAGCTAAAATTAAGCTGCTTGAGTTTGGCCCAACCAACCTGCAAAGACATAAAACAGGAACTAATAACATAGAGAGGAACCCCTGCAAATGCTCAGGATGATGTGTAAAAGTCAATTATTGTCTTATTATAGCAGAACATTTTCCCCTTTTTTCAGCCCCTCGCGGACGACTGTCGCGCACAAATAAAAAGCAAACACAAACTAAAACCCAGGCCTGGTCCTTTCTCATCCTTCACTGTCGTCTCTCCTGTTTTATATCCTTCCATCTCCTCGGTGGGACTCGAGTCTGGTGGGTCGAACAGGTTCGCTCCTGTTCCCACGGCTCTCGGCCCCACTCCACTCGTCACATAACCCCATCGCTCCTCACAGGCCGGGGGGTACCCACGAGACTGCGCTCTACTCCCCCCCCCCCCCTGGGGGTAGGAGAGACGAGGCGAGAGAAAAGGAGATGGAAGGAGGAGCGACAGAGATGAGAGAGGGGAGAGAGGAGAAAAAAAAATAATAATTCCGGTTCCCAGACGCACTGCTGCTCGGCCCTCCACCAGCTGGGTGATCTCCTCCGCGGTGCCTGGCGGTGGCAGTGGACGGCCCACGGCGGACGGCACGACACTCCTCCGCCGCCCGGTAGACGGCGACGGCTCCTCCGGTTTTGGGTAGCCGGCAGGAGTCCCCCGTACATTGCTCCACCGGATTCCTTCACGGAGGCAGCAGGCTCCGGCCCCCTGGCGAACGGCGCTGACTCCTCCGCTCCCTCACGGACGGCAGCCGTCTCTCCACATCACGGGCGGCCAGCAGGGAGCTCGCCCGTCCCCGGCAACTCACTCCAGCCCACCGCCTCGAGCGTCCATGGCGGCACACCTCCTCGCCAGCTCGATGGCACTGCGGCTTCACCACAGCGGCGAGGGATCTTCAGCAGCACGTCCCTCCTTCTCCTGGGTTTTAGCACCACTGTAATGATAAAACATTCCTAATCATCGGGAAGAAGGAGGCGGGAACCGGCGGACAATCAAATGAGATTTTAATAACAAAATAAACACAAAACAGCGCAACAGCCCCTCGCGGACGACTGTCGCGCACAAATTAAAAGCAAACACAAACTAAAACCCAGGCCTGGTCCTCTATCGTCCTTCACTGTTGTCGCTCCTGTTTTATATCCTTCCTTCCAAAGCCATCAAGGAGTCACTTTTCAGCCCCTTGAGTTCCCTCAGTTCTCGCCATCGCTGGAAAGCCACGCCGATATTAACTCGCGTTTTATTTCTTTGTTTATCCAAAGACTTTTTGTTCATTGCCTTTTCTTGTACTGTTACTGTCTTCCTTTTTTTGCCTGGTTTGCCTTCACTAACTGCATAGGCCGGTACTGTGAATTTTGCTTGCTGTTTCTCTGCCATTGTTTTGGTATTCCTAGGATCCGTGCCTCTTGAATTCCTCAAATCAAACGTGGGCACAAGTGGGCAGGTCATGTGTGGCAAAAGGGTGGTTGCCATGGTTGCGAGAGAGTGACAGTCGCCTAAGCCAATCCTATGTTTCGTCCCGAATGGAAATAATGAGCTGTGTTTAATACAGATTAAACGGTCTAGAGTCACTCGATTTTTATACTCTTTTTATCAGAGTACTTACATTTTAATTATGCATTGATATATATAGAAAGTTTAAACAAATTTGGAAGAAAGTTGTTTATACATTTTTTACCTACCCTGCCTTTAATAATATAATACTTTGATGCTTGAAATATGTTTACATGCATTTTAAAAGTTAATATAAATTTCAGTCAATGATACAGATTTCTGTTCTGTTTATTTATTTTAAATAAAAATGCATTAACATGCAATTTGTTGTATGTGTGAACATTTAACATATCTTGTGATGACAAATAATTGTAATTTAAAAAGTCAGGAATATGGACGGTTTTGTTGTGTTTTCTCCCATGTGCTCCCCGTGACCGAATTTCTTCCTCGTTTGATTATGTTTATTTGGTTCAGGTGTGTCTTGTCTATTCCCCTCATTTACCCCTATATCTATAGTGTCGTCTGTCCCGTATTCCCTGTCCAGTATTGTTCGTCTCCTGATGGTGCTACGTGTGTCTTCTGCCTACCCTGTGTGACCCTTGGTTTGTCTATAAAAGATTATCATTTCCCGTAACTCCCATGTCTCCATGTTCCCCTATATAGTAGAAAATCATGACATTTAGGGGGACATAAAGTTAAAAAGACAGCATGTTAAAACTGTCCTGAAATCACAATAAAGAAAAAAAAATGATAAAATTCTTCAAAAGAAAACATTAAGAAGTAGTTTGAGATAAAATTTTAATAAAATTAAGCTAAAATTAAGCTGCTTGAGTTTGGCCCAACCAACCTGCAAAGACATAAAACAGGAACTAATAACATAGAGAGGAACCCCTGCAAATGCTCAGGATGATGTGTAAAAGTCAATTATTGTCTTATTATAGCAGAACATTTTCCCCTTTTTTAGGAAGCTTAGTTTAGGTTGTAAAATGTAATGTGGTGCAACTATCCATAAATGTAATTATATTTATGAATTAACAACTCATGATTTACATTAAAAAACATTTTACTTTGCAAAATATATATATATATTTTTTAAATAATGATTAAGGTGCAATAAGAACTAGCACAATAAAACACAAAAGAGATCTATTTTTGCATCACATGCTGTTGAGAGAGGGGCTATCAGTGTGAGCTTTGGTTGTGTGTCATTCAGCGCAAGCACGGCATTGAGTTATTTTTCACTGCACTTAATAACTTTATTAAACATAATGCACATCCCAAATTCGCGATCACATGTTATCTGAGAGAGGCACTTTCTGAGTGTGTGTCAGTCAGTGCGAGCAGCACATTGAGTTCTTTTTCACTGCTTATTGCACTTAATAACTCTACCAAGTGCGTCCCGCTCTGTATTTTCTCATTCATGCATGTTTCCTTATTGTTTAAAGGTGTATAATGTTTAAGCAATATTATATTACGCAGATATTTTTACATACCGCGGAATTAACAATATAGCAAAATCTCTAACAGCAGACACTTTATTTTACTATATATATACCATCATACTGCCCAGCCCTAATAAGAATATTTTTCAGAACCAAAGTTGGACCAAAGTCAAAGTTGGACTAACAGATCTATAATGCAATTAATTATAATGCAGGTTTATAATTAAACCTGACCATAACAGCTAATTTAATTTATTATCTTGAAAGGGTTCATCACATGTCAGATAAATAAATAGCGGCAGTAAATGCATGCATGATGTCATGTTCTTGCAGCTCATCCAGTGATGAATTATAACAAATGTTTTGTTTCTAAGTCTTCGGGCCAATGAAAAAGTCATTGAGATTGACTCAAGGCCCCAGAATAAAACCACTAAATTCTTGGAATGCCTATCATGCTGCACGCTGGAGCTGCACAGCTGTGATGAGGACAAAATGCCTCTCACAAATGTCTTCCACTGGTTTATCAGGAGGAGACAGAGACAGCTGTGCCCATTAAAGAGTCATCTTTGAAATAATGCCCCAGAATTCCCCATAGTCCCCTTTGTGTGAGTAAGCGTGCCTTCTGAGCATTTTAATCCTTTGAAATAGGATACATTTGATTTCATCTCCTTGACGGGCAGCAGGGGTTTGTTTCTGTGGTCCAGGCAGTTGCTTCAATGAGGCAGAGATGACTCCTACACCTGTTCCCTCAGATCCTACAGAGGACATTAGCCAGTACTACTGAAACAAACATATAGCTCCATTCAATAGATGATTTGCAACTGCAAGAACTATAATGTATGGTGGAAGAGCACTTTGCAGCACTTTGACTTTGCGCAGTGATATCATCACTCAGTGCCCTTCCGCCATACATTATTTTCATTATTTTTATCCACTTAGGAAATTGACACTGTTTATTTTGTACTCATGTAACCGTCTTTAAATAAGGAAAATAGGGAAGTGTTTGGTAGCTCCTAAATTCATCCCTGTTTGGATCCTAAGGAATTTAATGGTGCTAAGCTAAATGCTAGGACAGTGGTGCCGTGCGCTACAGACAGGAGAGGTACGTATCAACTCTAAACTGAGGGATGAACATAGTGGAATATGGAAAAACTGTGGCATTTTCCTTTAAAGTTATATAAAATATAAAGTCATGAGACTTTGCCCTTAGCCAAAACTATTTGTTCTGTAACAAATAATAGATTAATGAGACCAAAGAATGCCCATTAGATTTACCCAAAATGAATTATATCTCATGTTTAACCACTATATTAACTATTATTGTAATGCTTTATTCTGTTCTGCACGCTAAATAAACAAACTCCAGCTGGTCTAAAATGCAGCAGCAAGAGTTCTTACTAGAACCAGGAAGTTTGACCATATTAGCCCTGTTCTGTCAACACTGCACTGGCTCCCTATCAAACATTGTATAGAATTTAAAATCTTACTTATTACTTATAAAGCCCTGAATGGTTTAGCACCTCAGTATTTTAACCCTCATTGCACTATAGTCCTCCGCGTCCGCTGCGTTCTCAAAACTCTGGCAATTTGATAATACCTCGAATATCAAAATCAACTGCGTGCGGTAGATCCTTTTTCTATTTAGTGAAACTCTGGAATAACCTACCTAACATTGTTTGGGAGGCAGACACATTCTTGCAGTTTAAATCTAGAAAGACCCATCCCTTTAACCTGGCTTACACATAACACACTAACATATCTCTAATATTCAGATCCGTTAAAAGATTTTTAGGCTGCATTAATAAAAAAAAAATAAAAAAAACAGAACCAGGAACACTTCCAATAACACATGATTTACTTGCTATATCGTTAGAAGAATGGCATCTACGCTAATATTAATTTGTTTTTTTCTTATTCCGAGGTCACCGTAGCCACCAGATCCAGTCTGTATCCAGATCAGAGGGTCACTGCAGTCACCCGGATCCAATATGTATCCAGACCAGATGGTGGATCAGCACAGAGGACCTCTACAGCCCTAAATGTCAGCGGAGACCAGGACAACTAGAGCCCCAGATACAGATCCCCTGTAAACCTTGTCTCTGACGATCACCAGGACAAGACCAAGGAAACAGATGATTCTTCTTCACAATCTGACTTTGCTGCAGCCTGGAACTGAACTGCTGGTTTTGTCTGATCAGAGGAGAACTGACCCCCGACTGAGCCTGGTTTCTCCCAAGGTTTTTTCTCCATTCTGTCACCCATGGAGTTTTGGTATCTTGCCGCTGTCGTCTCTGCCTTGCTTAGTGGGGGACACTTAATTACCAGGAATATCATCGACTTGATTGCACAGATACTATCGAAATTGAACTGACCTGGATGATGACATCACTAAATTGAATGATGAACTGCCTTTTTGCATAATTGACAGACTATTTTCCTATTTAATGCTGTACTGTTGCTTTGACACAATCTGTATTGTGTTTATTGCAAATTCTAGAAGATCTGACCAAGGTAAGGCTGCTCTCAGACGGTTCATGAGCACTTAATGGCCGCTGACACCCTGAAGCCCACAAACCCAAAAACGTCAAAGCAAATTTTCAAATAGACATTATATCTAATAACAAACAGCATATTTCAAGTCTTAACAACTACATTCTCATGTAAACAACTACATTCCATGACTGAACAGGATTATTTAAAAAATGATGAGAAATAACGCAAATGGATTTATACAAACAGTGAAATGGTTGGACTTCTGTTGTGACAAGATATTGTACTGCTGGAAAAAGGTTCTCAGCCAATCAGATCCAAGGACCAGAAAGAACTGTTGTATATACAAAGTTCTGTCAGGAAACTCAGTCTGACATAATGACATCATTATTCACGTGGAGCAGCTGATTGGTTATTTTTATATCATCAGCCAATGAGCTTGTTGCGCAAACATTCAAATACTCAGCTAGTGCTTGCTGTAGCAGTTTAGACCAGCTCCACCTGTATAGATCTGCTACATATGCTTTATATGGGGTTGTCTCATATATGTTATATGTGCAGCAGCAGTTTACATACTCACAGCAACATGTCATGAATGTACTAGCAGTAGCAAGTCTTGGTACAGTGTAGCAGATCTATTTGGCCAAGACAAAAAAAATAAATAAACTGACATTGCCATGCATATAATGCAAACTCTCATAGAGTTGTAATGGCAGAAATGTGTTTTCAATGGCTATATATAGTACAAAGCCCAAAAACGGATACCCTGGAAAAAATTTATTAGGGATCACGATTTAAATAATTATTAAAACATGACCATGATTTACCTAAAACGAGGGATCAATGTAAAAAGTTGTGGAAACATTTAGTTTTTTCCAAGCATGTCATGTGTGAGGCTCTACAACTGGTCACCAAAAACATGAATTTTAATTGGTTTTGATGCCTTGTCTATGTAAAGACAAATTTCAATTAGTGTCAAGTCATCAAAAAGAGCCACAAAAGATGCTATATGTGTGCTTTTTATACTTAAAAGCAAAAATGTAAACCCAGGAAATCTTTCAGCACATTTTACTGTGTCACCTCTAAATCTTTTCAAAACACATTTCCTATCTCATTCTCTTTGTACACCTTCCATACTTCATTCTTTCTTCATAACCTAGTCTTCTTAACATGTGACAAGCAAACTCTTGTGTCCTTAAAAGTGGGCCACTTCTTACACAGCATAATGTTGAAAGAGGTCATTGGTAACAGGTTATGCATCACAACAGCTATGTATTGACCTACTTACACATAACCTGTTCTATCTTTTCTATCTGTTCTTTTGTCATCTTTAACAGAAAAAAGGGTACATCCTCTGATCAATGTGGGCTGGACAGTTTTTATTTCAGCCCTAGTTTGCTGTGTACAGCCCAAGTATCAATAACAATCTTTAACCTAAATTGTGAAATCCAGGTGCCTAAGGTTACTTCAAGATCTTTGCTGATTAATACATTGAGTATAGTTGGCACAGTTAGATGACAGTGATTTATATTTGTTTACAGAAATAAATCATAGAATTTCTGTATGTGTTGTGGAGATTACAGTTCTGCATGGATGATTAGATGATAATTATTTATGGCATCCAATAGTGTTTAATATTAACTCTAAGTGAGAGTTACACTACTGGTCAAAACATTTGCGGTCAGTGGATTTTTTATATATATTTTTAAAATAGAAATATATTGAAATATTTACATTTTTATAATTAAAATGATTTTTACAAAGAAGGTAATCTCAATGTAAAAATAGTGGAAATGAGCTGCACAATTAAATATCAAATGAATCATCGTTGCAGAGTGCATGTAACTTCTCTTTCTTTGCAATGCAAGGAAAACAATAAAATCTGTCTTCTTTGCAAGATCTTAGTTAATGTGGTCTGTTCACATTGGTTGGCTTTTCATGCTTGCTGTCTGCACGTGTTTGCAAAGGGAAGTCTTCATAATGTGAGAGTACTTTCGAAAGTACCATTTGACCTGATATTTAAACCACTCTACACTTGTCTATTGTGAAGGCTGTTGCTAGACTAAAGTAAGTCGGGTGTATATGATATGGCCTTTGTGGTTTCTGACACTGAAATCCGATTGACAAAAAGAGGAGAAAATAGTCCATGTGTGAATGACTACACAGAGCAGTAGGTTGCAACATAAGCTATTCTGAACACGGTTTAAAAAAGGAACATGATGTGCAAATCCATGCTCAGCTACTTCCAGTAACACTACAGCAGAGATTAATCTCATCTGTGCGTTCAGAGAGTGATTTTGTTGAAACACAGCCATGAACTTTCCTAATCCACTTACAACAAACTTTCACCCATTTCCATCATGCATATACAAAACTGCACAATATGCAACAGTTGCACACTGACAGACTAAAACTTATTACTCTACAAGTAATAATTGCAAGTTTTGATTATTTGCATCCAAAATGAACAATCACTAAGTGCCAAGCAAAAACTGGGTTTTAAAAGTAGATACTGTTACATGTTGAGTCATGTTACCAAGATAAACGCCTAGTGGACTGACAAGCCTACAATGAGACTTTGGTTATTTGCCAGGTAGCTGGTGACTTTGAACTCCAACATAATACTAAGGATGTCTGACCCTCACACATGTAAGAGACAAAAGAGATTCAAATCCATTTGTCTACTAAAGAAAACTGGAGCAGCATAGTTGCCAATTTAAGATGCAAATTAATTTTTCTCTCTACAGAATTTCATAAAGACTCATTTGTGAAATATTGCCCACAAATTAACTAACAAGAATAAAGTATGAAGAACACCACTTTCTTAGGAAAGGTACCACTTAATTTATCATTTCTGTTAAAATTATAAAATAGTCTAAAATACAGTTTCATGCCGGGTATGAAATATTATGTCTGGTTCATTTTGTCAATTTGCAAATGAAAAAAAAGTAAGACCCTGGTGATTACATTTAAAAAAACAACAACAACAAAAACTTTGTTTTGAAGTAATTAAGTGAAAGAACAAATATTTCCAGCATTATTTATCAAAAATTAAAATTAAATTCACACCTAACGTTGTTTGAGCAGATTGAACTCTAAATCTGTAAATGTCCTTTTAAGGTGACATCGATGTCATGTGGATTTGCTACAAAGCGTTTGTGTTTCTGAACAATATGTGTGACTGTGTCAACGGCATGTGATTGCTGCTCAGATGGCTTTGTCTAAAAATAAAGCAGAGCTGGCTAAAATATCCCCATGGTATAAATACTCACCTACATTTGGCCTGCTTTGGATAATTCAGCTTACGTGACAAATTCCCCTTCGTCACTGTGAGTGTGCAGAGAGCAGCGTAGACACACTGTGCAAAAATCCTTGCAAACACAAAAGTAGATCACAGATTTTTTTCCCCTTTTTAATTCTGTCTGCTTTTTCATCTCATCATCTCTAATTGAATCTAATGAATGTGCCTATTTTGTGTCTATGCCTGGGGCTCTTTTACATTGCATTATTATTTCTATTTGCATGGCAATAGCCTGCAAAACAACTTATCTGAACCGAGATGAAAAAAGGCCATTTGCAGTAAAATTAGATTCTTGATCTGCTTGCAGTTCTGGCATGCATTGATTGTTCCACTTTAATTGCTTAATTTAAAACAAATAGATTAGATTAGAGTTCAGTGGATCTGCATATGACCCACCGGTTGACTTACAAGTTAAAATCTACAGTAACTTGAGTTAAAAAAACACATGAGTTGTCACTGAAGAACTGACATTTGCAAAAGGTGGAGTTGTTGTTAGAAGCCAATTAAGGTCCATTAACACATTTGCACAATTCTTTCCCAACTTTGTCTAGGTGGGACTTGTTTACCAAGGCTTCCTGGATTTGCAGCTCTAAATGTACTCTAGATGACAATAAGTGAATTAGTGCTTGTTAATTAACCCAGAAACTATGTAAATATGTTGCAGGAAGAGTGTTATATAAGATCTCTAATGTGCCAGTCTAAAACAAGGCAAGCAAGAAACCAAAAAGAACAACCAGAGTCTTTTATTTTTTACTATCTACTATATCTATACTATATCTGTCGCTCCCTTCCCTCATCTGTGGATTGAGTTTCTTTGGCGGTGTCCTCACTGTCTTCTGTGGCTAGTCGAAACTTTAAAGAAATATCACTCTTTGGTCTATGCGTCAACCACATCAAACAGACCAGGTGATACATGCTGTCTGTGTTCGGTCCTCAGAGCTAAATGCATTGAACTCTCTCCCCCCTCACATCTGCCCTTCCACATCTCCTCCCACTTTGTCTCCCATATGCTTCTGAATGGCCTCAGGGCTCTGCGCACTGCTTACACAGCAAACACACTGTAGACAATGCAGATACACCATACAGAAGAGATTTTGCCTGGAAATAGCAGGGGATGCAGAGATGCAGAGCAGAGATGGAGGGTAGCCAGACAGCTGTAGCACCAGAATGAGAGAGAGAGAGAATACACTATACAGAATGAACAAAGCTCAGGTTAACTGCTTTAACAAACATTCAATTAAAACTAGTGATGTCACAGTTCTCAGTATTGAACCATTCGGTAAGACATCCACAGTTTAGTATGCACTTGTGAATTGTGTTTTTTTGTTTTTGTTTTTAAATAATTTCCATGCATTTTATTTCTTTCCAAACTGGCTGTTTGTGTACCCGACTTTATGCTCTGACATGAGGAAACGCCTCCTCGCTTATTAATGTGCATTTGAAAAAGGAACACACAGCAAAACATCTCTTGTGATAACTTGTAATGAGAAGCGTTTCTAAACCTGTTGTTCAAAAAAAGAGAACATCATAACATGTTTTACTCCACAACATCAGTCGAATGATTGAAATAACTTCCTTTTCTGATCTGATGTGGCTTCTTATCACAGAATGAGACAGAAAATATATTCTATACTGTAAAAAGGCTATGTCGATTAGCAATGGATTATAAATATATTTGATTGATTATTATGAAAATACCTGAGATGGCTTGTATGAATGAAACAGACGTTACATGTGTTTTTTTTTAATCAAATTTTAAATGGCAGTTTGCAAAAAACACTCTAATGTGCCAAGCATTTAGAACCAAACCGAAAAGAACTAAACCGATAACCGTGGTTAAAAAATGAGGCTAACTGTATTGTTGCATCTTTGTTTGAAACTGAAAGCATAATTTTGGTTAAGAATTTTGTTATAAAAAAATGTTGGATTCATCAAATGAGGATGCATAGCTCATATTGTGTGTATTTACTGATAGTGTAGTTTAATGTGCAGAGACAACTTTAAGTTATTTCTCAGGATGACGACCATGTCATCACATAGTCCAAAAAATCCTATTGTGGCATATTACATGCTCAAATTAAAAAGCACACTTATTTCAATATTATAATAATATTATAAAGTAAATTATTCTAAAAAAAAAAAAAAAATCAGTATACACTGTGTATATTGTGCATATTGATAAACCTGCTGTACAGTCAAGTCATAAACATATTTCTTGTACATTCTGAATTTAGAAAATTACTTTTTGTCTATTCAGTAAAATTCTTGTTTCACTTCAAATCTGGTGACTATCAGCTCACGCTTCCATGCTTAGTTTCTTGACTAGTTCGGATCGATTCAGTTTACAATCTATTGAAAACTAATATCATTTGCCAGCAATGTAAAGGATCTTTATTCAGATCAACACCTGAATGTACATACAGCTTGTAAATGACTCAGGTAAAGCAAGATTTCAAACATACATACACACATAACACATACTGTATGTATATGTATATGTATATATATATATATATATGTGTGTGTGTGTGTGTGTGTGTGTGTGTGTGTGTGTGTGTGTGTGTGTGTGTGTGTGTGTGTGTGTGTGTGCGACCCTGGATCAAAAGAAAAAAAAACTATCTTAAAGGGTCCTATTACACTCTTTCACAAAGTCTTGATTTTGTTTTGTGGGTGTACTAGAACAGGCTTTATAGGCTTGGTTGTTCGAAAAACACATTGTTTTTCACATATTTTATGTTATTACAACACTTCTCTCCCCAGTCTGGCATGAACGGCTCAAATAGTTCCTGTATCAAATGAAGGCCTGGCTTCGGAAATTCGAAATGTGCTGTGATTGGTTAGCTGGGTCAGTGTGTGCTGTGATTGGTTAGCTGGGTCAATGTGTGCTGTGATTGGCTCCACTCTGCACCTGGTCGGGAAATGTCATGCCCCTTACCATAGCCACCGGCGAGCTTCAGTGTAAATACTGCGTCAAAATCAATTTGAGTGCGATTTAAAACCGGATGATTGTAACCAAGTTTGTCTGCCCTGGAAAAGCTAATGTGTCTCTGACATAGTGATAATACTTGTTGCCTACTCTAGTGAAGCTCAACCAGGTCGATATTTGTGATATCACAAATCCCAGAAAATATGCGTTTGCAGTATAAATGATTCATTTATTGTAGTTTTTGAAAAGTGATTTCTGTTAATTAATTAATTTTTTTTGTATTTTTTTTTTTTTTTTTGAGAAGATTAAATTAGATTAAATATTCACACTTTGGTGAGAACTTGACATATTTGCTAACAGTAAATTCCATTTTGACAGAATGTAACATTTGGATTAGATCTAAATGTAGGTCAATGTGTCACACTGGAGAAGACCCGAGTAGCCTTTTGTTTAATGCATTAGAGATCACCTTATATAGGACAGGTGAAATCACAGCTGCTCCCCGTTTACCCAAGTGTATGAGTGCATGTGTGTTCTGTAATCACTCTTCCTGTTGAGTGTGTAAAGAGAGCACTGCTTTCATAGCTTAATACAAGACTGTAAGTTTGTGCAAATAAGAGTGTAGTAAAACAGTTTTCAGCACAGAATGCCTAAATACAGTAAATTATTTACTGCCCCATGGACTAATATACATAAAGTAGGATATACATAAACTGCCGGGCCAAAGTTTGGAAATAGGTTTTTCATGTTTTGAAAGAGGTCTCTATAGGGGAATTTACACCACACCATTTTCAACTAAAAACTGAAAAAATTTCAGTGCGTTTTCGTTTTGGCTGTTCATTTACATGACAGCAGTGTTTTGGTGGCCTGAAAAAGCAAATGATTGAAAATCATTTTTAAAGTGCAAGTTTTTGTAAACAATACAGGTATTGTCTCTGTGTAAACTAAAAAAATAAATAAAGTAAATTTGTGAAAATGGTGACGTCATGCACATGTGTACTACGTGTTTAGTCCATATGTACACATGCACGTTTAGCATTCAGCTTTTTAGCCATTTTTGTGAATCCTTGTTAACGGAAAAATTTGACAATGTTGTCGCCTGTATGCAAAACTTTTAAATAAGGAAAAAGTACTCCATTTTAAGTACATTGTTTTGTAAATGCATTATGCTGTTTTAATATATTGTGAAAGCTATTTTATTCCTGTGATGGCAAAGCTGAATTTTCAGCAGCCATTGCTATAGTCATCAGTGTCACATGATCCTTCAGAAATCTTTCTAATATTTGGTGCTCAGTTATTATCAAATATCATTGATGTTCAGTTATTGTTCTTCTTATATGTATGTATATGTATATGCATATGTATGCACTTTTTTTCTTCTTTTTTTTGTAGAGGAAGCATACCATGTTAAGATTAAGAAACATAGTTTTATCTGTTTTTGATTTGTTGTAAGCTGTTAATCCTTTCACAGTTGTTTTCATTGAAAAGGATTAACTGCAATTTTAAAACCTCTGTTTCATTTGTTAACTTGTGTTGTGTTGGGGTCCACCTGCTATGCAAATCCCTCATAAAAATGCAGGGTTTAATACAAGAAGTAGGTGAAAAGAGAGGGATAAAACTCTTGTGTTAACAGTTTGTAGTCCATCCTAACATAACTAATACATGTCAATAGTAAAACTAGCTCCAGAAAGCCAGGTATGATTTTCCAGAAGTTGTTCATTGTGGTCTGATCTTTAAATGACACTGCAAGACAGCATTAATAAGCAGCATGCTTTATTTGTTCCATCAGATATGTCCAGCATTCTGACAAATCCATGCTGGAATGCAAGTGAGTCGGCAGCCCCGAGTTCAGGATCGGAAATAATTCCTCTCATGCCTCCAAAATAGCGCTGACACTGGAACTGAGCAGGCCAGGGGAATACCCTGTGGGCTTTACCTGTCTCTCTGATACCAAAAACATTAATGTTGGCCATGTGGTTCCAAAAAAAATGTGGTTGTCATACTGAATCAAATGGTCAAAACTGGATCAAAGGCAAAAATCTGTTTTTCTTCACAGATGTTTAGATTCAGTGTTTATTATAATTATTAATTAGCATTTCTTACTTCTACTTATTACTTCTTAAATTCTACATATTACATATCTGCATATTAATAATTTACGGCAGGTCCATCCTGTAAATTTAGGAGTTTATTTAGATTCTTCATCATTTGATTTCATCAGGGATTTACTGCATGTTCTCTTGTTTTGTCTGCAGGCTGAAAAATATATTCTGAGCAGCATGTTACACGGCATCAGCAGAGCTCTTTTGTTCTTGATCATGAACTTTCAATTTTAAGGACTGTGAGTGACATTGAACTAGTGAGGACTCAACAATATGGCCCAGTAGCCCAGAGCCAGCTTATGGAATGTATACATACATGTATACATGTGTGTGAAACATAATAGAATAGAAAAGACTTCTTTCAAATTATAATAATATTTCACAATGTTATGCTTTTGAAATTTTAATCAAATAAATGCAGCTTTGCAGTAAAATATATAATAATAATAGTAATAATAATAATAATAATAATAACAACAATAATAATAATAATAATATATTTAAGAAAAAAAAAGTGACCATCTCTAAAAATTTGAATAGTAATGTTTACTACTACTGCCTCAACATTTGTTAGATGTTGCTAGATCATTCTAGGTTTCATAAAATACCTCTCTGTACTTCTTCAGTCTTGATTATCTGGTGTTATAACAAACCCACATTCAACAAACACACACTTTCACATCGAATACAGATCAACCGTTTACATATTATGTTATGAATAAATAATTCAAGTTTTCATTCACCAGCAGATGTGGTGTCAGAAACACACAATCAGAGGCTAAATTGACAGTCCAGTTATAACAATTACCATAACCAGGGGAGCTCCAAACACAGGACAAAGCCAAACACAATATCCTTTGGTTTGTTACTTGCTAACACAGATTGGGTAAAATCACTTAAGAAAGAATGTACTCCAAAACAAAAAGCCATATTTTTTCCTTCCATGTGTCATTATTTTCCGTAATACCAGTATTATAATGTTAGTTTGTGTATAATAATGCATTGTTTATTGTGAAAATATTTGTATGTTGTTTATTGAGTACATTTACATTTATTACTGTGTTTATGTATGGTGCTATGACAAAGTGATTTGATTCATTTCTGGGCATGTAATTTGTTGGGTGTGTGTGTGTGTGTGTGTGTGTGTGTGTGGTGGTGGTGGGGGGGGGGGGGGTGTAGAAAGCTTTTGTCTCGTTCTTTGTGTTATTTGACAACCGTTGTAACTCCTAATCCAGATAACAGATAAGCAGCTGTTGATGCAGTGTTCTGAGTATTAATCTCCACAGCTGGGTTCTACTATCATCTACATGAATGAGGCAGGGGTCAAACCGGTCAGAAAGAGAGAGAGAGCCAAAAACAAGAAAGTCCTACTTAGTTATTTAATTTGTGGCAGCTTGTGATAACCAGTTTTATAGATGGCTGTCAATATAGGAGAATAACTAAGGATTATTCTCCTTGGCAACAACAAAATGGCCATGCATCATTAAAATAATCCTCATGGAATCCTTGAGGAAGATGATTGCCAGAGGCCCCTGGAATAGCATCCTGAGGTGTTCCTGTTTCGTGTAAAGGGTCAGTACATAATCTGTTTGGGGGATGAATGTACAGGTGCTGATCATATAATTAAAATATCATAAACAATTTGATTAATTTCACTAATTCCATTCAAAAAGTGAAACTTGTATATTATATTACTTCATTACACACAGACTGATATATTTCAAATGTTTATTTCTTTTAATTTTGATGATTATAACTGACAACTAAGGAAAATCCCAAATTCAGTATCTCAGAGAATTAGAATATTGTGAAAAGGTTCAATATTGAAGACACCTGGTGCCACACTCTAATTAGCTAATTAACTCAAAACACCTGGAATGGTCTCTAAATGGTTTCTCAGTCTAGTTCTGTAGGCTACACAATCATGGGTAAGACTATTGACTTGACAGTTGTCAAAAAAACGACCATTGACACCTTGCACAAGTAGGGCAAGACACAAAAGGTCATTGCAAAGGAGGCTGACTGTTGACTGCTGACTGACTGACTCAGAGCAACCTGGGCTCTCATAACACTTGAGCAGTGCCACAGACTGATCAACTCCATGCCACGCTTCATTGCTGCAGTAATTCAGGCAAAAGGAGCCCCAACTAAGTATTGAGTGCTGTACATGCTCATACTTTTAATTTTCATACTTTTTAGTTGGCCAAGATTTCTAAAAATCCTTTCTTTGTATTGGTCTTAAGTAATATTCTAATTTTCTTAGATACTGATTTTGGGATTTTCCTTAGTTGTCAGTTATAATCATCAAAATTAAAAGCAATAAACATTTGAAATATATCAGTCTGTGTGTAATGAATTAATATAATATACAAGTTTCACTTTTTGAATGGAATTAGTGAAATAAATAAACTTTTTGATGATATTTCAATTATATGACCAGCACCTGTATATAAATGCACTATTTGTGTTGTGTATACTTGCATATTTCGGTTCAAAAAGGGTGAACAAGTGGTACAGTTCTTTAGTGCAGTAGTTAGCAACTGATTTAGCTTAAATTTTCAGATTTTGCATCAGATATAAATTAGGGTGACCATAAATCCTTTTTTTGCCTAGGCATATCCTGGCCCGGATTTCTAAATGAAAGTCTGTGACCCAAATACTGTACCAGGATTGTGAAAAGTAAGCAAAAATATACTCAAAACCATAAAAAGAATATTAATTGCATTTGCTAAATTATTAACGTGCCATGAGTAGGGTCATCAAGTGCTGAGGTGCATGGTGTGTAAAAGTCAACAATGCTCTGCAGATTCCATAGCTGAAGAGTACCAAACTTCCACTGGCATTAAAAGGATAGTTCAGTGATCGATTGCAAACTGGACATCACTCTGGACCATTTGTCTGAGGCTATTGATTACAGGTAATAATGTTGTAACAATGTTCACTCTCTTGCACACACTGATTGATTCGCTTCATAAGACATCAATATATTGTGAGGAGCATTTTATAAATCACCAAGAACCATGGTTTCAACTAAACATCTTCTGTAATGTCCTATGGAAGAAAAAAGTCACGTACATCTTGGTTGGTCTGAGAGTAAATTAAAGGGTATTTTCATTTTTGGGTGAACTATGCTTTTAATAGCACAAAAACTTTGTGGCAGGAGCTTCATTGAATGGGTTTCCATGGCTGATCAGCTTCATGCATGCCTCAAATCATCAAGTTTAACAATAAGCATTGGATAGACTGTTGTAAAGCATGCTGTAACTGGAGCAGTGGAAATGTGTTCTGTGGAGTTGACACTTGTCTGTTTGGCAGTCTGATGTGCAAGCCTGGTTTGATGGATACCAGGAGAACATTACCTTCCTGGCAACATTGGAGAGATAATGACATGGGGATATTCTACAGGAGTTGGGAAAAACGTCTTACTTCCAGTGAAGGGAAATCTTAATGCTTCAGCATACTAAGACATTTTGGATAATGTGGTACTTCGACCTTTGTGGAAGCAGTTAGGGAAAGTGCCTGTTGGCGTAGTGGTCAGGTGTCCCAGGTTTCAGGTATCCATATAGTGTATGTTGATTAAATAGATAGTTGTATCCTAAGGTTTGCATTTAGCATAGTTTTTTATTTTTTATTTTTTAATCAGAAATCCTGCATCACGACCCACTGACCTAGTCTTAGTTGGTCACATCATGGGTAACAAATCTAAAATGGCTTTTTAAACATACTAAATAGCTAATTTACAAAAATTTGGTTTCATTTTGTATTGGGAGATAGAAAATATCAGTAATCCAATATTTAAAAAATCTTATTTAATAGAAAGTTTGAACGGTGCATATCACAAACACGTGATATATGTTTCCCTTCGAGATGATTAGTAGTATAAAGTAGTGGTGTAATAACATCAGGCAAATAGAATGCAAAAAGCAGGTCATCATGCTATTGCAGACAAAAATCAATAACATGAATTATAAAAGCAAGGTCGTCACACAGCTAAAGGGTTCCCCTGTCTGCATGAGTGTTTATCTGTGTGTGGGCACATCTCCGTCACTATTGGCTCTTTTGCGTACATGGGAATGAGGTTATCCGAAATGCTTCTCATCTACACACATAACAAAAATGGCTCCCCCTGAATGCGTCTACAGAAGAATACCCAGTGGAGATGAAAAGGTCCACTCATTGCCCACTCTGATTCATAAATACTGACTTTTTTACGTCAAGAGAGCCTGCAGCACAAACAGTGAAGGCACTATTTGGGCTTCTCAATGAATGAGGCATGAGGTTGAAACAGAGCACTATTTGTTTCATTACCCTTTAGCAGATTATTTTCTCTGACAAATGAGTGTTTGATTAAGCTTTCTTGCTCTCGCTAATGCATACACTGTACATTTGCATTCTCATGAGTTTTTTTTGCCTGTGTTTGAGAAACCTCTAGAAGAACGACACAGTTTCTATGTGTGCACTGTCAAATGTTTGCCTCTAAACCTCTATAGTGACTTTTGGAGAACAAATTAGGATTTGCACGCACACTGGAAAATGCACCAGAAACATCAATCGGAAATGCTAACATCATCCCATGCTAACATTTTCCCATGCGCATTTGAAAGTTTCACTTGTTTTCTGCAAATGTCACTTTAGGGGATCCATATAGATATATTATATTAAAATATAAAAATGACATTTTTATTTTTATGTCTGAATGTAAGATATTAAATTATTAAAAGAATTTACTCAGAAAGCCAAAGTGAATGCATCTTCTTCTGTGCTTTTCTGGGATTAGAATCAAATTATTTAAACTCCTTGACCATGTTCTCTATTGTTGAGCTTAATCTTCTTTAACTACATGTAACTAACTTTGAGAGAGAATCTAAAAGTAGATGCAATATTTACCACCATCATAAAGATGAAGCTTCTGTGAGTTTTTTCTGTCCAGAGTGCTCACTGTAAATTGGATATTTATTTATAGAATTATGAAAACTAATTTTCCTTCCTAAAAACTAAAGACCACATTGTTTCCTACTTACTGTCATCTTTCTTTTTCCTATCAACAGGTTCCAAAGAATAATGAGGACCTGTAACCAAGGTAATATATTTATTGAAATCTTCAGAGCAAGGCCAAAGCCCTTTTGGAGCAGATAAAAATAGCTTGATGCATTCAACCATGCCACATCAAATTATGGAGTGGATTCATTATTTGGCAGTATTAATTACACCTTCCTTTACCATTCTCCTTTTAACCTTCTCAAGTGTAAACAACATGTGCTAGATCTTTTTCTGTCTCAGTGGAGCAGCAGAGGACACGCACCACTTTTGTAACTCTGCTTATACAACATCACCTCAGATGGCCATCAGGTGGGAAAGCACAGAGGTCATGACATAAAAGAAGATGAGGGGGTGGAAAGCAAACAGATTTTCAAAGCCCCAAAATTATGTTTTAGTGTTCAATATTGCATCCATTATTGTTTGTACATAGTGGAGATTATTTGCTGTTTTAAATTATATTGAGTGAGGGGATAAATCATTTGGGATATTTATAAAAAAAATCCAATGACAAATGATTAGAAAATGAATCACTTTACTTTTATTCATTGTTTTTTTAATCTTTCATTCCTTAATTTTTGTTCAAAGGTTTGGGGTCAATAAGATTTCATAAAATAAAAATACTTTTCTTCCCCTTACAAAAAACCATATATGAGCTTCACATATGCAATCAAATTTGAAATCAATACATATGTCCACATTTGTTCACATGGGTTTCACACATTACACCATGAAAATGTTCCAAAACCATATGTTTCATATTTGTTTCACACATTTCATGTGATTTTAACATGTGATTGCACATGTGAAATTCATGTGGTTTTTCTGTAAGGGTCAGTAAGGATGCATTAAATTGATCAAAAGTGACAGTAAAGACATTTCGGTTGAACTTTATTTAAGTGTACATTTACTTACATGTACATATAGTGTACTTGCAGTGTATTTATCTAAGAAAGTTCTGGTAACAAGGTAACTACATAAGGTAGGGTTAGGTTTAGGGGCAGGTTCAGGGTTAGTACCTAGTTATTACATAGTTATTGTAATTACTATAATAAGTACATAGTATGTACATGAGCAACAGGACTGTAAAATAAGGTGCTACCAACATTTCTGATGTTGCACAGTTGTACCACGGTTTTAATGAAAACATTAAGCAGCACAACTGTTGATAACAACAAGAAATGTTTCTTGAGCACCAAATCAGCATGTTAATAATTTCTGAAGAAAATGCTGAACATTCTGATGACAATTAAGCTGTCATCACTAGAATAAGTAGCATTTTAACGTATATTAAAAAGAAAACAAGTCATTTTTCATTGTAAATATTTTAAATGTGACATAGTTCACAATATTACTGTTTCACTGTATTTCTGATCAAATAAAGCCTTTGTGAGAAAAAAAGAGACCTCAAAAAAAAAAAAAAAAAAAAGCCTTACACGCCCCTACCCTTTGAAAGTTATATATTTTGCAATTACTCAAACATCTTGTACATTATGTGAAAGTATTGTAGACATAAGCAATAAACCATCTCAGTTTATGTGTGGAGTCCATTGTTTGGCTTTACAGTATGTAACAACTGTCCTTTATACCATTATCTTCAGTCCTTCGGCTCCACTGGTTGCTTTGTTTAGTTTGCATGAATAAACCACTGTATATAAATTCCTCAGAACATCCTATAAGACCTGATATGATTTTTAAGCATTTAGTAAGAAGGCTGTCTTTACCTGTGACAAACCCAACTCAAGTCAAGTTTGAAAAGAGAAAAAGCTCTTTTTAAAGAGTAAAAGAGTCTTTGTGTTTTGTTTACTGTTACATTTCATAGCTTTGATTTGAACTGATAAAAACGTCTTACATAAACCGGAAATATTTTTGCTCAACAGTCACTGTTCTGTCCTGCAGCCTTGGTGCTTGGCATTTTAATTGTCTTTCATAAATACCCAGAACAGGGGCCAAGTGTGGAGTCCAGCACGTTCATTATAAACTGCAATAAACCCACATGAAACCAGAGCACTTTTACAGCAGCTGTCGCGTGCAGCTGGTAACAGGAGAGCCGACTCCAGACCCAAACATGTGGTGCTACCTGCCCATTTCAAATTTCATGCACACAAGGCAGCTGCCAGGGATCTTAAAAAAAAAAAATACAGGCAAGGGCAAACTGTAAGAAACAGTCATCAGCCCCACTAACCGTCCCATGGGATGGTTAACATATGTCTAATCACATCAAGTTGGCTGAGGATGGACAGTGGTGCTTGCACTTACAGTGGGTCAGGAGTCAGATAACATGCCACAGTGTTTCTGCAGAGAGTGGACAGATTTTTCATTCTAGATAAAAAAATTTGGACACACTTGACTGAATTAATGTTTCTTGTGAAATTAAATATTTTAATCTGAAGCATTAAATCAGTGATTAAGTCAGTATTTCCCAACCCTGTTCCTGGAGGCACACCAACAGAATATATTTTGGATGCCCCCCTCATATTAGCCATCCATTTCAGGTCTTGGAATTTCTGCTAATGGGTTGATTCAAGTGTGTATGATTTTATAAGATTTTTAAAATGTGTAGAGTTTCTTCCAAGAATAGTGTTGGAAAACCCTGTCTTAAACGGTTGAAATTAGTTTTCTAGAAAAAAATTCTGATAAAACCAAAAAAAAAAAGGAAAAAAAAGTGTTTTGTGAGTTTGGAGGATGGCTTTTGGCCACTACATAATTCTTGTTCTTTCATTTACGTTATTTCATATTTCTTTAACATTATTCATATGGTAAATGAGTATGCATTTCCAAAGTTTTGACTGTAAATACAGTAACAATTTTGAGCAATAGCATTTTGGTGCCTCTTTTACATTTTCTGCCAGGACATTATTAATTAATTTTATTAAGATTTCTGTTAACCATAAAACAACTCAATGCAGTGCAAAATTCAAAATATGATTAAAGCATGGTACATTGTGCTTTATTATGATTTTATTTTTGATTTTTTTAATTATTTTTTGCAGTGCACCAAAAACATGAAATGTTTCAGAATTTCTGTAGATACTTAAAATTATTTTATCTTTTCTTATTAAATTTTAACTTATAAAAACATAATTACCATATACAAATACATATTGCCTTTAAAACAGTGTAAATAGTAACAGTAAACTGTAAGGTAGTTTATGGCTTTTTTACTATTTGTACTGAATTATTTAATTAATTATTTATTTTACAGAAAATTACTTAATATTTTGTACTGTATACAATGTTTTTTTTTACAGCTCACATATATAATTGTCCTTCTGTGTATGTGTGCAAGCGTCTTCATATGAAATTAAGATATCATCTACAAAATCGTAATAATATTGAGTCATATTCTAAAGTCACTGATATGTAAAAGAGACTTGTTACATTTGAAACAGACACTCTTTTAGCCACAAGGGCTTTTAAACAAAACTTTGCCATTGACAATAATTATATTAGATCAGTGATTCAAGCAACTCATTCATCTCCTCACAAAGAAAAATTTCTTTAAAGAGTCTGATCAAAGAGATTTCAGATCTTAAGTTGTCTTTTAATCTCCGAAGACTTCAAAGAGCGAAGTCTTACAACAGTTATGTGTCAAAATAAAGGACTAATGTATAGGCATTCAACACTGTTGACAAACACTAGAAAGACAGACTAATAATAGCCTCATTCTTGCTAGTTTCTGCTCTTTTTATGTTTCTGCCAACCATCTTTTCTTTCCCTTTTCTTTCTTTCGCTTTCTCTCGCTCACTCTCTCTAATGCAGTGACAGCATGGTGACTCAGCTCCCTTGAAGAGCGCTGGACTTTCCTAGCACTGCTGTGATACCCGAGTGCTGTGCAGAAAAAGGCAGCACTTCCCGTCAAGCAGTGCTCACTCATTTACCCTCACCTGCAGCTCACTGTTCACACACGGGCAAATTTCTCTGTCCCTGCCTCGCTGTGCCTCACGACTCTTTCTAAATTCACCTTGTGCCACACTGAGCAGTCCAAACAGAGTTATCAGCCCACGGAGAGATAATGCCACACCGGGTCTCACTGTCTTTGACGTGCACTTGTGAGCGGGGAGATGTGGACAGAAGGTTGACCTGCACATTTAGAGCTAAATATTCAGGAATGACAGAAAAGATGATGAGTCTCCCTGGATGGACTAATAACTGTATGAGAAAAGTAGATATTTTTTTTAAAAAATTCATCAAGGGACACAGATGAAAGAACAGGTTACCTGAGGCTACATAAACAGAACAGGTTATAGATTTGGATTACTAAATTTGCCCTGCTTAAAGGGACATTTCACCCTAAATGAAATTTTTGTCATAACTTCTAGTTTTTCTGTTGTTAATTATTACCAATTTTAAGTATGATTACGGGTTTTAATTATTATTTTATAAATTGATTCATTGTATATAAACAAATATAAATATAAAATTGTGAAGTGGAGATTAATTGAAATCACTGTTTAAAATGCTCTTGAAAATCTCTTTGAAATATTTAATGACTTTTTTCCCTGTTGTTTATTATTTATATATTTCTTTTAAAATGAGTGCTCCTGATTGCCATCTCAAACACAAATGGGTTTTAGTCAGAACATTTTTATGTAGTTACTTCATGTTTGTGTTTATATGCACACATATGCTTTCACTGAAGTAAATGAAAGCGGTAGCCATCCAGACTTCATCAGATACTAGAGGCAGGTAGATACTCGCTTCGATCTCAATCACAGAGAACTGTGTGATGTTATGGGTGTAAACAGAGCAGACAATAAACAGTCACTCAGTTCAACAAATTGTCTTTGTTTGGGATGTCAGAAGTGTGCCCTTTGTCTCCTGTTAAGGCATCTGTTATGAAGGGCTGATAAAAATCTGCAGCATGTGTCACAGGTAAACAGTTGGTAGCTGTACATCGAAAGGCAATGAAACACCTTTGTGTTTTTGTGATAGGTCACAGTCCAGCTGTGGTTATCTCCATCTGACAGCTGTTAGAGGACAAACTGTCCAAATGTAGAATTCACTGTGCTGAGTGCAAGTTTATGCATTGTTGAGTAGACCAGCATAACACAACAACAGTACAATAGCAAAATTCATTTCTTAGATACTGGGTTCATAACCAGAATTTTTAACTAGTTTTACCAACGCAACCTTCTAACTCAACCAGCTTTAGCAGATATAATTTGCCAGTTGACCTTCTTGCTAGAAAAAAGCACAGCTGCTGCTCCACCAGCATGGAAATTAATGCTGTTATAATCCGGTTTAAGTCTTTTTGGGTGAGTGACCTTACTTTTTAAATTATTATTATTATTATTATTATTTCAATTACATAAATTTATTGCAATATAATAATAATAAAAGTAATTATAACAAATGTATTATTATTATTTATTTTTATTATAATATTTTTCTGTAGCAAATTAGCTCAAATAGGAAATGTATATAAATAACTACAATTAATTAAAAATAATTACAATTATTTATATCAGCTGCGAGTAGCAACTGTAGCAGAATTATCTTATTGTCTTTTTGCACATATTTTTGCATAATTTTAATTTGTCAGTCACTTTTGCTAGAATCAACTGGTAAATGAATATTTTTATATCTTTATATTTTGTAGGTATTGTTTATACTCAATTGGAAATTAATTAAATAAACAATCCCGAATAAGGAGCAAGCAGTAAGTGGGTGATGTGTACTATGCACATTCCGGCTCCAGCATAAAGGAAGACACAAAAGATGATGTAATCATTTACACTCAGCCACTCACTGATGCGCAGAAATGAGACCAGCTTATCTCTGATTTGATAGCAGAAAATTCCAAGTCATAGTATTCACCAAACAACCCCTGTTTGTCACTGCTGTTGCCTGCAGAATTTTTCTGAAGATCTCAGCGATTCACGACACAGTTCAAAGGTGTTTCCACAGGTGTAGCCAATGCATGACTGTTTCTGTTGAAACTTGGCAGTGAAGTCCCTCTCACAGCGAGTAACCGCAGACTGCTTGAGCTCTGTACAGCCCCTTGCAGGTGCGGGGCATTAACATAAACAGGTTTTCTCTGAAAGCCAAGGTAGGAAATTACCACTTATATTACTGGAGGGAGCTTTAAACTCTGGATTAATTGCAACATCAAATGCTTGAATATTTCCTATAAGCTTAGCTTCTCTAATTCTTGCTTTGATATCCTTCTAGAGGAACTTGAGAGAGTTCCCCTTATTAGTAGAAATAAGGTCAACAAGGAGACTGAACCTACATTGTTAGCTTTTCGTGTATATGATCCATTTCATAGCATTTTGAACTCTAACTAAGCTTAATATACAAATATATAAATGATATAGTTTGCAATGGATAATGCACAGTCATTCAGTCATTATTTAGTAATAATAACCAACTGACTGTGCAGTATCCCACTAATAATGTGGCTACTTACCAAATAAATAAGTTAATGTTAATTACCATTTTTGAAGTAGCTCTGTAAATTTCTATAGCATTGCTGTTGAAGAGTAATAGCTGGTGAAGATGATTTACCTGTTCATGATTCTGAAACATTCAACATCCATATTATGAACACTGTAATAACAAATGTCATAACAAATGTCAAATTTTAAAACAAGTGATTAATTTAAAAATCTGTTAGTTCTTACCTTCATGCTGTGGAAATACAAACTGGATGACTGAACGACAATGAGTGCAGTGCTGAAAGGGGGCGGGGCTACATAAGGTCTATAATATAATTGTTTTTAAATAAATATTGAAATATCTGTTTGATATAAGGAAAACAATTGTATGGGACAATTATAAAATGATTAATGGCAATTCTATCATTTAATTAATTGTTAATTGTAATTCACAATAATAAAAAAAGCATTAGGGTAAGGATTAAAACCAACCATTTTTAGTGGTAATATATATTTGTATTTAGTTTGACTGTTACAGAATGCCACTATTGAACAATCAAGTATGCCAGAGTGTAATAAAACTAAAATGATGATTCCTCCTCTTTTCCTGACTTAATATTGTAAAAAGTCATTTCAAGAGTCCAGATTCAACTGGCATTTGAATTATTGGAGCGTTTAACTGTGGCAGACTGACAGATTGTGTCACTGTGGGTTAGGCAGTGATCTCATCATGACTGAACTTACACCAACATTATGCCTTCAGAGCAAAAGGACATGGTGCCATTCAGAGGAAAGAAAAGCCTGAACAACTAAGTTACATTTTATTTAGAAATTATTGGCATAATATACCGTTAACAATGATTCTAAATAATATGGCAAAAAAGTAACACCATCAAAATGAACCAATAATTAATAATTGTTTAATCACAATTGGCATGTACGTACTTTAGAATATTTGAAAGTTTTGTTTGTTTTTTTTATAAGAGAAGTCAATGGTAACCAAAGTGGTTTGGTTAACAACATTCTTCAAAATTAATTTCACAAAAGAAAAAGTTTAATAGCAGTAAACTTTTAGCTCAAAATCAGTGCTTTACTATCAAGTGCATTTCTATGTGAAAAAAATACAATATTAAATCAGTTAACTGTATTTGCAGTATTTGATTATGTCCATTTTTATTTATTTATATATTTATTTATTCCATTTTAAGGCCCTAGCCCCATGGTCACGGGTGGACTCCTGAGCTGGATTTGTCCAGGGCCAAATTTTAGCCCCAGTCCAGCCCTGCTCATAAGGACATTACAATAAGGAGCCCAGTGAAAATGGACACACGTTGTAACAAAAGAGCATTTAATAGGCAACAGGTTGCAAGACTGATGAGAGTTTGTTGATGACGGCTGACCCAGAAGCTCACACAACGGCCCATCATTCTGGGTCATGCAAACCATCTGCTCCATCAGACGCCCCTACAGAGGGAGTGATTATAATTTAAACATTGCAGAGTTTGACTATGTAAACTCCCCTAATTACTACACAAAGCAGAAAGTGATTGAGTGAATGCATCAAGCACTGCATATGGCATTTTGCAGATTTCATTTTAATAGATCAAATTAAGCAAACAGATTGTCACTAAACTGTATGGTTAGACAGTATATTAACCCCTAATAAACGATGCAGATATTCATACATATTGCCACAAAGTTTACTTTTATATTTCCTCATTTAACAGGTGGAAATTTCTCTTTGATAATGCTATTTGAATCATGAATCTCCAGGAATACTTGATTGGCCAGTTTTTTGTGTCCACTGTACCACTAAAATGACCATTTAACAATAGAGCATTTGACCATCACAACCATTTAAGTTAAGTAGCTGTTATATAAATTAATGAAACAAATATTTTATGTATGTGTGTGTTTATATTGTTTATTGGGGATTTATTTTGCAATAATGACCATCTGACTGTATATATCCCTTATCTAGCAATTTTTCTTTACTTTAATGAATCAGGAATTATTTCAATTCCGAAAATAAAAACAAATGTAAATTTCGTAAATTGTTTATCACATCACAATGTCAAATGCAGACCCCTTAACCGAGCCTCTTTTGTGTAGAGTCAATGGAGATGGATGTCACATGATAATTTTTTTCCTATCTTTGAAGGGTGAAAGTGACTCATTCTGTGCTCCAGCTCTTTCTATTCATTTGCAAAGCAGCTATTTGGTCCAAAGTGTGCCTTTTCTTCCCTGTGCAGACCCACGCACA